>NC_052353.1:59205224-59345923 GCF_009727055.1 Benincasa hispida | reverse complement strand
TATATATATATTAAAACCATTTCTTTTAGAAACCAAAAAAAGTAAATGTGGACCATGTGTTCAAAATTAGCCATTAAACACAAACATAAAATAGTATTGAATTCAATTTCTTTTTAAATTCATTTTCTTCTTAAAATCAATCCAAAAATCAAAAGTCTACCATATGTCACTCCTCCATTGGTCCAAGTGGCACATTCCAATCGGTCAACTTTGATGAGAAAAATTCAGTCACATCATTAACTCGAAATTTTTCGATTAAGTTTGTTTCGGTCATATCTTCTTCCATTGAACTCTGATTTGAGCGATTCAAATTGCGTTGGAACCTTTGTTCCAAGCTCTACGCAATAGACACATCAAAACACTCAAATTGTTAATGAATAAAAGTATGTTTCTTATCATTAAAATATTAATTAATTAATTTAATTCGAGATTAAGGACTAAAAAGCCAACATTAGATAGGCTCGGGTCGGATTGCTTTTAGCCCTCAACAATTGGTTAGGTTTGGGCCAAAATTAGGATTGAGTCCAATCTTTTATTTAAACCAAATTCCTATCATGGACTTAAGTTGGACTGGACCTCGAGCTTGAGCATCTTAATTTACTTGGCTCAATTGAGTTTAATTTACAATTTTTCTTGGCTTAAGTGTCCATCTTCTCATTGTCTCTCATTTCTCTATTTGTTAAGTCCAAAAGCAATCAAACAAGGTTATGGCCAAACTATAACATCATCTCTTTGAATTCTTTGAAAGCCTTAAGAGATAAATAGATATCAACTCCAAATTTTTATGTCTGAAAGTATATTTTGATGAAAAAAAGTGGTGTATTCCACCTGGTAGTAGCATCGATGATTTACAAATTGATTAAACTACAAAAAGTCACTGACACCAACTCAACGATTAAGACATTTATACATTTAATTGAACTTATAAGATTAAGTTTTCCGTGCTGAATTATGCTCGTGTTTGCGAGCTAGTATATGTTTTGTATGATTAATAATGCTCGTATGTTATAATTCAAATGTTTGTCTCGACTGATGTATAGGATTCTCTTTTTATAAAATTGAAATATGTTTAATGAAGAATCACCATAAGCATAAAACTGTGTGAAAACATAAAGAATGAACTTTTGTATGTCTACTATGAGAAGAAGGTCATATAAATTGGGTAAAGTCAATAAGTAATAAAATATATTCCGATCCATTGATTTTCATTGGTAATAAATGATTCATACTATCATGTCATATTCAACCACAATGTCACTATTTGGTATATTTTGATGCTGATAGGTACTTTATTAAAAATATGTCCGGTAAAAAATTTGAAAATAAAAAATTCAATTAAAACAGAGTTATGATTCATGTTTTTAGATATGTGTTTAGTAGTAGAATCATAAGTTGGATTATAATTTAAACAATTATTATAAAAAAATATTCAATATTGTATATTTATAAATCATAAAACTAGTTGTAGTTATCACTAATATTTAGTTGACAATAAATTGTTATTTTATTTATTAACATGATTTATGTTTAAAAAAAAATTATATAGTTATCATTGTAATATCATATAATTGATAATACATTATATGATACATACTATATCTTTCTAGAAACTGAATTGAGTTTATAACATGAAATGTTATATTTCTAAGTGTTTTTTTATTTAATATAATTACGTATTTTAAAATTTAAAATTTAAAATATAAAAATGTTGTTTTCATAATTTTCACTGTTTGGATCACGAAATCCAAAAATAGAATTCAAGTTATTTACCAAACACATATTTGTTGAACTTGACAAATCTAAAACCATAACAAAACAAACTTTAAAGTTCTATCGGTCATGAGTCGATATCGACATAAATGAAATATCAAAATTCTCTCGAATCGCAAAAATTTTATTTTTGTATCTTGAGCATTAAAAAGAAAGAGAAAATATCAATTTATACCCCCGAACTTTTGGAGTTGTACCAATTTAAACCTTAAACTGATAACTATATCAATTTAAACCCTAAACTTTACGAGTTATAGCAATTCAAACCTCAAACTAATAATTGTATCAATTTAAATCTTTAACTTTCATAATTGTATCAATTTAAACCTTGAACTTTCACAATTGTATCAATTTGAACCCTCCATTATGTTTTATTTATATGCAGTTACGAAAGTTTAAAGTTTAAATTGATACAATTGTGAAAGTTCAGGATTTACATTGATATAATTATTAGTTTGAGATTTAAATTAATACAATTATGAAAATTCAAAGATTAAATTGATATGTTTGAGTTTAAATTGATACAACTCTCAAAATTTATGGATATAAATTGATATTTATCCTAACAGAAATCATAGTATGCTTTGCACAGATTACATAATACAATACTTTATATTAAAAAAGAGATTTTGTTTAATTTTTCGTGAAATAAAATTATGGAGGACCTTGACTTTAGAGTGTTTCGTCTTCGTTCAAACTTCACACGAGCACATTACAAATTCCAATGTCAGCATGTGAGAGTGACCTCTCAAACGCGTTTCTCTTTTTTATATTGTACAAATTAATTGTCATCACATGACACTCAGCAACTTGCTCTTAAATATCTTAAAAATAAATAAAATATAAAATATAAAATTGTTTTCAGTAGGTTTCAATTATTGTTGATATAATTTGAAATAATTCTTTTTTTTTTTTACCTGCGAAATTTAAATTTTGTTCATTTTTTTGGACACAGAATATTTTAAGTGACAATCCATTAAAATAGATTCGACAATGATGAGCAAAAATTATAAATGGTATGTAATATTGAGTAGGTTGCAATTATTCTCTATTAGAGCATTAAGATCGTTGTAATAATTTATTTGATGTAAAAAAATGTGATTAGTATCATTTAAAAGATTAATTGTTACACTATAAGTACCACTTCAATTTATATTAGTAATGTTCATGTACTTTAAGGGGCAAAAAAATCTCAATTTACAATTTTACACAAAAAAATGAGGGAGAGAATGAGAAGAATGTCCTATTAGTTAAACAATAACCATAATCAAGGTTATATTATTGCTTCGTTCTTCATCCCCAACCCTTTTTTTATTACCATTATTTTTATACTATGGGTATATATATATATATATATATATATATATATATATATTATAAAATGTTATAATTAAATTGAAGACTTGTGTATTTTAAATTGTATTTTATAATATTTAAATTGAAGGTTATATGTTGCAATATTAAATTTAAATATTCAGACATTATGGTTTAACATTTTAATGATATTGATGTATGGAATATCATTGTTTTATAGGCAATTTTCAAATATAGCAAAATATCATCGTCTATCAGTGATAGATAATGTGTGACACCGATAGATATACTAATAGTACAACAATTATGCCATTTTAAAATAATTTTTTTTTTGAATTAGGATATTAAAAAAACTCCCCTTTAAATGAAAATTATATTGGAATTTACTCATTTAAACATATAGTTTTTTTAAAAAATAAAATAAAAATATTCATTGTATTTGATTGAGATTATACTTCAAAAAATAGACCTGAAATATATGTTAAACCATCTGGCAAGTTTGTGGTTTGAACCCCTCTACATCTATCATAATAAAAAAAATATTTTAAATGTGTAGTTTTTGAAAATAACACGAAAGGAAAATCCTTGTCTAAAGACGTTCATTCTCATACCCGCCTCTAGTGAGTTAGGGATTCCCTATTTAAGTGAAGAATGGGGGAAAATTTTGTAACCTAAACGGGGCATTCCTCGTTCCCATTCCCTCCCCATTTACTTTTTTCTTTAATTTATTGTAATAAATATGCTTGTTTTCGAATATAGGAAAATGAATTAAAATATTTACAAATATAGAAAATTTTCACTTTCTATCTATCATAGATCGCGATAAATTGTGATAAACTACTATATGTATCTATTTGTCTCACGATCTATCACAGATAGGCTATGATATTTTGTCAAATTATTTGTAAATATCTTTAACAATTTTTTCATTTAAAATAAATTTTCTATTAAATATTATATTTAATTTTTAGTTTTATTGTTTAATTACTGCCTAAAAATTAGATGGAGAATTTTGGCGGGTATAGAATGAAATGTGGAGCGAAGAAAGGGACGTGAAAGCCAATCCGCCTCGTGGGCATCTCTATCCCCGCATCGAATCCTGCAAAATGAAAACGAAAATTTTATAGGAATGGTGGCAAAGATGTTATTCTCTAGGTCATCTTGTTATGTGAACGTCCATGAATGATGCTGTAAACAAGGTTAGATATACGTTCTAATTTTTACACAATTAGTCGTCTCATAAATTTTTTTTCTCATTAAAAAAAAGAAAAAAAAAACTTGAACACCATTGTAACAAATTTGAAGAATGGAATAAAACAAGAACTATAGGAGTATTTCTATTTTGCGTGTGTATATAGATATATAAATGTACTACTCTTGAAAAAGTTTAAACATTAGTTCATTTTAGTCATTGTATTTTAATTGTTTTTTGTTTTCTATATTTTCAATTTTAATTCATTTTAATCCTCTCTTTTAAAAGGTGATCATCTTGGATCCTTCGTTTCCATTTTTAAGACATCAAAATAATAACCTTTTGAAAGTTGAAAGACAAAAATAAACTAAAGTCAAAAGCATGAAAATCAGAATGAATAATTTGAAAATGTAGGACTAAAATAAACAAAATTTAAAATTATAGGATCAAAATAAATATTTTAAAAGTAAATAGATCGAATAAGTTAATAATAAAAAAAAGCATGAAATAATATTTAAACTTTTAAAAATACCTTTTAGACCCTTTAAAAATTATTTTCAAATGAAGAGAAGTAAATCAATTTATTTATAAATATTATAAAATATCTCCACGATAGAATTTATCCTAGAGAATGATATTTTACTATAAGCATTTAAGACAATTAGTCCGATAGACAAACCGACGTTATAATTTACGTATAAACCATAACAGAGACCTTACCAATTTCACACTGAAAATAACACTTTCCCCACACAAAAATTTATAGCTTTCTTTATTTCCTTCTTTTACGAACAAACTGTCTTCTTCCATTAAATATGGGTATTAATTCAACTCTGCCATGGCCATCCCCCGTAAGTTCCACACTGACCCACATACTACTTTCTCTCTCTATATGTCCCTTTCTCTTTATTACCATCTCTCTGATTTTTAAAATTTCATGCATGGTTCGGTTCAGATTCTCGGACAAAAGTTCTCTCTCTCTCTCTCTCTCTCTCTCTCTCTCTCTCTCTCTCTCTCATTTCTTTTGCAATTACAGCTTGCATTCGTTCGCTGTCTGCAAGGAGTAGATCGAACTGGTTTTTGGGTCGGTGCAAACTTAAAAGGGGTTTCTCTATCTTCATCTGTAATTGCGGTTAGTTTATTTTGCGGTTCTTTAGCTTCTTCAATTCGAAATTTATGAACAGAGTGTGGGGGTTGTTTGTTAACTGGCGTTTTATTTTTGATGTTACTGTTCTTGTGGAAGCTGGATCAAATATCTAATTCAAATTGTATATCTGATTCTTGATTCGAAATCTCATTTTCTGGGCGATTGCTATTTTGATCATTAAGTTATTGAGTGGGTTTATCAAAGCGTGCGTGCAGAATGAATATCAGGTGTTTGATTGAAGGATTCAGTGAGTTCCATGTTTTATTCGAAATGGGTTTTTGATGGGTTTCGAATTAGTGATGGACGTGCATCATACAAATTTCAAGCATCGTGTAAAATTTTGTTTAGAATTCCTATTTTAGAAATGAGTCATGATTAAATCATCTCCCCCCCTCAACCTCTGTTTCTATTTATTTTCCATTATCGAATCTTTACTTTTTCGTGTAAGATCTTAGCTGGGGTTGTTTTTGAGCACCTTCAACACAGCTTTGTTACTTTGGTGTAGCGTTTTAATGTAACTGTGGTCTTCTTCAGGAACAACCACATGATTTCATTAAGGAATTTGATGGAAGAGAAACAGCTGGATTTTAATCAACCTCTTCTTTCTGTGAGACGTTTTACATCTACAGAAACATCATCCGAGACTAATGAAAAATGTAGACCCGAACCCAAAATTCCTCCTCTTCCTGTATATAAATCAGATTTGAAATCTGGTCCGGTGAGGATTCCTGGAACTGTTCCTTTTATATGGGAGCAAACTCCAGGTAAACCCAAGGATGAAAGCAGTACGAAAACTCAGATTTCCAAACGGCCTCCACTTGTCCCAAAACTCCCACCCGGAAGGGTCCAAAAAGTAAATCAAGAAGTCCCTACTTCTGTAAGTGCTTCATTAGATGAAAATGCAAGAGAAGCAGTTGAAGAGATGACCAGTTGTAAGTCAGGAAATGATGATGAAGAAGAAGAGGAAGAGGTTTACAAGGATGCAAACGATAGATTTTCTCGATCCGAATCCTTCTTCTTGAATTGTAGCATTAGTGGAGTGAGTGGATTGGATGATTCAGAAATTAAATCTTCAGGGGCATCCTCCATGGATCCACATACTCGTGATTTCATGATGGACCGATTTCTGCCTGCAGCAAAGGCAATGGCATCAGAAACACCTCCACATACCATTAGGAAACAAACTGTTAGTGTCGAGCGACCAAGGGAAATAAAATTGGTGACAAATGGGGATAGGGAGAGTCGGCCAAACCTGCATGTTCAGACAAAACATGTAAAAGAAATATTCAGGGAAGAAAGTGATGATGAAGATGATGATTATGATGAGTCTGGATATGCTTCCACTCGGGGATGTGGTTTTCTTCCTCGGTGTTGCTTAAAAGGTTCGTTTGTCCTGTTAAATCCAGTGACTGGAATGAGAATGCAAGCCACTTCGGTGCGTAAAATTCGTAATAGCTCAATTTGGGTATCGTTCTCTTCTCTTATTATTTTCGTTTGCGTTGTGACAATGTCAAATTTCTAACTGTGGCATCTGTACTATTCAAAATCTACAGAGTTCCAAGGATGCTGTAAATCAGAGACGATCGAGTCATGGTCAAAGAATAACCAAGCAGCATCTGGAAGAAAATGCAATGAAATCCAGCAAAAACTATGGCAGAATTAATATTCAGGAGGGCGATACATTTTCTTTATACAGGCATTTGCAGAGTGAGGGCATATCCAACTACACAAATGAACCTTCCCAAGCTGTTCATGACAATGTAAATCCTTCTCTTGGTTACACTGAAAAGGCTACCAATTCTGCGACAAACGAATATGACAAACCACGTAGAAAAAGCCTAAATAGCTTTCAAGCATTACTGAGTGACGAGTCAGGTTCAGCTAGTCCTGTTGAGAAAACTCTCTACATAGATTCTGTTCATAAGATTAAATCTCCACATTCAAGTTCAAATTCTTATATGAAAGGAATAAGTTACGGTGGAGATATGATTGATGATGATTTTATACAAAGCACCGAAATGAAAGAACTGTGTACACTGGATTCTGCAACCCTAGATGTCAAGAATCTGAATGCTGTAGGTGAAAAAAACATTCTGAGACCTGGCAGTTTGAAATCTGTGGATTCCTGCTTGCACACTTGCTCGGATAAATCATTGTTCGATGTAAAAATGGATTCCAATTACTCCAGGTTCAAACCAGAACATGCTCAGGATGCTTCAAAGTTGACAAGCTCACGATATGCTAACAACAAGAAGTTTGATCTGGAAAACCAATTTCCCTTAAAACCAAGCAGCCGAGGCGATTCCAATGGTCTTGCTAAAGATAACACTACATTGTACAGGAAACAACCTGAGAAGTCAAGTTACGAAGGGAATGACATAGTTGTTCCAGAATTTGGTAAGAAGCAGGAGTTGGATGGTGAAAAACTTGGTCCTGTTGATGACTCCCCTGATGTGAGAACTTCTGAAGGTGCTACCAACGGAAAGAAGGATTCAAGAAATCAATTTCTCAAGAGGGTAGGTAATGAAGATGGTTCTCACAATGGCTACTCACGGTCACGGCTGCCTTTTGCTCCACCACCACCAAAATCTCCATCAGAATCTTGGCTGAAACGTACTCTGCCAACTTCTTCAAAAAACACTTCATTTTTGCAGTCTTCTTTTGCAATGCGAGTTAACCCTGTTTCCATGGCGGCATCTCCCGATTGCAAGATACACTCTACTGTCAAAAGTTCCAATATAAACCATCCGCATCTGCAGTTTTCAAAGGTAATGGAGTAAGAGTAAAACAGCCTCTGACGTTTGAAACATGTTTAGTTAACTGCCTCGAGTGTTGTAAATTATAATGCTCACAATTTTCTTTGCATCAGGAACTGCTGTCATCTATACCTGAAGTTTAGAATAATGGAAGATCTCCAAATTTCACTTGGCTGTGAGTTTGCTTTACTCCCAACCGGGTTTGATCGGTTTTAAGGTTCCTGAAGATATCATCCTCACTTGAGGCTTATGTTTTTCTTTCTTTGCTTGTTTTAGAACCAGTGTAAAAAATTACTGTAAATGGGAATTTGTAGGCAAATCTGATCAGTTGCATGTTGTAAATGTTACTCATTTCTGTAAAGAAACAATAATGATCCATGATTTATATAGAGTATAAAGGAGCCATATATTACTTTTACAGATACCAGTATAGTACAAAATGTTTAACGAAGGAACTGTCCTTTGTGGAGCCACTCGTTCATGTTCACGTGCTGCTGTCTTAACATGTGATTTTTCAAAATCTTGTTTCTCCAAATTCATTCGTTTAAACTTTAAAGCATTACTTGGTTCCTATCCAACAAACATTATTTGGTTGGCTATGTTGTCTTAATGTCTAGTGCAAATTAATATTACATATGGATGTAAAGGTAAAGAGAAGATACACTATATTTATAACTCTTTACGGTTAGAAGTTTGGTCTTATGGAAACCATTGTCAAAGTAATATGTTACCAAATGATTGAGGATTTTTTTAGAAAAATGGTAATGGGTGGCAATATTAAGGTTAAGATTAGCAAATGTAGCGCAAGGATACAAATATTGCACATATGGCACAATTTGACCCGTTTACTTAATAATTTTTTTTCTCTTTTTCAAATTTGCCCTCGTCTATACCGTCTTCTTCTTCCATGTGTAACATCATGATTTTTCTCTCCCAACCATCCTCCTCTCACTTTCCTCCAATTTTTCCTGACGGAATTTCATCCAATCATGACTCAAATCGTCCAGAAATTCCATGTCCACCGTGCTTCATGTCTGCCGCCACGGCCAAAATTCGAAAATGATTGGTTGAAAAGGGCATACTTCGTGATACATCGACTGAAAAGGAAAATAATGGGTAGGAGGATTGACGTGAACTTCAGCGTGAGTCTCAGATCTGTTCGTGGCTGATCGAAAAGGGTCGTTGTTCACTATGAGAGAGGAGAGAATGCCGAATAGAAAGAGGGGGAGAAGGAAGCCTAGTATCATATTAGTAAGATCACTGACAACATGCTATCAAATGATAGATATTATCACTGTTAGTATAATTATCATTGATAGCACTGATATGTTACTATTTATCATGTTAACAACAATAAACGAAGGTGGAGACATTTCATTTGTTGATAATTTATGAAACGTGGTTTTGGAGCGAAAGTTGAAGAAGAAATTTGGGTCGATCATTGATTGGATTTCATTTGGGTTGGTTCGGGGTAGTGGGTTTTGGATTTTTTAGTCTTTTCAAATATATGAATATAAGTTTGTGCTATATCTTTAATATTTTTTCCTTGTAAATGCTAATATTTAGAGCTTGATTGTTATTTATGTAATCATTCAATTTTTTTTTAATGAAATACTTTTTTTTAGAACAGGGAAGATTAAATTTAGTTTAGCTTATAACAGAAGTACTTCTTTTTCAAACTTATTGTTGTTTTTTTTAATGAAAAATGATATATTTTATTCTCAATCTTTATGGGTGCATATGTATGATGTCTATTTATCTATGTATTATAAATATCATTACCATTAACGTCAAAGCAGATGTGATATGAAATTTCTAAGTATATCTAACTTAAATATATACTATCTATTAAGATATTAGAAATTTGAATCTCTACTCATCACGTGTGTTGTTGAGCTAAAAAAATAAATCAGTGAACGACCTAGGCCTAATGTAGGCTCGATTTAATTAATGGCCCATTTTACTACTACTACCATTGTTGTTATTTTTTTTATTATTATTATTATTTTGACCATAAGAAGCAAGCATGACATATTGACATATGCTACTTGAATTAAATAATTGAAAATAAAAAAGCAAAATTGATTAAGACTAAGAATAAAATAGGTTCAATTATAAGTTTATATCTTTGTTTTTAGATTTATGTGATTAGTCTTCTTACTTTTCACAGACTTGAGTTTCAATGTTTTCAGTCTTTCATTTTTAGTTCACATTTAGAAGTGAGAGATTTTAATTCAATGATTTATTGGTAAAAAATACATGCTTCGACTACTTGGCAGTTTCAACTTCTTGAAATTTTTATTTTGTATTTAATATAAGTCATTAGGTTATTTTCATGAATAGATGTGCAAAGTCTTGAATTTCTCTAAAATTAGCTCGCTATATAATTCTTTATATAATTCTTAATTAAAACAATAAACATGCAAAGTAGCTATTAAATTGTCGTAGTTAATAATAATCGATTGGGACTAATCATACATAAAATTGAAAATATAAAAACTCAAAACTATTAGAATTTAATAGAGACGATAAAATACAATTTTGTAAGTTAAAAAATGACTAATAAATCTTCAAAATAGAGCAACTCAATACGCCCACAAAATAGTATCTTCTACTATGTTTTAGGCGTGATGAACATATTTAAGCTACTAAAAATATATATCACATCATATAGTGTTGGTATGAACTTCTAGCAATTGGCGAGCATTGTGCAAATGAGTATTTTCTTTCTAAAAATTTAATGGCTAAAATTGTAAATCAAATATGAGATGCAAATGAATAACTAAACCTAAACTATCTGTAAAAATTTACTTTTTATTATGAAAATTGAGGAACACGATGGGAATACGGATATGAAAAATATAATATAATAATATTTTTATATAATAATAATAAATAAATAAAAACTAAAATAATAAAGTAAAATAACTACAACATAAAATAGCCAAAATCATGAAATTGGATAATATGAAAATTGATGGAAGTGGAATTCTCACCATTGTAGGTGTGTTCTTAAGATCCACCAAATGCCACTATTTATAGGCAAAGTGACAAGTAGGATGTAGACTTACATGGAGACCAAACATGAATAACTACATGACACATAAACAACATGAATGGTGACACATGACCTTTGGGATACTAAACAATGAACATCTATTTTCTATTATAATATTCATAATACCTTTGTATTTCATCGGTTAAAAAAAACATATTCTTTCTATAGTTACCTTCATAAATATTTTAAAAAACTACTATTCATATAGAAATTCTTTTTTTTTTTTTTTTTTTTTTTTTGTGGAGAAAATTGGAACATAGCAGCAGTGCGATGTCTCGAATTTTCAAGTAATTTTAATTTAATTATCTTGAATTGTTTGGATTACAAAGTGGCAAACCTTCGATCCCGATTCCAACTTCTTTGGGTTAGTCGCTAGCATATATGCCGGACAGCCCCAAATCCTGAAGTAGCAACTACCTTTACGACCTCTCCATAACTCAAAAGGTGTTTTAGAAATACTTTTCGAGGGAACGTTGTTCAGGATATAACATGCAGTCTGCACTGCATAACCCTAAATGAGTCTGGAAGATGAGTATAACTCATCATAGACCAATCAATGTCCAACAAAGTTCCATTTCTCCTTTCAAATACACCATTCTGCTGAGGTATACCAAGGGCCAAGAGTTGGGACGCAATCTCATGTTCTATCATATAGTTCTGAAATTGGAGGTCCATATACTCTCCACCACGATCAGATCGTAGTGCTTTTATCTTCTTACCTAACAAGTTTTCAACTTTAGCCTTATACTCCTTGAACTTGTCAAGAGTTTCAAACTTACGTTGCATTAGGTAGAGATACCCAAACCTTGAATAATCATCTATGAAAGAGATGAAATATTCATATCCACCTCGAGCTCTCACATTCATCGGACCACATATGTCTGAATATACAAGCTCGAAGACTTCCTTGGCTCTATAACCTTTTCCAGTAAACGGTCGTTTAGTCATCTTGCCTTCAAGGCATGATTCACATACAGACAATGAGTTTTTTTTCTAAACTCTTTAGAAGTCCACTTTGCACCAACTTCTCAATCCTATTGATGTTGATGTGACCTAACCTTAGATGCCAAAGATGGGTATTTTCCTTTAGAGAAACCTTTGGTCTTTTAGCTATTGTTGTTGTACCGAACATTTCGGTGTTAAACAAGGCTTTTATGACTAACGACCTTAGTACATATAAGTTATTTAACATTGAACCATAACCAATCTCCATTCCATTCTTGAAAATAAGCACTTTATTCTCAGAAAAGGAGATGGTGTAGCCTTGTTCGATGAGATAAGAAACTGAGATTAAGTTCTTCTTAATATGAGAAACTACAAAAACATTATTCAGTAACAGATAATGTTTCTTGTCAACAAATAACTTCAGCTTGCCTACAGCAACAGTTGAAACAACCTCACCAGTACTGACTCGAAGTGGTAAGAGGAACTGACATGATTGGTAGCAACTGAATCAAAGATCCAGGCAGAATCATCATTCTCTACCAGATCGTCTCCAAGACCAATAAATCATATTTACTGTTTTGTTTCCTCTTTTGGAGAGTAGTGAGATTTAGGTCGTTTGCCACGAAATTCGTTTCACACGATTCTTTCCATTGTAAGTAATCGGTCATATTTAAAAGCTTTAAATGGAAATACTAACGAGTTGCGGAAAAGAAAAACACATTGACCTACATTAGGTTTTAAGCAAATACCCATTGTAAAACAAAATAACATCCAATAAGGTTTTAGCAAAACTAACATGAACCCTGTGTGACATCTAGTTTCGCAATGACGCTTCAAAGGTTTAGGACAAAAGCCACCGAAGGGAGGTCAGTTATCCCTCCTCTAAATTGAGAAGTTCTCAACCACTTTTTAATACCAGAACAACTCTTGCTTCTATAACGACTAGTCATCAATGATTTAGCCAAGAGATCATTAACTTACTTAACAATCTCCCGTAAGTGTGACCCGCCATTTTAAACCCTAGAAGTCCATCCCAAAAGGCCAATCCGAAGGGAAAAAATCTGATTGGGGCAAAACCTAAAGCGACCCTATCCATTTCTGGAGTTCACCTTAATATTGACCAACTACACAATACCCATCCGAAGGGGGTCGCACAAAGGCGACACGAGGGAGTACAGAATGATCTCATGGTGTGAACCAATGATAGAGACCATAGGACTTGTTGACACACACCCTTCACCCTCTTACTATAAACACTCTCTCCGTTCACCTTGATATTGACTCATGCAAACACCATCCGAAGGGGGATGTTCCCAGGGCACCACGAGACCAAGCATGAGTCTCACGGTGTGAACATACAGGGAGAAACGTGAGTGAAATCATAGACATATCTGATACGCCTCTTCCTCCCACTGAGTATTTTATAACTTAGAGTTTAGCTTACTTAGAAAAAACACGACTAAGGATTTTAACTAAGTGACTTTTAGGTTTGCCCAAGAATAACATTTACCTTGGATAGTTAAACAACTTTTGATCATCATCCATTAAACTCTTTAACGGAGTCTTTGACCAAATCATCACATGCTTGTTGAAAATCTATCTAATTCACCTTTCAGGTTGGTTCCCAAGTAAAGGTGTTACGTTTCCGTTAACTTATTTCCCATCCTAGCCAGAACCCGCCTTAGACAAAAGGTCCCTTATAGATAGGTTTACAACAAATTTAATCTTTTATTCCAACCAATTTAATCCTATTAAACCGATTTGAAAAGATTAGTCTAGGTTACTAAACTCTTTAGAACCACTTGAACTTAGGTCTATCTCAATCCAATTTTAAAACCCTTTTAAAAAATTAAGTTCACCCTAAGTCCGCATGCAACTCTTAATTATTAATTTTAGGTCTAATTTCCTTTATAACACTTATAAACAAAAACAACCACCACAATGCGAAGCTAACACATGCAAGGCATTCATAACGCTTATAAATAGCCTAAGTGTCATGATCAATGCATTGTCCATTCATTGCTAATTCTTTTATATAACACTTATACAGAACAGTAATGAAACAAGCAAAACATGCTTCCATTCACCCTTAGACTATAACACTTATAATATAAAAGGATGATGCATGTTAATGCTCACTGCATGCAAAATATAACTCTTATATTTCATGATGCATGCACATGCTTTCAAGTAATTTCTTCATGCAATATTATAACATTTATAATACATAATGCATGAATAATTGCACAACCTAGGGTGAGTTTTAACTATATGACAAACACTTTGGCATATAAGTACCATACATCACATATATAAACAACCAATGTTGATGAACCGGGTAAAATTGTCTTAAAATCACAAAAATAAAGCCAACTATTACAAAGATAAGGAGTCTCCGGTTCAAACAGGCGAACCGGGTCTTGAACCGCTCGAGCAAAGTATCGTTTCTCCAACCATCGTATACTAAGCACCCCGCGATCGTCTACACGATAAAATAAACGCTTTGCTCTATCGCTTACCAGTGCTCCAAGAGCTAAACGGTCGTTTAGCATTTGCTACACGATCGTTTAGAAAAATCTAAATGATCATTTAGCTATTACTACACGATCACGTACCTTTAATAAGCGATGAAGCCTAAAGTACACGATCGCTTAGTGTGCTCCGTACAACACCCACCTTCCGCGATCGTCTAAACGACTACGATGTCGTGAAGCATCATCGCCTAAGCGATCGTTTAGCTAGCGCCTCCGTATCGCATATGCGCAATCGCATAGGTAGTAACTAAGCGATGAAGCTTGCTAACTACACGATCGTCTAGCGTGCACCTTCTACTAAACGAAGAGCATCGCATACTCCCACTACGATCATCTACCTCTAGTGCCTATGCGATCGCGTAACCAACGCTATTCGATAGAGTAAATGATTTACTCCATCGCTTAGCATTAGCTAAATGATCGTTTAGAAAATACTACACGATCGTCTAGAAAAATCTAAACGATCGCTTAGTTAAATCCTAACGATCGTTTACATGAGGCTACATGATACTACCAACGTTTGGTCTTCTTCTTTGTTGAGAACCACATCTCCATATGCCGAAGTTTCATCACGAACGACTCGATGAACTCAAACCTTTTGAATTATAGACTCGATTGCAAAGTTAAATTTCGCCCAAAAACACAGGGGCCCTTACAATTAACACTTTATAATACTGAAAGCTTTAACAAAAAGGCAATTAAACCCGAAACATTCATCAACGCAACCACAAATGCAGAAAACGATTAACCACAAGTGCAGAAACCCACCGCAACTGTAAAATGTGTTCAATTCAGAGTTGTAATTTGGAACATCAGAGAACCTGGCTCTGATACCAATTGAAGGAAATCAGATTCGAGATTTCCATGAGCAGCGAAAATAAGAACATTCCAAATTACAATCATGAATGAATATTACATTTACAGTCGTCTAGAAACATGCAGTTATATAATTAATATAGAAATTATAGCATGAAAACTCAAATGAACAAAGAGAAAACTCTACGAACATTTGAAGATGCGTCTCCACGCTCCTTTGCGCATGACCACTCGAACAACAGCAACCTCGAATGCTCGATCTACACGACCGCAACATAACATGAACTCTTTGCACTCATCCTCAACGATCGCCTCGACCACGAACTCCTCAGCAACAGCACGAACGGTCTCCATAACACCTCGATGGTGTTGAGTTGAGTATGGCACCACCAACAAGGCTACCTTGGTATTCTCGGTGTGAGAATCCAGAGGGTGGGCTCTATTCGGATTTGGAATGAGGCAGACGAAGGAGGAAACACCGATTGTGTACACGACTGGGCAAGTGGGAGATGGCGGAGACCTATCGTATAGGTCAATGCCTAATCGTTTAGCTAAAGCTATGCGATCGTCTAGCAAAAGCTATGCGATCGTTTGGTAAATACTGTACGATCGTTTAGCTCGCCACTGCACGATCATTTAGTTCATCCAAGCTGTCGTTTAGTAAATCTATATTTACTTGACAACTCTGTGAGATCCTAGGAAGCACAGATACCTCTAATTGTGCAGAGAATCGGTATCAGATACGGATACGATATGGATACATCCAGATACGTGGTAGATACGTGTCTGATACGTGATTTGAAGTATCTGATTTTTTATTTTTATTTTTATTTTTCAAATACGGGTATCTGCTTCCAGATACGTTGGTCAATTTTTTTTTTAAAATTAAGCCTAACCTACAACCCATTTTATTTTAGTGCATGTTTAGGAGAGATTTTAAAATCATCAAAAGTCACTTTTTTCATTTTTAAAATCACTAAAAAACACACTTTTAATTACTCAAAATTAATTTAGTTTTCAATTTTACACTTTTAAATACAATTTTCATATCATCAAAATTAATTTTGAAGAATTAAACATGTTTCACAGTGATTTTGAAAATGACAAAAGTGATTTCAACCATTTTTAAATCACTTCCAAACATAAAATTTCACTTAAATTGAGCAATCCAAAATAAAATAAATTAAAAATGATAAAAACATAATTTTTTTTAAAAAAACCCGAAACATAATTAAATCTTCATTCTTCTCTTCTCTTCCACTATTTAAATCATGATTCATACCCCTTTCATCCACAACTTCATTCTTCAATCTTCATATTCTACTTCTTTCCTACTGTCTACTCTAGTTATTCATTAATCACTTGACATTACTAGACTTTTTTTCAAGTTTTCACTCTCTTGAATATATTTTAATCTAACTTAAAATAAGTATTATAACAATTGACTAGATATTATATATGTGTGTGTATATATATATAACGTATCTTCGACTTATCCGTATCTGTATCATGTATGGGATCCTTTTTTGTGAGAAATCTCAACAACTTTTTTTTAAAAAAAAAAACTTTTCAACATTTACTAAAATTAGGAAAACCATTTTCCTTTTATCTCACGGTTACCATAAAAATCCAATAACCACCCACTCAATTGGTTATTAAAGAAAAATAATTAATTAACCAATAATTAATATTATTATAAATATAAATGATAACCAACTTATCATACTATATTTATAACCCATAGTTTTAATATTTCATCTCATGAAACACATAAACCATATTCTTTTTCTATTCCATAGTACTTAATGTAAATCTCATTTACATTATCTCTACTAGATGTATCTCATACACCAAACCGATTATATCATATATAATCAAAATACCTCTTGTCAATTTGAACATTTCAAATCAACACAAAGAACTAATTCTCAACTGAATCCATTGAGCTACCAAGGGGATCTTATGGACCTGTAGCTCGAAGTTCCAATGGTACGTGAATAACTGACTAAACTCTTTAGTCACAGGATCCACCATCCATTAACTGTCAGACACTCCACTAAAGACTGACAGCTGAACTCTCCTTACCACTGATATATTATGTGTCCATCTTAACCAATCAGAAATACGACAATACTTCACAGATCGCTCGTAAGTACAGCTGGGCCAACCGTTATGCCCTTGTAGTTACATTTGTCTCCTTAAGTACCACTGATCCCTCTAATAAACATAAATCATAGTCCTAATATGACTAAGTCTTCTCTTCCAAAGAGAAGCTGTGGCCACTATATTCAAGCCCCGGAATCAACCTTAAGGGAGCAATCTCTTTACTTATCCCTGTTTCGGGAAATAAGTGAACTCCATATTGTGGATTGAGTTCCCAGCTCCCAGATCAGACAAGTCCCCAAAAAAGTAGGCATGTTGAGTTGGCAATCTGGTCACTCTTACCCATATTAATCAAGGATCGCCCTCAAAGGCAGAAGTTCTCAAAACACTCAGGATTGAGATTGTGTCACCTATGGTCGTTTAGGTGAGATGCAAGTCTTAGTATCAACGATGTTATAGACAGAGTCTAATCATCTCGTGGTCCAGGTCTTATACAAACTCTTTGTATATACACCCCCGCTTGCACGTCTCCACGTGAATGGTCAGGATCTACTATCTGTAGTAGTTACAACACTTGCAAACCTCTACCAAGTGGGTCGTATCCATAGTGTCACTAGGATCAGATATCCCACCTTAATCCTTATACTACAGACCTATTTAGGTTATCACTTAAGGCATGATCCACTTGTATATCACATATACATGTTTAATTTCACATAAGATAACCAAAGAGTTTTGTTTATTGGATATAGGTAAATGCTAGAATTAAATAACACTTATTTTATTCATTAAACAATGTATATCTTTACAAAACAACGAGACTCCGAGAGAATTAGGACACAAATCCCAACAAAATATTCCATATGCTAAATATTTAATTTGCAAACTAAGGCAAAATTTTGTTTTTTCGAGATCTTTCATCTCAAATTCTTTCTTACGATATTTTATTGCCTTTGAAAGCTATCCAGGAGTTCCAATTATATTCAAGTCATCAACATATACAGTTATAATAGCAAATCATGATTGTGATTTCTTTATAAAAACACACGAATATATTGGATTATTTTGATATGCTTCTTTCAATAAATATCCACTCAGACAATTGTACCACATCCGTCCTAATTGTTTCAATCCATATAATGATCTCTATAACTTTATTGAATATCATTCTTGAGAATTTGATGTAGATATTTTAGGTACCTTAAATCCTTCTACGATTCCCATATAAATATCGTTATCAAGAGATCCATATAAATATGTTGTGACTACATCCATAAGATGTATATCCAGACTTTTAGATACAGTCAAGCCAATTAAATATTTTAATGTAATTGCATCCACCATCGGAGAATACATCTCTTTTTGTGAAAAACCTTGTGTAGCTAGTCTTGTGTTATATCTTGTGACCTTATTATTTTCATTTCTTTTCCTCACAAATGCCCATTTGTATCACACATATTTAACACGTGTTTGGACTATATGTCCAAAAACCTGACGTTTTGAAAGTGAGTTTAATTCTGCCTCAATTGCTTATTTCCACTGAAGCCGATATTTTCCATGTTGACATTCTTCAATAGATTTTGGTTCAGGATCCTCATAATATCAAGAGCAACATTATATGCAAAAATGTTGTCAATAATTACATTAGTTTGATTTCATCTTTTTCCTGTCATGACATAGTTTATTGAAATCTTATTATTATCTTTGGGTATTTTACCTACCTCACTAGTCATGTCAGGATTTTTTTTATGGATACATCTTCAACCAAGTTTTTTTCATTATTAATTATTTTTCGTTTTCAATGATTTTTATTTTTGAAACCCACTAGCCTACCACGTTTCTGGCGTATTCCAGACTCATTAGTGACAACTTGTTGTGTTGAAATATCAATTTTTTATGGAACATTTGCAGTTGATATATGTGACTTAGTACTTTCTTTGCATCTATCAATGCATCTGATAATTGATTTGCTATATTTTGCAAATGAATTATTTTCTTAACTTCAAGTTCACATTAATCTGTACAGAGATCTAAATGAGACAATAACGATGCATTCCATGTAATTTCTTTTTCCAACTTCTTAATTTCTCCCCCTAATGTTGGAAAATTTGTCTCATTAAAATAACAATCGATAAATCGTGCAATAAATACATCACCTCACCCGTCAAGGGCTCAAGATATTTAATAATTTATGGGAAATCATATTCAACATATAATCCTAACCTCCTTTGAGGACCCATCTTAGTGGGTGGTGGAGCAATGGAAACATATACTACACATCCAAAAATTCTCAAATGGGAAATATTTGGCTCATGACTAATTATAATGGCGAGTACTTATGATAAACTATTGACCTAATGAGTACAAATGACATTGCACATTTTATAAATGATTTTGTTAAACCATTTTGTGTATGAACATGAGCTACAGGATGTTCAACACTTATCCCAATTGACATACAATAATTATCAAAAGCTTGAAATGTAAATTCACCAGCATTATCAAGACAAATAGTCTTAATTATATAATCAGGAAATTGTGCTCTTAACTTAATTATTTGAGCAAGTAATCTTGCAAATGCAAGATTTCAACTTGATAATAAACATACGTGTGACCATCTGTTGGATGCATCTATTAATACCATGAATTCGTTCTAAAACTACAAGTGATTCAATCCCCACTTTAGATGGTGATGGTCTAATAATCAATTTTTCTTGAGAGCAAGCATCGCATGATAATTCATTAGATTGAAGAATTTTCTGGTTCTTCAATGGGTGTCCATTTGAATTTTCAATAATTCTCCTTATTAATATAGATCCTGGATGACCCAATCTGTAACATTTGTAACGTAGTTTCTAGGACGCTACTCTGTGCATGTATATGCTTGACAATACATTTCTCGAAGAATATTTAAATAAAAGAGATAAATTTTTTATTTCATTAAATAAAACTCAATAAGGAAGAGAATTCTTGAGAAAAAAAAAATTATCATTCGGGGTACCCTTTACCCAACTTTAAAATAAATAACAATTAAATGAATCAATACCTTTACCTGAAAAAACTGGGCCCACTCAGTGATCTGTTAGCCTTCCCATCGGGACACAAGTGCACAAATAGGCATAGGCATAAGTAAGCATAAGGGGCGAACCCGAAGGCACGTTTTCATAAATGGTGACCCCGGAGGGCACAATCATAAACATAAGTGGTGTTCCTTTAGGCATAGAATGAGGGCCCAGCTCACAACATGTGCAAATCTCAAATAGTCATAAGCATAATCAAGGTCTTAAATCATGACAAAGTCACATAACAATTCACAATTTACCCATCCACCCAATATTGTGACAACACAACATTAACATTCTACGTAAGCTTCCAAAATTTTCAACTGACCAACATGCATATCAAGATATCTCATACTAATAGGTATATCAAATATCTCATAAATAGGCATATCAAATATCTCATATTAATGTAGAGACCAATAGGCATATCATCACTTACCTTGGATTTAGGCCTAAGCAAAAGAAAACACCAGTTGAAACTCCCCTCTTAATTTAGCAAAGGCTTGAGTCAACAGTTCAACTTGTGGGGGCGAATCCCCAAAATCTACACAAATTAATTCAGCAATCCCCATACAACTTACCCTTCAAAACTTGACAAAAAGAACGAATGAAGACTTTGCCGGCTGCTACAATACCTTATAACCTCCCTTTCAGTCTCCTAAATTCAAAATTGGACCAATCATCAAGCCTGAATTTCACTAAATAGTCAAGATCTTTCAAGAAAGATAAAAAACTGATCAAACCAACCAAGTTCTTACCCCACAGTACACAAACAGAGGCCACACGAGCAGCTCGAAGCTGTACGGACGACCACTACCGCGGATGTCGACAGCCTTGACGACGACGGTGGAATGCAGTTGAGGACGGCTACGGGCGTGGCTCGCGTCTTGAACGGCAACAACGAGTGCAACTAAGAATGACGAAAATGGTTATGGCTCACGTCTGGAATGGCGACGGCGAGCAGGGCGGAGAACGACAGCTGACGGGCCGATTCGAACGGCGATGCCTTCTGGTACGCGGTCGGTGGCGGCTACAACTAGGCGGTGGGGGCTCCTTACGCGGCTGGAAGAAGAGGGTTTGGAGGAGGGGGGTCATGCGACTGGGAGGAAGAAAGGGTTTTCCCTTTTTTTTATTTAATGCACACTTCCCAAGGCCATTAATTACCCTTTTTAAAGCCAAAAACCCTAATTAATTAGATATACATATATAATTTAACTCCTTTAATCCTAATTCAAAAAATTCAAATAAAACTCTAAAGGAAATTAAATCTCAAACCACATAAATTTAATTCCTCACTTATTTGTTTCAATAAAAAGGGTCTCAAATAAATTATTAAAATTCAACCTCAACCAAAATAAATCCCAAATAATTTAACAACGTTTTACCTAAAAAAAAATTGAGGCGTTACACAATCGGTCATGCTAAATTGTAAATATGTTTGGATTCATGAACTTCGAGTTCATTGTTGCATATGTTTCAATTACTCGTAAATGAGTATAATACAATCTAGAAGATAAAGCAGACAACTCTTCTATTTTTCATTTGAGACAGTGGATATGATATATAGATATTTCACATTATTCTTACTGTCAGTCTTAGTATGATAACCATTGCAACGTATATCTTTAAAACTTAGAAGAATTCTCTTTGATTAACTAGAGAACAATGCATTGTCAATTGTAAATTTTGTTCCTCTAGGCAAAATAATATTTGCTTTTCTAAAACCTTCAATCAAGCTTGCAGAACATGATATTGTATTTACTTTTGCTTTCAACATTGTCAATTTGGAAAAATATTTTTTATTTGTAAGTATTGTATGTGTAGTTGCACTATCTGTCAGACATAAATCTTCTTTGCTCATTTTTTAAACACCCAGCATATGAAAATGATCTATATTTCTTCATTAAAAGAAAATAATTACAATTAGAAAAACAACACTTAAAATATACAAAAGTTACTAAAACATGAAGATAAGTAAAAGAAAAAAACAAAGTTAAGTCTAGATATTCTTAAAGTCAAAAGAAACACTTGATGTGCCACCGATTGTGCCAATCTTCTCCTTAGGAGATTCAAAGAAGTCCGCCACATCCAAATTTTTCATATGGGATGGGTCAAATATGTCAATATCTTGGTATGCAAAATTTGCTTCCACATTTTTCTCTTTTTCCTTCAGGGAGGCTTGATAGAGGTCAACTAAGTGTTTTGACGTACGATAGGTACGTGACCAATGCCCAGTCATTCCGCATTGGAAGCATTTATTTTCAACACTCTTTGAACTGTTATCTTGTAGAGTTTTTCCTTTGTGATCATAAATTTGGTGGTTCTTTTGAAATTTAAATGATTAGAATGACCACCACGAAAAAAATAATTATTTCTTCCTCTGCCACGGTCACGACCTCGACCGCGATTATTATTAAAATTCACAACATTCACTTCACAGAATGATGTTGTTTTGGTTGGTCAAGATTCATGATTCTTCATCAATAACTCGTTATTTTGTTCGATCACGAGAAGACATGAAATTAATTCAGAATACTGTTTAAAACCTCTCTCTTGATATTACTACTGCAGAAGCATATTCGAGACATAAAATGTAGAAAATGTCTTCTCTAGCATATTAGCATCAATAATGTTCTCTCCACATAACAACAATTTTGAACTGATTTTAAATAATGCGGAGTTGTAATCACTTACTGATTTGAAATCTTGTAGCCTCAAATGCATCCACTCATAACGAGTTTTAGGAAGAATAACTGTTTTTTTATGATCATACCTCTCTTTTAAATTTTTCCACAAGATATGAGGATCTTTTATTATAAGATACTTCATTTTCAATCCCTCGTGGATATGATGATGAAAGAAAAACATAACTTTTGTTTTGTCCTGATTGGATGTCATATTTACTTCTTTAATAGTCTCCATAAGATTCATAACATCCAGGTGGATTTCAACATCAAGTAACCATGACAAATAATTACTGCCGTTAATATCAAGGGCGACAAATTCTAATTTTTTTGAAATTTGTCATGACAGCACTATCATAAAATATTGTACTTATATTATAAATTTATAGATATTGAATATACAAAATAACATTAAATTTATTAATTATAACGAAGAGAGAAAAATCGACATACCTTTAGGACCTACCTTTAGCGAGGAAAACGACAGGAGCTCGTGCTAATAATGTGTTATGAAAATTGAGGAGCATAACGGGAATACATATATGAAAAATATAATAAAATAATATTTTTATATGATAATAATAAATAAATAAAAACTAAAATTATAAAGTAAAATAACTAAAACATAAAATAACCAAAATCATAAAATTAGATAATATAAAAATTGGTGGAAGTGGAATTCTCACCAATGTAGGTGTAACACCAAATGTCACTATTTATAGGCAAAGTGGCAAGTAGGATGTGGACTTACATGACACCAAACATGAATAACTACATGAATGGTGACATATGGCCTTTGGGACACTAAGCAATGAATATCTATTTTCAATTATAATATTCATAATACCTTTGTATTTTGTCGGTTAAAAAAAAAACATATTCTTTCTATAGTTACTTCATAAATATTTAAACAACTACTATTCATATAGAAACTCTTTTTTTTTTTTTTTTGTGATAAGAATTGGAACATAGTAGCAGTGTGACGTCTCAAATTTTCAAATAATTTTAATTTAATTATCTTGAATTGTTTCAATTACATTTTAAATTTTAAGGCAAAAATTGAATTATTAGGTTAAATCAATTCAATTTGAATTATAAGTAATAAAAAGATTTTGAAATTAAGATTTAACTCAAACGAGAGATTTAGAAGTCTAAACTTAATTTAAGGAAGTTGGATAAACTATTTTGGAATTAAAATGGTTTTCGGGGTTTTAAATTTAAAAGCGAAAAGGGAATTAAGTGTTTATTAAATGGAGTTAAGCCATCAAGCTATTTTCTAGCCAAGCCACACGCAGCCTAAGGATTATCCTTCTTCTTCCTCCTTTTTTTTTTCCTTCTTCACGATTTTCAGCCCAAAGTAGTCTTCTCCTCTAAGAAGCATGGACACGGATACAGATATAAGATATGAATACGATAGGATATGATGATACATCAATTTCTAAAAAAACTAAGATACAGATACATTTATATATATATATCCAATTAATTTTTATGATACTTGTTTTAAGTTAGATTAAAGTAAATTTAAAAAGAGAGTGAAAACTAAAAAAAGAAGAAAAAAAGAAAAAAAAATCCAACAGCGTCGAAGGGTGGTTGAAAGCAGATGACAAGGAAGAAGCAAAAGATGAAGATTAAAGAAAGAAATAGAAGATGATGATTAAATAATGAAGTTGAGTATGAAGAGGGAAAGAGTGTGAACCATGATTTAGATTGTGAGAGAGAAGAGAAGAGAATGATGAAAAATTATTACCTTTTCCTGTTTTTATTAGTTTTTCATATTATTTTTAGTTTATTTTGTTTTTGATTGCTAGATTTAAGTGGACTTTTAAATAAAATAGGTTGTGGGTTGGGCTTTTTAAGTGGTTGAACTTAAATTTTTTTAAAAAAAATTACCCAACATATCTTCTTCATGTATCTAAAACTTTTAAAAAACAATTAAAAAATAATCAGATACTTCAAATCACGTTCAGACTCAGATACGTATCTGATACCGATTATTTGAACAATGAGAAGTATATGTACTTTTTAGCTCCTTCCTCTTATTTGCAACCCGCGCGCTAGACCAACCGGCCACCGACCACCGCTATATCACCATTAGTCGACTACTGTCATAGATCTTGCCAGCCATCCCGTCTGTCAGCGTTGTAGATCCGTGTGTGGATTATTCATGAAGCCTCATAGCCATCCAATTAATGAAGCCCATGGATCCGCCTGTCGACATCCAAACACCAACAATCGCTCGCATGCTCAGGTGGTCCATGCATTCGTCGTTGGTTGCACGCCAGATATTTCTCTCCTCCAGATCTTTATCCTTCTCTGACCTCGATCTCTTCCTCGCATATTCTATTTTTAGATCTATTTGTCGATTGTGGCAATTCAATGGCCATCATGTCGCATACCTCGCTGGAATTTGGCTGTGGGTAAGATATTTGGTGTACTTGGTGTTTTAAAGGAGTTCCAAGAAGTATTTTGAATACCCATTAGTTTTTGGGCTAATTATTGATCTAATGAATGATTTAAGAGGTAGGATTTGGAATGTTCAGTGATTTAAGACAAAAGCCACCGAAAGGTAGTTAGTTGTCTCTTCACTGAATTGAGACACTCTCAACCAATCATTACACCAGAATAACTCTTATTCCTATAACAATCAGTCATCATTTATTTGGTCAATAAATCATTAACTAGCTTAACAATTTATCGTAAGTGTAACCCTTCATTTTAGACCCTAGCGTTATGCCCCAATGAACCAACCAAAGGAAAAAAATTGATTGGGGCAAAAACTAAATGTTGGATTTTATGTCCTAAAACTCGTGGTTTGTAAACAATAAATTCATTCTATAAATCGATAAAGTTGTTATTGAATATATGAATTGCTTACTTCGTTTTAGAAATAAATCAAATAAACTAAAAGATCCATGACTATTACATGAGCACTTAACTTTATGTGGAGACACAAAAGTGGATCAGGTTCGAGTAAATAATCAAAATGATCATATACAAATAAGGTTGGGTACATTATTCTGGTAACACTATTGGATGCGGCCCATTCTATTGTTATTACAAGAAGTTGTAAAGTGATACAAACGGAGTGGTCCTGATTCGTTCACGTGGTGATATGAGGAGTGGGGGTGTCCTGTGCAATGAGTTTGCATAAGATCAAACCAAGAAATAAGTCACTCTTACTTTATAACGTTGTTTACTGTTTAAGACTAACTATTTCAAAACGATGACCTAGGTAACTTGAACTTAATCTTGAGCTAACTATGAACTCCTGTTCATTCAGGATTATCCTTAGATTTGCTTGGTTGAGGGTTGGCTCAATAGCGCCGACTCAATAAGCCTCCCATTTTAGAGGTAAGACCGGGTAGATAGCTGGGACATAAGGTGCAAGATGGAATTCATTCCTACCCGTTTTCAGGAATAGTAGAGAGATTGTTCCCTTAAGTGTTGACTTCGGGTCTTGAACAAGTGGCCTCACCTTCTCTTTGGCCCGAGAGGGACTCTGTTTGATGGTCGGATCACAAACCAATTATTCATTAGAGGATCAGTGGGACTTAAGGAACAATAAGTAATCTCGGGGATAAAACAACCCGTTTACTCAGCCATCAACCTGTGAAGGGTTAACTTACCAATTATGGTTACATCGAGTGGACACAATATATCTACAGTGAAGGGAGTGGAATTATTGGGCTTTAGTGGAGTGACCCGGTAGATAACGAATGAGGGTTAATTCGGTGTAAATAGTTTAGCCAATTAATCTTGAATCTTTGAAGCCCATGATCTGTAGGTTCATTAGGTCCTCCTACTAGCTTACAAACGGATTAGCCTTAGAATAGCGTGATAAGTTGATTTGAAACGTTCAAATTCGAATTAAGAGAATTAATAATTATATGTGATATAATTACACGTTTAATTTTGGAATTAAACGTAATTGGAGATTCGATTAATATAATAAATATTGATTTAAATACATGAAGAGGGATTCATGGTGATAGATTTGGTGACAAATAATTTAATATTTTATATTAAATTAATAGAATTAATTAAAATTATTAATTATTAATTATTAATTTTATTAGAAAAATGATTATTGAATTAATTTTTGTAAAATTAATAAAATTTTAATTTTAATTTAAGAGTTAAAATTGGAAATTTTTTTTATTTTGAAAATCAATTTCAAAAAAAAAAGAAAAAAAAAAAAGCAAACAAGAAAAGGAAAAAGGGAAATTGAAAAATGGGAAAATTCAAATGTGAAAATTTTCAACTTTCAAGCAAGAAGATTAGTCACCTTCTTACACATAATTCCACCACCAAATTCAAGGGATAGTCGTATCCCTTGAGATGATCAGTTTTGCATGAGAGTCAAGTAATAAAACCACTCTTAATTGAGTGAAAAAGCTGATGCAATTGCTGAATCGCTAAGTTCTTGAAGGTTGAAGAAGTTGTTCTTTAATAAGCTGAAAAACTAGAAAACCTCTCTTCCATTTTCCTAAGTTCAAGCTTGTTTTGAGTCTCACAACTCAATCTAAGGCTCTTAGAGAATAGTAGGGAAGCTCTAGTGGTGGCCACAACAAGGATTGGAGAAAATTGCAACTGAATTTCTGTTGGGATTGATGTCCTAATTCTCCCAAAGTCTCGTAGTTTGTAAACTGTACACATTGTTTTAAATAAAATAAGAGTTATTTTATTTAGCATTTACTCATATCCGATGAACAAAGCTTCCTGGTTAGTATGTAAGCTTAAGCATGTATATGAGATACATAAGTGGATCATGCCTTAAGTGATAATCCTGAATGTTCTAGGAACTCCTGCCTTTGAGGGCGGTCCTTGCCTACCTTTTCAGGGATTTGTCTGATTTAGGAGCTGGGAACTCAGTTACACAAGATGGAATTCCCTCCTTCCCTGAAGCAGGAGTAAGTAGATAGATTGCTCCCTTAAGGGCTGATTCTGGGTCTTGAACATAGTGGCCACAACTTCTCTTTGGATGAGAGGACTCGGTCATAGTAGGACTATGACTTATGTTCATTAGAGGGATGAGTGGTACTTAATGAGTTAGATGTAACTGTAGGGGCATAACGATTATTGGCCCAGCTGTACTTACGAGCGATCTGTGAAGGGTTATCTCATTATTGATTAGTTGATATGGACACAAAATATATCTGTACTAAAGAGAGTGCAGTTGTCGATCTTTAATGAAGTGCCCAACAGTTAACAGATGGTGGATCCCATGACTAAAGAGTTTAGTCAGTTATTCACATACCGTTGGAGCTTCAAGTTACAGGTCCATAAGGTCCCCTTGGTAGCTCAATAGATTCAAGTTGAGAATCAGTTCTTGGTATTGATTTGAAATGTTCAAATTGATAAGAGGAAATTCGATTATATATGATCTGATCGGTGTGATGTATGAGATACATCAAATGGAGGATTAATATAAATGTGATTTACATTAAGTACCATAAAATAGAAAAAGAGTTATGTTTTATATGTTTCATGAGATGAAATATTAAAACTATAGGTTATAAATATAATGATAAGTTGGTTATCATATATATTTATAATATTAATTATTGGATAATTATCTCTTTTTCTCTAATAACCAATTGAGTGGGAGATTATTGGTGGTTTTATGGTAACTGTGAGATAAAAGAAAAAATATTTCCCTAAATTTAGTAGATTTGAAAGAGTTGCTATTCTCGGAAAAACTCATGGATCATTGTCAAATGAGAATTGTTTTCATTAAACGATAGTTGAAAAAGAGACTAAACGATCGTTGAGTGACACTACACAATAGTTCACTCAGCTGGTCGTAGCTAAACGATCTCAAGCCTTTTGTTATATGATAGCTTGCCTTCTTCTAAACAATTGAGCATTAGTCTATACGATAGACTCTTCTCATCTCCCACTTGCTCAATCGTCTACATAATTGTTATTCCCCCAGTCTCTTCCTCTAACTAAGTCCACACAGAGCCCACACTTCTGGATTCTCATATCAAGAATACTAAGGTAGCCATTGTGGTGGTGTCTTACTCAACTCGACTGAGTTCGAGATTTTGGAGGCTGTTCGTTGGCTTCGTGATCTTGGAGATTGTTGAGTTCGTATTTGCTATGATCGTGATGTGTTGCGGTCGTTGTGTTCGAGCATTCGTGTGTTGCTGTCTTGGAGATTGAAGTAGCTTTCGTGATCGAGGTAGTTTGAAGCATGCGTATTCAAAGGTATGATACTTTATCCCTTGAACTTGTTGTAAAGGATGTAATTTCGTATTGTGCATGACCTGTAAGTTTCAGTTTTTTTACTGTAATTGTTAGTGTTCAATTTCGAATGGAATTTGGAATGATCATTTTGCTGCTTATGGAAATCCTCATGTCTGATTTCCTTCAATTGGGGTATCAGAGACAGATTGTTCTGATATTCCAAATTTCATTTCTATTTTAAACTTCTTTTATAGTTGTAATGGGTTTTCTGCATTTCCGTTTAAGTGTTAAATGCGTTTGTGGATGGCGTTGATGAATGTTTACGGGTTAATTGCCAATGTTTAAAGCTTTCTTTTGATTGCAAAGTGTTAATTTGCAAAAGCCCCTTTGTTTTTGGGCATAATTAACAAGCAATCGAGTCTATAATTCAAAGTGTTTAAGTTTGTCGAGTCGTTCTTGATGAAGTTTCGAAGCATGGAGATGCGGTTCTCAGCGAAGAAGAAGACCAATAATTAGTCATGTTATGTAGCTTAAGGTAAACGATCGTTGGGATTTTGTTAAACGATCACGTAGATTTTTCTATGCGATCGTGTAGTATTTACTAAACAATGAAGTAAAGCGTTTACTCTATCGTGTAGCATTGGTTGCCTGATCGCGTGGACGCTGGAGGTAAGCGATCGAGTGGGAGCATATGATGCTCATTGTTTAATAAAAGGCGCGCATACTAAATGATCATGTAGTTAGCATCATCGTATAGTTACTGACTACACGATCACGCAGTATATGATACTTAGGTGCTCGCTCATNTGATCATGTAGTTAGCATCATCGTATAGTTACTGACTACACGATCACGCAGTATATGATACTTAGGTGCTCGCTCATCGATTGTTTGGACGATTGTGCTTCACCACATCGTTGTCGTTTAGACGATCGTTAAAGGTTTGTGTTATGCGTTGCGCACTGCACGATTGCATACCTCATGCTTCATTGCTTAGAAAAAGGTACTCAATCATTGCTAAACAATCGTTTAACTCTAGAAGCGTTGGTAAACGATTGATTAAAGCATTTACTCTTTCGTGTAGACGATCATGAGGTTTTGGTACACGATCAGTGGAGACGCGGACGGTTCAAGACCTGGTACACCTGTTTGAACCGGAGACTCTTTGCTTATGTAATAGTTAGCTTTTAGTCTTGAGGATTTAAGGCTAATTATCCTGGTTCATCAACTTTTGTTTAATATACATGAGATGTATGTGGTTTATATGTCATAATGTATGACATATAGATTTAAAACCCACCTTAGGTTGTGCAATTATTCATACATCATGTATTATAAGTGTTATAATATGACACGCTGAAATTACAAGAAAGCATGCACATGCATCTTCAAATATAAGAGTATATTTATGCATGCAGAAAGCATATTCATGCATCATCTTTATATTATAAGTGTTATAGTATAAAGGTGAATGGAAGCATGTTTACTTGGTTCGTTGTTGTTTTGTATAAGAGTTATATAAAAGTAGCAATGAATGAACAATGCATGGAGCATGACAATTAGGCTGTTTGTAAATATTATGAATGCCTTGTATGTGTTTTCTTTGTGTTGTGAATGGTTTTGGATGTTTCTCTTATAAGCATTATAATAGAAATTAGAACTAAAATTGATAAGAAAGAGTTGCATGCGGACTTAAATGAACTCATGTTTTAAAAGGGTTTTAAAATTGGATTGAGATAGACCTAAGTTCAAGGTTCTAATGGGATTAACAACCTAAGTTTAATCTTTTTAAATCGGTTTAATAGGATTAAATTGATTGGCATAAAAGATTAAAATTGTATTAAATCTATCTATAAGGGACCTTTTGTCTTAGGCAGGTTTTGTCTAGGCTGGGTATTTAAGCTGACGGAAATGAACACCTCTATCTGGGAACCTACATGGAAAGGTTATTAGATAGATTTTCTGCAAGCATGCGACAGTTGGTCAAAGATTCCGTTAAAGAGTTTAATGGATGATGATCAAAAGTTATTCAACTCTCCAAAGTAAATGTTACTCTTGGGCAAACCTAAAAGGTCACATAGTTAAAATTCTTAACCATGTTTTTTCTAAGTAAACTAAACCCTAGGTTATAAAATACTCAGTGTGAGGAAAAGATGTATCTGATATGTTAATGGTTCCACTCACGTTTCTCCCTGAATGTTCACGCCGTGAGATTCATGCTCGTTGTGGCCTGGGAGTATTCCCTTTCGGATGATATTTTCATGAGTCAATATCAAGATAGACGGAGAGAGTGTTTATAGTAAGTGGGTGAAGAGTGTTGTCAACACGTCCTACTGCCTCCTTCATTGGTTCACACCGTGAGATCATTCTTGCACTCTCTCGTGGCGCCTTGGAAGCGTCCCCCTTCGGATGGGTTTTGTGCAGTTGGTCAATATCAAGGTGAACTCTAGAAATGGATAGGGTCACTTTAGTTTTTGCCCCAATTGGATTTTTTCCCCTTTGGATTGGCTGCTTGGGACGGAACTATAGAGCCTAATATGGTGGGTCACACTTTTGGGAAATTGTTATGCAAGTTAACGATTTGTTAACCAAATCAATGATGGCTAGTCGTTATAGGAACAAGAGTTGTTCTGGTATTAATGGCTGGTCAAGAATGGCTCAATTCAGAGGAGGGATAAATTGGCCACCCTTCAGCGGCTTTTGTCCTAAAACTTTGGAGCATCATTGCGAAACTAGATGTCACATGGGTTCATGTTAGTTTTGCTAAACCGTATTGGATGTTGTATGTTTTTCAACGAGTATTTTCTTAAAACCTAACGTAGGTCGATGTGTTTTTGTTTTCAGCAGCATGTTTGATTTTTCGTTAAATGCCTCTAATTTGACCGATTTCATACAGTGTAAAGAGTCTAGTAAAACGTATTTCGTGGTAAACGACCTCAAGTTTATCATAGTTGAGGAATGTCCTCAAGTCCCGACCCTTGATGCACCGCAAAGTGTTTGTAATGCATATGAAGTGTGGATGAATGCTAATTCATTGGTCTGACTTCACATATTGGCTAGCATACCTGATGCTTTAGCCAAAAGGGTTGAGAACATGGTCATTGCACGTAAGATCATGAACTCGTTGCAAGATTTGTTTGAACACCAGTTCTTACTTTTCGAGCACAGAGGGATGGATACAAAGACACCAGTAGTATTAGTTCCCAAGTTAAACTCCAGAAAGAGAAAGCAAGTGTTGTTGACTCTGTTAATGTTCATCGACGAGAAATGTTCTCTGAAATGGAACTTGGAGCTTATTTAGGTTCTGATACTGATCCCACTAGTCTCCAAAAGAGGAGGATGTCTAAAGACAGTAATCATGATTTATTGATCTTGGAGACATGTTTGGTAGAGAATGATGATTCTGTCTAGATCCTTGATTCAGGTGCTACTAATCACGTCAATTTCTCTTACTAAGGATTTAGTTCCTGGAAAACGTTACCACAGGGAGAGATGACTCTTCGAGTCGGTACTGGTGAGGTTGTTTCAAATGTTTTTGTAGGCAGGCTGAAGTTATTTTTGGATAAGGAATGTTATATGTTACTAGATTATGTTTTTGTAGTTCCTCATATCAAGAGGAACTTAATCTCGGTTTCTTATCTCATTGAACAAGGTTATACTGTCTCATTTTCTGAGAGTAAAGTTTTTATTTTCAAGAATGGGATGGAGATTGGTTTTGGTTCAGTGGAAAGTAACTTGTATGTACTAAGGCCGGTAGTCATAAAAGTCTTGTTTAATAGTCTTGTTTAATACTGAAATGTTCAGTACAACAACGACAACTAAAAGACCAAAGGTTTCTCCTGAGAAAAATGTCGATCTTTGGCATCTAAGGTTAGGTCACATCAACCTCAATAGGATTGAGAAGTTGGTGAAATGTGGACTTTTAAAGATTTTAGAAGAAAACTCGTTGTCGGTGTGTGAATCATGCCTCGAAGGCAAGATGACCAAATGACCTTTTACTGGAAAAGGTTACAGAGCCAAGGAAACCTTGGAGCTTATACATTCTGACCTCTATGGTTCGATGAGTGTTAGGGCTCGAGGTGGGTATGAATATTTCATCTCTTTCATGGATGATTATTCAAAGTACGAGTATCTATACCTAATGCAATGTAAGTCTGAAGCCCTTGACAAATTCAAGGAGTATAAGGCTGAAGCTGAAAACGTGTTAGGTAAGAAGATAAAAACACTACGATCTAATTGTGGTGGAGAGTATATGGATCTCCAATTCTATAACTATATGATAGAACATGGAATTACATCCCAACTCTCGACCCCAGGTATACCTCAGCAGAATTGTGTATCAAAAAGGAGAAACAGAACCTTGTTGGACATGGTTCGGTCTATGATGAGTTATGCTCATCTTCCAGACTTGTTTTGGGGTTTTATAGTGGATACTACATGTTACATTTTGAACAACGTTCCCTCGAAAAGTATTTTTGAAACATCTTTTGAGTTGTGGAGATGCCATAAAGGTAGTTTATGCCACTTCAGGATTTGGGGGTGTCCGACCCACTTGTATGTGACTAACCCAAAGAAGTTGGAATCGTGTTCGAAAGTTTGCCTCTTTGTAGGCTACCCTAGGGAAACGAGGGGTGGATATTTCTATGATCTGAGTGAAAACAAAGTGTTTGTTTCTACAATGCTATCTTCTTAGAAGAAGACCACATCAGGGATTATAAACCACGAAGTAAGCTTATTTTACGTGAGATTTCTGGTGAGACTGGGACTACTAAGGGTTCAACAAGGGTTGTTGAATAGACCGATAGATCAACAAGAGTTGTTGAGGTTGGTACATCTAGTCAACCAACTCAAGAGTTGCGACTGCCTCAACGTAGTGGGTGGGTTATGAATACATCGGAGCATTACATGGGTTTGATTGAAGCCCAAAACGTCATTTCTAATTATTTGATCGAGGATCCATTGTCTTTTAAGCAAACAATGAAGGATTTTGACAAGGATGAGTGGATTAAGACCATGAACCATGAGATGAAGTCTATGTACTTCAATCAAGTCTGAGAGCTTGTGGATCAACCTAATGGGGTAAAACCTATAGGGTGTAAGTGGATCTGCAAGCGAAAACGAGGTGTAGATGGAAAGGTGCAAACCTTTAAGGCTAGACTCGTGGCAAAAGGCTATACCGAGGTCGAGGGAGGGGATTATGAGGAAACTTTCTCACCTGTTGTCATGTTGAAGTCTATCAGGATACTCCTATCTATAGTCACATTTTATGATTATGAGATATGGCAAATGGATGTCAAGACTGCCTTTCTTAATGGTAATCTTGAGGAGACCATCTACATGGCTCAACCGGAGGGGTTTGTAGTTCCAGATCAAAAGAGGGGCTGAAACAAGCGTCTCAATCGTAGAACATTAGATTTGACAATACGGTAAAGTCGTTTGACTTTGATCAGAACATTGATGAGCCTTGTGTGTTAGAAGATGATCATCAACAACTTAGTAGCTTTTCTGGTATTGTATGTGGATGATATCCTACTCATTGGAAATGATGTAGGGTTTATGACTGACATTAAAAAATGGCTAGCCGCCCAGTTCTAAATGAACGATTTGGGTGAGGCGCAATATATTCTAGGGATCCAGATCATTCGAGATTGTCAAAACAAGAGGTTAGCCTTGTCTCAGGCATCGTACATAGATCAAATGTTGTTCAGGTACGACAGGATTCCAAAAGGGGTTTGTTACTCTTCAGGCATGGAATCATTTTATCTAAGGATCTGTGTCCTATGACACCTCAAAAGTTTGAGAAGATGAGACGGATTCCCTATGCTTCAGTTGTTGGAAGCTTAATGTATGCAATATTGTATACCAGACCCGACATTTGTTATGCAGTAGTGATTTTCAGTCATATCAGTCCAATCCATTATTAGATGTCTGAATGGAGGCCAAGACGATTCTCAAGTATCTTCGGAGAACGAGGGACTACATGCTCATATATGGAGATAAGAATTTGATCCTTATAGGATACACAGACTTTGACTTTCAGACCGATAGAGATTCTCGTAAATTGACATCGGGGTCAGTGTTCACTCTGAATGGAGCGGTTGTAGTTTGACGTAGCACCAAGTAAGAATGCATCGCGGACTCCACTACGGAAGCCGAATACATAGCCGCTTGTGAAGCAGCTAAGAAGGCTGTTTGGCTGAGGAAATTCTTTACAGATTTGGAAGTTGTTCCAAATATGAATTTGTCGACCACTCTTTATTGTGAAAACAATAGGGTTGTGAAAAATTCGAAGGAACCTCGGAGTCATCGTCGAGGCAAGCATAAAGAACGAAAATACCACCTGATTAGGAAGATTGTGCATCGCGGTGATGTGATAGTCACGAAGATCGCGTCGGAGCATAACGTAGCTGATCCATTTACAAAGGCTCTCATGGCTAAAGGGTTCGAGGGTCACCTGGAGAGTCGGTCTGCGGGACATGCACTATCTTGTCTAAGGCAAGTGGGAGATGATACTGGGTTATAGTGTATGCCCTAGTTTATTGTATATTGTACTTGTCTTTATCATGTATTGTACATTAGTCTCCCAAGACATTAGGACAAGTGGGAGATTATTGGGATTGGTGTCCTAATTCTCCGAGAGTCTCGTAGTTTGTAAACTGTACACATTATTTTGAATAAAATATGAGTTATTTTATTTGGCATTTACTCATATCCAATAAACAAAGCTCCGTGGTTATTATATGTGAACTTAAGCATGTATATGTGATATACAAGTGGATCATACCTTAAGTGATAACCTAAATAGGTTTGTAGTATAAGGATTGATGAGGGATACCTGATCCTGGTAACACTACGGATACGACCTGCTATGTAGAGGTTTACAGGTGTTGTGAACTACTATAAATGGTAGATCCTGACCATTCATGTGGAGACATGCGAGCGGGGGTGTCCTATATAAAGAGTTTGTATAAGACCAGATCACGAGATGACTAGTCTCTTTATATAACACCATTGATACTTGAGACTTACATCTCACCTAAACGATAATAGGTGATATGACCTTAATCCTGAGTGTTTTGGGAGCTCCTGCCTTTGAGAGCGGTTCTTTGATTAGTATGGGTGAGAGAGGCCAAATTGCCAACTCAACATGCCTGCCTTCTTGGAATTTGTTTGATTTGGGAGCTGGAAACTCAGTTACACAAGATGAAATTCATTCCTTCCTTGAAGTAGGGGTAAGTAGATAGATTGCTCCCTTAAGGGTTGATTCCGAGTCTTGAACATAGTGGCCATAATTTCTCTTTGGAAGAGAGGACTCAGTCATAGTAGGACTATGACTTATGTTCATTAGAGGGATGAGTGGTACTTAAGGAGTTAGATGTAACTACAAGGGCATAATCGTTATTGGTGTTGGGGTTGATACCCTAAAGTCTCGTGTCCTGTAGTTTGTAAATAGTTTGTACGAACACTTGTGTTGTTAATATATGATATTTACTCCACATCTTGTATTTTTGCTCAGTTACTTATTTTATTTGTTTTACCACAAACCAATAAACATAAAATCCCTGGTTATCTGTATATGACTCAAGCATGTGTGTGGTGACATACAAGTGGATCATGTCTTGAGTGATAACTAAAATGGTCTGTAGTATATAGATATAGGAGGGAAACCTTATACTAGTAACGCTACGGATGCGACCATCTTTGTGGAATGGTTACAAGTATTGTGACTTGTCACAGATGGTCCGATCCTGATCATTCGTGTTGGGAACATACAAGCAGGGGCGTCCTATACAAAGAGTTTGTATAAGACCTGACCACGAAGTATTAACGTCTCGTTATATAACACTATTCATGACAGATACTTCACTTCATTAGGATGACCATAGGTAACATGACCTCAATCCTGAGTGAGTTGGGAACTCCTGTCATTGAGGGCGGTCATTTGATTTGTATGGGTGTGAGTGGCCAGGCCGCCATTGAGGGCGATCCTTTGAAATGTTCAAATTGACAAGAGAAAGTTCGATTATATATGATATAATTGGCTAAATGTATGAGATACATTATTTTGGAGGAACTTAGATATAAATATGATTTATATCAAGTAGAAGTGAAAATACTATAGTAGATATGTGATATCAAACTATAGGATAAAAATATAATATGATTATATTTATTAATATTTTAATTGGTTAATTATATGATAATTAAGCCAATTTTCACGTTCGGACGTGGGTAAGTGGGATCCGTCGGTTATTATAACCGATGAATTAAAATGAAAAATGTTTTCATTTTGAATTGCCCGGAATTCAATCGTCCAAAAGAAAGAGTGAGAGTGCACTAGTGTTGTCTAAACGATCGCTGATAGCTCCTCTCTGCCTAAACGATCGCACACTTGTTCTTACACGATCGGATAGCTTCTCTAAACGATCGTATAGTGTGCCGATTTTACTAAACGATCGTTCAGTAAAACCTACACAATTGTGTAGCTTCTCCTAAAGGATAAGCATTTCTGCTATGCAATAGCGTCTTTTTCCCTCCCACTTGCTATCGCCTACATGATTCGTGCTTCCTTCTTCTTCTAGCAAATTCACCAAAGACCACCCTTTGGATTTTCACTTCGAGAATACCCAGGGCTCTTTAGTGGTGGTGTCGTCCCCATTGCGGTTGTGAGTTCACTGTTGTTCCAGTCGACGCTTCCACTGGACGTTGGTAGATCGTATGGAGGTTTCCACTGCATTGGAGTTCCGAAGTGTGAAGACTGTCTTCAACTGGCAGAAACTCTCTCCCTTGTCATTTATCTTATTCTTAGCATGTTGATAATTAAAGTTTGTTTGTATAACTGTATGTTTGAATGTATTATATGTATTTCGTTCACGGTAAGATCGGAGCGATCCGAACGCGCTAATGGAACTCTTAGATATGAGATCCTTCAATTGGCCCAGCTGTACTTACGAGCGACCTGTTAAGGGTTATCGCACTGTTGATTGGTTGATATGGACACAAAATATATCTATAGTAAGGAGAGTGCAGTTGTCGGTCTTTAATGAAGTGCTCAACAGTTAACGGATGGCGGATCCCATGATTAAAGAGTTTAGTCAGTTATTCACGTACCGTTGGAGCTTCAAGCTACAGGTCCATAAGTTCCCCTTGGTAGCTCAATGGATTCAAGTTCAGAATCAGTTTTTTGGTGTTGATATGAAATGTTCAAATTGACAAGAGAAAATTCGATTATATATTATATGATCGGTGTGATGTATAAGATACATCAAGTGGAGGATTAATGTAAATGTGATTTATATTAAGTACCATAAAATAGAAAAAGAGCTATGGTTTATATGTTTCATGAGATGAAATATTAAAACTATAGGTAATAAATATAATATAGTAAGTTGGTTATCATATATATATTTATAATATTAATTATTGGATATTTATCTCTTTTTCTTTAATAACTAATTGAATAAGAGGTTATTGGTGGTTTTATGGTAACCATGAGATAAAAGGAAAAATGTTTTCCTAAATTCAATAGATTTGAGATAGTTGTTATTCTTGGAAAAACTCACGGATCGCTGTCAAGTGAGAATTGTTTTCACTAAACGATAGCTGAAAAAGAGACTAAACAATCGTGGAGTGACACTACACGATAATTCACTCAGCTGGTTGTAGCTAAACCATCGCAGACCTTTTGCTATACGATAGCTTGCCTTCTTCTAAATGATTGAGCATTAGTCTATATGATAGACTCTTCTCATGTCCCACTTGCTCAATCATTTACACGATTGTTATTCCTCCAGTTTCTTCCTCTAACCAAGTCCACACAGAGCCCACACTTCTAGATTCTTACACCGAGAATATCAAGCTAACCATTGTGGTGGTGTTTTACTCAACTTGACTAAGTTCGAGGTTTTAGAGGTCGTTTGTTGGGTTCGTGATCTTGGAGATCATTGAGTTCGTGTTTGTTGTGATCGTTCTGTGTTGTGGTCGTTGTGTTCGAGCGTTCGTGTGTTGCTGTCTTGGAGACTGAATGAGCATTCGTGATCGAGGGAGTTTGAAGCATGAGTCTTCAAAGATATGATACTTTATCCCTTGCTCTTATTGTAAAGCATGTTGTAATTTCGAATTGTGCATGACCTGTAAGTTTTCGTTTCTTGACTGTAATTGTTAGTGTTCAATTTCAAATGGAATTTAGAACAATCATTCCGCTGCTCATGGAAATCCTCATGTCTGATTTCCTTCAATTTCGAGTTTGAAGAGGATCTTCAAAGTTATGTAATGAAACCCTCGTAATACCATCTGAACATACTTATTTTTATGTCAAAATTAAGGAATTGGAATGCTTAATGATCTTGTTTGTTGGGACTGATGTCCTAATTCTCCTGGAGTCTTGTTATTTGTAATATACATGTTGTTTATGAATAAAATAAGTATTATTTCATTCTGGCATTTACTCATATCCAATAAACAAAGCTCCATTGTTATCATATGTAAACTTAAGCATGTATATGAGATATACAAGTGGATAATGCCTTAAGTGATAACCTAAATAGGTATGTAGTATAAGGATTAAGATGGGATACTTGATCTTCGTGACACTACAGATACGACCTTCTTTGTAGGGGTTTGTAAGTATTGTAGACTACTACAGATGGTAGATCCTGACCATTCATGTGGAGACATACGAGCGGGAGTGTCCTATACAAGAGTTTGTATAAGACCGGACCATGAGATGATTCGTCTCTGTATATAACACCGTGGGTACTAGAGACTTACATCTCACCTAAACGATCATAGGTGACATGACCTCAATCCTGAGTGTTTTGGGAACTCCTGCCTTTAAGGGCGGTCTTTTGATTAATATGAGTGAGAGTGGCCAAATTGCCCATGCCTACCTTTTTGGGGACTTGTCTGATTTAGGAGCTGGAAACTTAGTTACACAAGATGAAATTCACTCCTTCCTCGAAGCAGGGATAAGTAGATAGATTGTTCCCTTAAGGGTTGATTCTGGGGCTTAAACATAGTAGCTACAACTTCTCTTTGAAAAAGAGGACTTAGTCATAGTAGGACTATGACTTATGTTCATTGGAGTGATTATATGTGCTTAAGAAGTTAGATGTAACTACAGGGGCATAACGATTATTGATCGAGCCATACTTACGAGCGATCTATGAAGGGTTATCGCAGTGTTGATTGGTTAAGATGGACACATAATATATCTGTAGTAAGGAAAGTTCATTTGTTGGTCTTTAGTGGAGTGCTTGGCAGTTAACGGATGGTGGATCCCGTGACTAAAGAGTTTAGTCAATTATTCACGTACCATTGGAGCTTCAAGCTATAGGTTCATAAGGTCCCTTGGTAGCTCAATGGATTCAAGTTGAGGATCAGTTCTTGGTGTTGATTTGAAATGTTCAAATTGACAAGAGGTAATTCGATTATATGTGATATGATCGTTATGATGTTTGAGATACATCAAGTGGAGGATTAATATAAATGAGATTTACATTAAGTGCCATGAAATAGAAAAAAAAAAAACTATTGTTTATATGTTTCATGAGATGAAATATTAAAACTATAGGTTATAAATATAGTATGGTAAGTTGGTTATCATATATATTTATAATGATATTAATTATTGGATAATTATCTTTTTTTTTCTTTAATAACCAATTGAGTAGAAGGTTATTGGTGGTTTCATGGTAACCGTGAAATAAAAGGAAAAATGTTTTCCTAATTTTAATAAGATTTGCAAAAGGTTGATTTGAGATTTCCAATCTCGGAAAGTTTTCATAGAAAGGTTGTCAAGTAAATCAGATTTATTAAACAATAGCTTGGAGAGACTAGACGATCGTGGAGAGTTTCTACACGATAGACTCTCAATTGACGATGAGTTAAACATTCGCATAGCTTTTGTTAGACGATTGGGCATTATCCTATACGATATGCTTTGACATCTCCCATTTGCTCAATCGTTTGCATGATTGTTCTCCTCCGGTCTCATCCTCTAACCAAGTCCACACAGAGCCCACACTCTAGATTCTCACACCAAGAATACCAAGGTAACCTTTTTGGTGGTGTCATACTCAAATCGACATAGTCGAGGTTCTGTGGAGGCCATTCGTGGTATTCGGGGTGTTCATGACTTGAAGGTCGCGGTGTTCGAGTTCGCTGTGAACGTGCAGTGAAGAATTCGTTGTGTATGAGCGTTCGAGTGTTGCAGTGTTGTTGGTTGTTCGAGTGTTCGTGATCAAGGGAGTCAAAGATGAGTCTTCAAAGCTACGTGAATTCATCCCTTGATCGTTTAGTAGAGCATGCTGTAATTTCAATTTATACATGACCGTTTGTTTCCTTTTGTGACTGTAATTGTATTGTTCATATACGAATGAAATTTGGAACGATCCTTCCGCTGCTCATGGAAATCCTCATGTTCAATTTTCTTTTTTCTACTGCATGTTTTTGTAAACCAACACTAAAATGATCCTATCCATTTCTCGAGTTCACCTTGATATTGACCTACTGCACAAACCATTGGAAGGGGGACGCTTCCAGGGCGCCTCGAGGCCATGCAAGAAGATCTTACAGTGCAAACCAATGAAGGAGACTGCAGGACATGTTGACACACATCCCTCTCCCACTTACTATAAATACTTTCTCCATTCACCTTAATATTGACCCATGCAAACACCATAGGAAGGGGACATTCCTAGGGCGCCTCGAGGCCAAAAATGAGTCCCACGGTGTGAACATTAAGGGAGAAACATAATTGAAAAAATTTGACGTATCATATACATCTTTTCCTTCCACTGAGTATTTTAATAACATAGAGTTTATTTTACTTAGGAAAAACATGACTAATTATTTTTACTAAGTGATTGTTTAAGTTTGCCCAAAAGTATCGCTTACTTTGGATAGTTAAACAATTTTGATTTATGTTTGTCAAATACTTTAACAAACCTTAATCAACAATTGTATGCTTGTAGCAAATCTATCTAATTCACATTTACAAGCTAGTTTCCAAGTAGGGGTGTTACGTTTCCGTCAACTTAAATACCCCAGCCTAGACAGAACTAACTTTAGACAAAAGGTCCCTTATAGATACGTTTGCTACAAAATTAATCTTTTATTAGAACCAATTTAATTCCATTAAATTGATTGAAAAAGATTAATCTAATTTATAATCTCATTAAAAATTTGTGATCTTAGGTCTATGTGAATCAAATTTTAAAACTATTTTAAAAAACGATTTTACCTCAACTTATATGCAATTTTGAATTATTGATTTTAATTTCTAATTTCATTTTGTTATAACAATTATATATATTATGTATGTATGTATGTATGTATGTATGTGTGTGTGTATGTATGTGTGTATGTGTGTATGTATGTGTGTATGTGTGTATGTATGTATGTATGTATGTATGTATGTATGTATGTNTGTATGTATGTGTGTGTGTATGTATGTGTGTATGTGTGTATGTATGTGTGTATGTGTGTATGTATGTATGTATGTATGTATGTATGTATGTATGTATGTATGTATGTATGTAATGAAACAAATTAAAACTAAAATGTGCATTGAATGACATGCTTTATAAAATTATCTAAAGTAATGTCATGTATCGTGTAATTCCCATTTCATTACTATAAATATATAACATTAATATACTAAAGTAATGAAATAAATAACATACATTGCATCCATACATCCAAATTATATATTATAACTTAATATAAATGATGCATGACTATGTTATTTATGCATGCAAGCATGTAGTATAACACTTATATTATATGATGCATGAGCATGCTATAAAATTAAAACATACAACTATATATTATAAGACTTATAATATAAATGATGCATGAATAATGCATAACCTATGATGAGATTTTACTATATGACATATGTAAAATAATTAAACCATACATTATATGCATAATTTAAACAACAATATAGACCGGGATTGGACTCCTAAAGCCATTAATTAAATTAACATAATGTTTGTATTAATTTAATTAATCAAAAACTATCTATTACATTAATAAACAGCTCAACCGGTTCAAAACAAGTGAACCAGGTCTTGAAATAGCTCAAATCGGACCATCTAGCAACTGAATCGTCCTTGAACTGCTCGAACCAACGAACCGGACCTAAACTAGCTCCTAATCGAATCAAACCGCATGTGAACTGGCACTGAACTGCGCTTATTCTTCGTCTCAAGGCATCGCGACGCTACGGAGAAGAACTCCATTCGCCGCATCATAGTTACAACGCTAGGGCACAATGTCGCGACTCTACTATACAAATTCGATCTTATTCGAATCTCATCCAAATTTAGCCCCGTTTTCACCAGAATGTCGTCGGGAACAACAAGAACGACTCAATATATCAAATTTATAGACTCGATAACATTTATGCAAAAAAAAAAAAAAAAAAGGGCCCTTACACAACAATTTGTAAATGAAAAGTTGTAAAACTAAGAACCAAATCCCAAAACCATCCAAATTGCAAACTATTTTCATTCTATATTCATCAACATGAAATATATAGAATACATCCACCAAAAACTGCAATTAAATTCTATAATTTATGGGATTGATAACCTGTCTCTCATACCAATTGAAGGGAAACTAGTGACGGTTTCGCAGCGGAAGTGGGGATCGATCTCAATTTTAGTTTACAAAATTCCAAATTACAAAATATACAGAGAGATTATGCATTAATAAACCCTAAATTTTACAACATGCAATTTGAGGGAATTTGGGAAGAAATATTTACCTTTGAAGAACAATTTCTTCACGTATTACCTCGAACGAATCTCGAACTCGAAATTCAAATTGGACACTACCACAACTGGAACCTTCTGTATTCTCTAGGGTTGAGAATTGACAGGAGGTGTGGGCTCTGCTGTAGTTTTGGAAGAGGGAAGAAGAGGGATTGAGAGGGAGGAGAAGAAGAATTATCTTCTCTGTAATTTTTTTACCAATAGAGTTACAGGGAGATTTTTTTTTTTCAGATCCTTAATTGGTGAACGAAAGCACTGAACTTCCCCATCTCTACACTTTTTTAGTTGAGAGAAATTAGGAGGATGAGGTTGTAATTCCCTCCCTTTAATAATAATAATAATATAACCATCTTATTATATTCATATATATTATATGATTATCAAATACAACATATAACCTATAGTTTTATTTTCTCTCAACATTACATGATATTTAATTTAAATCATATTTATGCTAAATTCAATTATATGAATCTCATCCATATAATTAACATTCAGATCATATCCAAATATTTAATTCCTTTCAACTATTTATGGTATTTAATGTAAATCATATTTATTTAAATTTAATTATATTAATCTCATTCATATAATTAGTATTTGAATCATATTCAATTTCTCTAAAAAAAACTTTATATTATAATGTATCAAATACATTATATTAATTTTATCACATATAATTAAATTAATTAAATTAATTATATCATATATAATTAATTCCCTCAATTAATTTGAACACTTCAAATTAATCCACAATTAAATCCCTGTTGAGCTATAGAGGGAACCTTATGGACATGTAGATTGAAGCTTCAATGATACTTGGATAATTAATTAAACTCTTTAATTAAATTACCCAACTTCCATTAACTATCGGTCACTCTACTAAAAGTCGATAGTTGCACTCTTCGTACTACAGATATATTTTTGTGTCAATTGGATATAACCAATCAACAGTGCGATGACTCTTCACAAATTACTTGTAAGTACAACTAGGCCAAAATTACCGTTTTGCCCCTGGAGTTATATCTAACTTCTTAAGTACTACTGATTCCTCAATTGAACAATAAATCATAGTCCAACTATGATCAAGTCCCTCTCGGGCCAGGAGAGGGTGTGACCACTTGTTCAAGCCTCGAAATCAATCCTTAAGGGAGCAATTTATCTACTTGCCCCGACATTAGGGAATAAGTGAATTCCGTCTTGTGTAGCTGTGTTTCCAGCTCCTCAATCAGACGAATCCCCAAAATGGTAGGCTTATTGTTGGCAATTTGACCACTCTCACCCATACAAATCAAAGGACTGCCTTCATGAAGAGGAATTCACAACTCACTCAAGATTCAGGTCATGATGGTCATCCTGGTGAAATGTAAGTTTCTATTATTAACGGTGTTATATAATGAGACTAACTATTTCGTAGTCCGGTCTTATACAAACTCTTTGTATAGGACACCCTCGCTCACATGTCTCCACATGAATAATCAGGATCAAATCATTTGTAGCACTTTACAATTCTTGTAACATCTACAAAGTGGGTCATATCCGTAGTGTCATCATGATAAGATACTCAGCTTTATCCATCTACTACAATTCGTTTAGGTTATTATTTAAACAAGATCTACCTGTATGTCTCTACATACTTGTTTAAATTACATAAAATAACCTAGGATCTCAGTTTATTAGATTGAGTGTATACTCATAAAATAACAATTATTTTATTAATAACAATTTTTTTATACAATGTTTACAAACTACGAGAATACAAGAGATTTAGGACACTAATCTCAATAGTATCGACTTAATTATTGACTTAATCTTTATCTATGAGATTAGATTTGAAGGTTCGAGCCGCGTAAAGGTTGATTTGTGCAGTTTAGCTTTTAGGTCATGCTGAATTTGAGGCCGGACCTACATACTATGGATAAATTTATCTGAAGTTATTTGGTTAATTTGGTAAATGAAATTAGGCCTTAGGGATTGAACTTAAATTTGGATTTATGATTATAGGTTTTAAAATGGGACTTTTGTTGGGCATTGCTTTGCTTGGATATTTTATTTGTGCTTAAAAGTGAAGTAAGAGGTTTACTATTGGTTCGCCCTCGAACCAAGCACCTAACTAAGTTAACGTTAAAATTGTGTATACACGTGAAAGCATGATATTATTGCGATGAAATGATTTACTATGATTTTCTAATGGATGGTTTGTTGAGGGTGTTCAAGAAACCTATGAACTATGCTACTAAGATCATGATAACATGTTTATAGTTTGATATGAAAATTTGGATGTTATGTGTTGGATGTTGGGCTGATTGTCTTGATAGAAAGGCTAACATGTACACCTAGTTGGCCTAGTAGTGGGCCACTTGCTGGGTATTTTTATACTCACTATTTTATCTATATTTTTTTTTTCCAGATAAAGGAAAGGACAAAACGATGAATGACAAGAAGAATCCGTGACCAAGCTTTGGGACTTGTCATCGCTTCTGAACATGTTTCTTTTTCTTGTGTTTTCAAGTTTTAACTTGTAATTAAACCTTTAAATTCTTTGAATATTTTGTTCGTTTTTTTTATTCTTAATTAAATTTAGAAGTACCCTGAATAGAGATTTTGTGTGTTTTTTTTATAGGTTTTATAATAAAATTTATTTTCTTCTTTCGAATTTAGTCAAATTTTGTGAAAATGTTGTTTTTAGAATTATGCATACATATAGTAACCGTCCAATTCTCGTTCTAGAAAGCCGAGTCGTTACGGTTAGTTTCAAAGCTTGAGTTTTTAGGTTTTATAAATTGATTTACATCTTAAGTCTAGAATGTCCCTATAGCTCATCAACGAATTATTCGTCATCGCCAAGTACGTCTTACCAATTAAAAGTTATATGGAAGTTGTACTTAATAGTATTCATGTTTAAGCTTTATGTACTGGTGGATTATTATTGCTTGTATGACGGTTTCTAGAAGTTAGTATGAGTCAAATGTTTCGAGAACAATTTTGTAAGGATTAATAGGTCTTGATCACTGTTGAGGCACTGAGGATTGGTGGATTGAGTAAGACGTATTGTTTTACTTCTTCAGGTTACGTGCCTAAAGAGGAAAAAAAATTCTAGTAGGTGCATAAGTGATAATATGAAAGACTCCTTAAAGAACCTTAGTAAGATGATTTTGGCAAGGAAACCGAGATGGTTAGAATTAAAGTTGGCTTAAAATGGGGAAAGCTAGTGGTTGGGTTGAAGTATTATTCTTAAAGTATCTAGATTTTGTTTATGTTCTTGTTGTGGTGAAAGGATTTAAGTTTAATTAATTATGCCAAGAGGAAAGATAAACATTTGGAATTTAAAAACAATTTTAAATTGTGGAGAGTACCCTAATAAAGTTGTTTGAAAATTAAATCGTAGATTTTGAAGGGGTTGTAAATGGTTACATGTCTTGGTGTAGAGATCATGTTTCACTTGGAAAGTGATAAAAAGAGTACCTTGAATTTATTGGATTTGACAAAGTTAACAGTGGGAAAATAAAAGTATTTAAGAAAGGTTTTTTTTTTTTTTTTTTGGTGAGATAAAAGGATATAAATGTGATCAAGACTCCAAAGTACTTGAGTATGGTTTGGTTTGGTTTTATTTTTTATTTTATTTTTTTTAAGAAATGATATGAGTAGTTACAAGGTGTCGACTTTGGTGTAAAAGAAGAATCTCTCCCTACCATTTGGAACTTTGGACCTCATTTTTGTGGTGGTGGAAGAAATTAGTAAAGCGTTGGTTGTGAAGCTAAGTTTCAACATGCAAGTCTTCCAAATAAAAGAGGCAAGAGGGATAATCTAAAGGGAGTTGTCAATAACAATGGTTGTTTTGAAACTATTGACATGGAATGTTGAGGCTTCATTAGTCAAAAGTTGCATCATTGAAGATATTAACGAAAGTTAAGGGATTGTGACTTTGGATATAAGTTATAACTAGAAACTAGCGGTCAATCAATTTGGTTTGAAGGTGAAAATAATCTAGCTCCAAGTAAGGAACAAGTTATATAAATATTAAGGTTGGGTAATTTAGATCTCCCAGAATAACCTCTAGCACGAGAGATGGACTTGAGATGCCACGAGATTTCCTTGCATGGATAACATGTTGATCAACTTTAAGGAGTATGAATATTCTCAGTATCGAATGAATCAATAAATTTTTTTCTTAAAAACTATCTTCATGAATTAGTCACAGTTATTATAAAGGTATGGAGATGTGTGTTTTTTTTAATGACTAATGCTCTACAGTATCCAAGTACTTAAAAAAAAAAAAAAAAATCATTTTGAAAGAGATTTTTGGACTCGTTCATAGTAGGATCTAAACAATGATGTGCAATTGTTTTAAAGCTAAGGAGTAACATGAGGATTGGCTCAAGTAAGTTTTTAGCCCTGAATAGTATAACACCTTATGTTGAGTTTTAGAGATTATGAGACTCAATTGGACAAAGTTGGTTCCCATACACGTAACTACTAAAGAGGGCAAGACAGTAGATGCTCCTAGAGTAGAAGCAATTTCTAATTCACGTACATATGGAGATTTCTCTGTGTTAGTATGATCAGTTTAGATGCATACTCTTAATAAATAAGACTTCCAAAGTTCATGATAGTTCTCAAAGTGAAGTTGTTAAAGTGTTGTCGGTTTTCATCATCTTAAGTTTTATAGTTGTATATGGAAGACGTTGTCACACTTCATGAGAAAGTGTTAAGCACTCAATTAGGATTTAGTAGAGATTTTTGCTAACATTTCAATGGTTAAGCAAATAATTTGAACCGAACTTTAGAGTGCATATTATGCACCAGTGTGTTGGTTTGTACAGGAAGTTGGAATTCTCACTTGCATCTTACGAAGTTTACAACTGCTATTGCATGAGGCTATATGAAGCCCTATATGGAAAATTTGCAGGTCTCCTGTTTATTAGGATGAGGTCAGTGAACAATAAATTATTAGGGCATGGGTTAGTGTAGAGTATGAATGAAGCTATCCAGAAGATTAGAGCTCATATGCAAATAACACAGAGTACAAAGAAGAATTACACTAATGATAGTCACAAGGACATGGAGTTTGAGGTAGTTGATAAAATGTTTTTGAAGGTAACACCTATGAAGGGTGTTCATAGGTTTGGATAAAAGAGATAGTTAAATTCACATTTTATTGGGCCGTTTGAAATTCAAAAGTGAATTGGCCTTATAGCTTATCATTTAGATTTGAAACCATCTCTTTTTGCGGCTCATGATATTTTTTTTCATGTCTCTATGCTGAAGAAATTTGTGGCAGATTCGTCTCATGTAATAGACTTCGAGCCATTGCATCTAAATGAAAATTTGAGTTACAAGAAGAAGCCTAGGCGAATTCTTGTAAGGGAAGTACTAATGAAAGTCTATGGCAGAATCATCAATTTGAGTAGACAATATGAGAACAAAAGGGTGAGATGAGAGCAAAATATCTAGAGCATTTATAAGATTAGAACTTTTGAGGACGGTAGTTTCCTAAGGAGGAAAGAATGCGACGTCCCAAATTTTCGAGTAATTTTAATTTAATTATCTTAAATTATTTGGGTTACATTTTGAATTTTAAGACAAAAATTTGAATTATTAGGTTAAGTTAATTCAATTTGAATTATAAGTGATAAAAAGATTTGGAAATTGAGATTTAATTAAATCGAGAGAATTAGAAGTCTAAACTTAATTTAAGAAAGTTGGATAAACTATTTTGGAATTAAAATGATTTTTGGGGTTTAAAATTTACAAAAGAAAAGGGAATTAAATATTTATTAAATGGAGTTAAGCCATCAAGCTAATACTTTTTAGCCAAGCCGCATGACCCAAGAATTCTCCTTCTTCTTCTTCCTCCTTTTTTCCTTCTTCACGATTTTCAACCCAAAGTAGCATTCTCCCCTAAGAAACATAAATACGAATACAGATACAAAATACGAATATTATAAGATATGACGATACACCAATTTCTAAAAAACTAAGATACAGATACATTTGAATATATATATATATATATACACACATGTACACACACAATATCCAATTAATTCTTATAATACTTATTTTAAAGTTAGATTAAAAATCCAATAATGTCGAGAGGTGGTTGAGTGACTAGAGCAGACGATAGGGAATGAGTAGAAAATGAAGATTAAAGAAAGAAGTAGAAGATGAAGATTAAATAATGAAATTAGTAACGGTCCGATTCTCATTCTAGAAAGTCGATTCGTTACAAGCAGCGACTTGGAACTGTTCCAAGTTAGGTCCCAATTTATGGTTCAAATCATTACTACACTACGCATTCACCGGTCTCAATTTTCGTTCAACATTCTAACAATTTTTTACTTCAACGATGGTTTTGAAATATTTATAAAAGATCAAGAGTAATATTGAAACAAAAAGAGTATCATTTTTTTATTATTATTAATTATTAGTTTATCCAATATTTAAATAAAGAAAAACTGCAAAAATCATCCCTTCAATTATAAATTGAGCCCTCAAACTTATAAGTGCTAAAATTAGCGATGACAACAGGGTTGGGGTAGGGTGGGGAGGCACTCCCCATGCCCGTCACTGTAGAGATTTAATCCCGTCCCCACCCTCCCATTTGGGGGGTCGAGGTCGGGGTTAGGAAATCTCTATTTGGGGATTTGGGTCCTCACGGGAAAAAATCTCAAGTATTTATTTATTTATTATTATTTCATTATTATTATTGTTTAAAATTAATGAAATTTAGTATTTAAATTAGGCAAGAGATTAGTAATATTATTACATATATTTATTTAAATTTAATAATTTAAAAATATTTTAATACTTTTTATATAAATTTTATAAAAATTAAATTAGAAGTACTGTTAAGTAGTTTATATATATATATATATATATATATATATACGTATGTATGTATGTTAACCATTAAAAAGTTCGGGCCGGGGGCAAGGGTCGGGGATGGGATATATATGTATGTATGTATATTAACCACTAAAAAGTTTGGGCCGAGGGCAGGTATGTATGTATATTAACCATTAAAAAGTTTGTGCCGAGGGCAAGGGTCGGGGATGGGGCGGGGATCGCCTATTCGTCCCTACCCTGTCTCCGATCGGAGACTCGATTTAAATCCCTGATTTACTCCGTACCTAATCAAACCTGAGATTTCCCGCTTTGATTGGGTCTAAGATCGAAATTTTGTCATCCCTATAAAATAAACTTACCATAATTGTATAAATTGGGCCTCAAAATGATAAAAATAGAATTCTCAAACTTATACAATTTCTATAGTTACGTAAGTTTAAGGGTTTAATTTTAACACTATATGAGATTAAACATACAATTTTTACCATTAAAATTTTGAAGGTATAATTGTAACAACAACCATTTTTTCATTTAATCATTTTCCAAAAGGAAAGGAATTGTGCAATTATACACCCTCTAACTTTCAATTGAAAAAATTGAGTTTTCAGGCTCATACAAGTGTTAAAATTGGACCATTCAACTTATAATAATCGCAGAAATTAGACACAAAATAATAAAAATTAAACCATCAAATTGTTATAATTTGTAGTTTAATTTTAACAACTATTTAAGGGTGTATAATATCCTTTTGTAGATGGTTTTTGCAATTTCTCAATTAAAAAATTTTCCGAGTGGAAGGGAAATGCCGCAATTCAAACATTCACCGTAGCGCGCCCGAGGCCCAAAAACCAAACAAAGCAATAAGCATGCGGAAGGGAGATCGCGCCAATGGATCCAAGTGCCGCTTAAAGCAATTGCTTGGACACGTTCGCTTTCCATTTCCACCACTCTTCACCGCTTTCCTTTCTCCCGCATGCAAACCCGCCGTACTCCTTCCAACTCCCACCACCGACCCGATTCCCCGTGGGCAACCTTCTCTCGACTGGACTCTTCGTCGCCCTCATGCCTCTCTCTCAGCCGTCGCCGTCCTCTTCCACGGTTCCAGTTCGCGAAGACTGTTGGACTTTGGACCATACTTCCACTCTCATCCATGCCTGGGGTCAACGTCATCTCGACTTGAACCGGGGCAGTCTTCGTTACAAACACTGGCAAGAGGTCGCCGACGCTGTCAACTCCAGCCATGGCCATGAGAGGAAGTCCATTCGTACGGCTATTCAGTGTAAAAACCGCATCGATACGCTTAAGAGGAAGTACAAAATCGAGAAGGCGCGAATTCAAGAATCCGGTGGCTCGTACGTCTGCGCTTGGCCGTTCTTCTCCTGTCTCGACGATCTTATAGGGAACAGCCACCACAAGGCTTCGACGTCGGTCTCCGTATCTAACTGTAAATCCTCGCCAGTGACGACTCCAAGATTGTCGCTGTTCTCGAAGGTCCCGGTTGCTCCTCGATCCGGAACTAAGAAGCGTCGTTCGACTCACTTCTACAGGAGTTTTTGCGACTCGTACCTTCGCCGGGATGTGAACTCGAATGAGGATGAAGGAAAAGATGGTTTGGATTCCGATAATTCGCTTTCGAGTCCAAGGTTCAAGGATAGAGATGTAGGATATAGAAAACTGGCCGAGGTAATAGGGGCGATTACTGATATTTATGAGAGAGTGGAGGTAGCAAAACAGAGACACATGGTAGAATTGGAGATTCAACGGATGCAATTCGTGAAGGATTTAGAGTACCAGAGAATGCAACTACTTATGGACACGCACCTTCAGATTCAAAAGATCAAGCGCGCCAGGCGAGGTTCTGGAGCCGGTGAGTCCTTAGCTTCTAACTCCATTTTTCACTTTCTCTATCCCTTCTTGCTTTACTTGTTGTTGTCGTAGTAGCGAGGCAACTTTAGGTTGAGATGGTTTCCCATTAGGTTTGTTTCTTCTTATGTTTGCTGGATGGTTTCCTATAGATTTCTGATGAAAGAGCAGTATGTTCTTCGGCGTATTACTTATACAATACGAATAGGTGGATCAGATTATTCCGTGGCTATATAGAGAATGCAATATAGGAGTAATAGTTGTTTGAATCAAAATATTGAGAGAATCGCTTCTCGAAATTAGTTATTGGGTTGGGAGCAATGCTAATCAGAATTTGGCATCACTTGCACATAAACGTTGGGTTTGGCAGTGTTATAGGCCTTAACAAAGAATGGAACCGCCGAACTTTCTGAGGGTAAGTTTTGTTTTCTTTTCGGAGAGGGAGTATTTATCTTTAATTTGACACTTATATCATATTGGTTCTCATACTTCAAACTGGTTTGAGTCTCAAGCTTCCATAAAAACCTTGATTGTTGCTGTCAAAATTTTTCATGTAAGGTTTTTGTGAAGTGCAGTGTAGAAACTTATTGTTAGAGATCAATTTAGTTCTTTATGTAAAATTGAAGGACCAAGTAGAATATTCGAGATTAGAATAAAGATGAAACTGAAGGTTAAAGGATTAAACCAGGATTTGAAGAGATTTAAACTCACGATTCCCCAGCCCAGGGATGTAGTGATGAATCTTTTACGCATTCCCCCTTTTCATTTTGTATTTAGGAGAATGAAGGTGTTTTATCAGAGCTCTGTACGGTGATTCCTGATACCCCCAATATATTTCATTTTATCATCTAATGACCTAGTAGTTAAAATAAATTTCACCCCCTTATAATGTGCCCGCCTCCCACTTTTATTTTCCACTGTTTATAGGGGTACATCCATGAAATCAATTCTCTTTTTCCCTTTTCATGTGATTGTCATGGGAGTTTAGCTGCTGGGAATCCATGGCTGCACAGATGGAAGGAGGGAATTCTTATGGTCTCTTGGGTTAGGAAATAACTGAGTTAGAATGGGAGAGATGGGGTATATATTAATACAGCCACGTTTTTCAGTATTACTAGAACTGTCAAAAGGAGAAAGTGAGAGCTGCTCTTTCTGCTCAGTTTTCTCGTGTTACCAATCTGGGAGTGTGAAGAGAAGACATGTTGCGCCAAACTGGGCATAGCTCATTTGACATACGAGTGTGCTAAAAACCACGGGGTTTGTGGTTCGAATCCACCTACCCCCAATTGTACTTAAAAAAGAAGAGAAGACATGTTGCACCACTGCGTGCAATGGAAATTTGTTTGGGGTCTCTAGACATGTTAGGTTAATGATCTACCTCGACAAGACCCAGTAGGAAAAAATGATTTTGGTTTGGCTCGGAATGAAATTTGCCATCGGGCTCATAAGTTTTGGCCTTTATGATGAGAACAAGAGAGAAATCACTAACTTTCAAGTGTTTGTTCTTACATTACAGATAAGCATGTGACGAGAACATTAGTAAGGAAAAAGGGTCAAATATTAAAGCCTCAATGCTAAATTCTAGACGCTTGAATGAGCATCAATTGCTCCATGTTTCAACAGCTCTTAATTTCTCCTAGTTGATCATTGATCTGTAGATTTTACTTTCGTTCAGCCTGTTCGATAATTTTTTTTTTCTTGTCATGAACAAGTTCTTCCTAGAGATTAAATCCATTCTAACATTGAACACGTGCTAAGTTTTAATAGCAAAAATTCAAAATACTTTGTAGAGAAGATGAAATATATGAATGTGAAATATTATCTATATTGCATCTCTCCCTCTAGATAGCAAAAGGGAAGAATAATCCGTTCATTTTTAATATGTTCTCTACTAAAAACAAAATTATGCATATTTTTGGTGAAAAGGCACGAGTCTGTTAATTGTTTCTCCATGGATTTGGAAAAAGTTGATCATGTTCTTGTTTCATGACTTTGCTTTTTAAATATCATACAAAGGGGTTAACTAATCTTGTGCCCATTCATTTTTTGAACAGATTGTTACTCATAGTCAACAAAGTATAGTAAAGACCTTTCTTAATGAAAGTTGTTCTTTTCTTCCCAGAAAAAGGAAAAAACACAAAGTAGCGAAGACTTGGCTGTTTATTTCTTTTTTGAAAAGCACACATCCACACCTTTGATGCAGGTCAGACTCCTGATTTCAGCTAGTTTTGGCTGGAGGATCTCGTGTTACAATCTCACTTAAACCAGATCTGTTCTATAGGTCGTGCAACTGTCTCCTCATGGAGTTCTAAGGAGACAAGATCTGGTGTTGCTGCCTGGAAGTGGCTTGGAACAAGTTTTTGGATTAACCAGCATTTCCTCCCCTTTTTGTGAAGTTTCCAACCGTTTACGTGTGAGTAACTACCAATCTAATCACTTGTTTATTTTGTTCATCTGAATCAACTATCGAAATATATATAATTATGTTTTATTTGTGTTAGCGAGTATTTTATATTTCTCTCTATAAGTTCTTTTTCATATTTTATATTTGATTTTAGAACAAACATCAACTTTGAGGATATATCAATTAAAATCTTGAATGTATCAAGTTAAACCGAGGGTTTTTGTAAGTGTAGCAATTTACACCCTTCTCCAACTTTTCTTCAACCAACAACGTGTGAAACATATAATTTGAGTTGATTAAACTCTTAAATTTTCATAAGTCAATCGGTTTAGACCACCACTATTCGTCATGATTACCTTTAAAAATCATCAATGCATTAGTTTTCAAACATATGTCAATTTCTTCCAAAGTTGGTTTTACAGAATGGACAATTAGAGTAAATGCATGAATGATTCTCAAAGCTAAGAGTCTAAATTTATTCATTTATGGAGGTTTATGGATTTAATTGATACAATTATAAGTTTTATACAAGCCTTTTCAAATGGAATGAAAAGTGTAAATTGCTACCTTTATCAAAGTTTAGATTTTAAATTGATACAATTTTTAAAATTTTGGGGTATAAATTGATATTTTTTCTTGAAAAAGAAAAGGATAGTACGGATATAGCCTCCAGTTGCACGCACAAATAGAGGGTATTATTGTAAATGCAGTAAATATTCTCACGTGGGAAAATGGCATGTTTTTATGGTTTGCTTTTGGGCTGTGCATGCATGCGGAAGGGAGACCATTATTGTTGTGTTGAAACATTTTGTTTGGAATATTGACAGAAATCATGCATTCATGTTTCCAGTTGCCACTTTACAGTTTAAAAACAAAGCACATTAGAATCGAACAAACTACCAAACGAACTAACCAAGTTATTGTATATTTTAAACTACTTTTTATGAGAATTATGCCAAAAAAAAAAAAAAAAAAAAAAACCAAACAAACAAAAAAGAAAAAGAAAAAGAAAAGAAAAAGATCTTCAAATAATGAATTTAAGATACTCTGCTGTCTTTGTTCGTTTTTGTCTTGGTTTAAATTACAATGGATTTGCCTGAAATATTGTTCTAATTTTCCTATTTATATCAGATAAATTAGATTATTATTTTCGTTAAAAAAATAAAATAGATTATTTATTGTAATTTCAACACAGTAAAAAAGTATAACAAGTATAATTTGAACTGCATTTCAAGCAAAAACTATTATAACCACTCCAAATATAGGCTATTATAATTTACAAAATATTATAATATATAGACTATAATAATCAATTTAGTGTCTACACATCTTACAATTTTTGTTAGATCAAGATAAAATTTCATATTGATGTTTTCTCTTGTAAAAATAGTGAAAAGTATTATTAAATTTTTATAAATTTAGTTATTGTTTTTTAAAATTTGCATAGAAAAAAAAGACATGGAAGCATATTTTCGTTTTGTATTATTCTAAATTTATCCTTATTGATGTATTACCATGTATATTAATAATATATTTGATATATCAGTCATTTGATATATTTTATGTATGGTATATTAATTGACAAATATATCAAACATAAAGTATATCAGTTATATAATTGATATATCAAAATTATCATTCATATATCTCGTTCATTAGTCAACAAGAGTGCTTGTACATTTGCTAATTTGTAGACTTTTGATTGATATATCAAATTATACAATAGATATACCAAATTTATCATTCATAAACCATATTTATCAATCAAGAAGTGACTGTTCATTTACCATTATTCGTAGATTTAATTTCACTATTAATTCGTTTGTTATAGAATATTTTTTTTCTAGTACATTTTAATTAACTTATAATGAATCAATATATTATGTTAGTAACCATTTAAATGAATGTTGATGAACTATTGGTAAACTAATGTTATACTTGAAATTGAATTTTGAACGTGTGTTGATATATTATTGATATTCTTGAATAAATGTATTTAAAAAAAATATTGATATACTAATGATACACCAATATTTTATACTTGAAATGAATATTGAGTTAATGTTGATATAATATTAATATAACAATGTTATATTTAAAATTTTATTTAAAAGAAATGTTGATGATATACTTGAAATTAGTTTTTTATGATTATTGATACAATATTGATAAAATAATTTATACTTTAAATGAATTTTTGAATAAGTGTCTAACTATAACTACTGCACTAATAATATATATATACTTGAAATTAAAATTTGAAATTTTAACATTTAAATTTAGATCATTAATGATATACTATTGATACATTAAAAATGTAGATAAAATAGATTTCTAATGACCACCAATATACTATTGATAGGTCTATGTTATAGTTTAAATAAACTTTGAATTAAACTTTGAATGACTATTGATGAACTATTGATATACCAAATACTTGGTGTTAAAGAAAATTATGGTTTATCATTTTTCTTAATTAGTATTTATCTTTTCTATTAGTTTCATTTATTGTATTCTTTGAATCTATTGAATCTATTTATTCTGATTAAGTTATTTATTCAATAATAATAATATACAAAATTAACATGGTATCAAAGTCTATTCAGAGTCTTATTTGTTTGCCTGCCGCCATAAATCTTTTGTTCTCCACAATGGTTGAATTCTTAGCTAAATTTTAAATTCTAAAAATAAGTTATTAAAAGTGTTTTTTTTCTTTCAATTTTCAAATCTTGACTTGATTTTTTAAACTATTGGTAAAAAATAGATAATTAAGGAAAAATTAGGAGGAAGAAGTAATGTCTATAGGTTTAATTTAAAAAAACAAAACTAAATGGTTACCAAATGAGACCTTAATTTTTAATTTTTGGTTTTTAAAAATTAAACTTACAAACAACATTTCCATCCATGGATCTCTTGGGTTGTTTTATCTACTTTTTCTTTTTTTATAAGTGTTTTCAAAATTAAAACTATATATATAAAAAATAGTTCTTTGTTTAAGTAGGAAAAATGATAACCAAACTAAGAATTTACGAGTAATCAAGCCCAATTAAAAAAAAAAATTAAATAGTTATCCAAAGGTATTCAAACAATTATTAATTTTTAAATAATATTTTATAAATATCTTTATCTAAAAAGAATATATATATATATATATATATGTATATTGGATGCTCTGAAAATTCAAATACATGAGAATAATGACGTTTTAATTTTAATTTGAGCAGACAAAGTTAATGAATAATGTAGGTGGAATATTGAAATAACCATTGGGTTAATGTATATTAATTTTGAGTCGTTTTCAAAGAAAAGCCTAAAATGCTTTAGGCTTCAAAGTCCAACTTGTTGGTTTCTATAGGCCTCTATCTCTTTTCCACAAACCTTTTTTATAGACGAGACAGCAATATTTTTATTCTACTTTATTTTTTTTTATTCTTCCTATATCATATTCTCTTTAATTATCTTTCCAATAATTCTTTTTTTACAATAACGATATCAATTGAGATCAAATCTCCGACTTTATAAAAGAAGAATGTATGTCAATTATTCATGAGCTAAATTCATTTTGACATCTTTTTCATAAATTATCAGCTGATTTGATTATCAAGTCAGGAACAATTGAATTGTTAGGGCCATTCGGTAACCATTTGATTTTTAGTTTTAGTTTTTAAAAATTAAGTCTATTTAATTCACACTTCTTATTACATCTTTCTTAATGATAATGGTTGAATTCCTATTAAAATTCCAAAAACAAAAACAACTTTTTGAAAGTTACTTTTTTTAGTTATCAAAATTTGGATTGGTTTTTTAAACCATTGATGACAAGTTGATAACAAATAAAAAAATTTGAAGGTGGAAGTAATATTTATAGACTTAATTTTCAAAAACAAAAACAAAAAACAAAATGATTACAAACGGGCATTGATTATTTATTTATTTATTATTTTTTAAATATGCTTACAAGAACTACAACTTATGAGTTTATGTATTTTGTCATCTACTTTAAAAAAGGTTTCATTTTAAAATTCTAGCTAAGTTATGAAAACTAAAAAAAGAAATTAAAACCCTTTTTAGAAGTATTCAAGCATTTTTTTTTAAAAAAAGAAACATGAGAACACAATAAAGAAATTATGAGAAATTTTTTATATAAAAAAAACAAAATCTTGTTTTTACAAATTATATATATACATTTTGATGACACACATATCACTCCAAACTCCAAATCAATAATGATATAATTGCAACTCTAAATTGTGAATCAATTTAAATCTTCAGTTTTTTTTTTTAATATAAAAAAACAATTTAGACCCTCTATTAAAAATTCTATTTTAAAATCATTGGTATATCATTCTCATATATATATATAAGATTTCTTTAAATACAAAGATTAATATAACATTAGGATATTAGCGATTTTCTATTATTCCTGACTTATTTAGAAAGAACTGGATGCCATGACTATTTTTGGTTATTTTGAGAGAAAATAATTTTATTAAGTTATTTTGAATTGATTTTAAGGAGAATATGTGAATGGAAGTTATATGGAAATAAATCGCTATTCCATCTAAATTGATTCACTTGTATAAGGTTTAATTAGATAGATTCATTTATTAGAATATATAATTATATTAGTTGAGTTATGTTTAAGTTGATCACAAATTAAGAGAGTATTATATTATCGATATAATTGGAATTATGTAACATTAATGTAAATTTCAAATTATTCATTTCACCCATGTAATTTCGAAACAAAAATATAGAATGCCAACCTGAATTAAAGATATTTGTACCTGTCTGTTTGAATATCCATGTGTAATGTAATATAATAATTAATAATAATGAAAAAGGAAAGAAAGAAGCAAACATAAACCTAAACATATAAATGCAACATTCAAATTAGGTTAAATTACAATTTTGATCTCTAAATTTTAAAATTTGTATGTACTTCAAAAAAAAATGTAGAATAGGTTATTATACTTTTAATTTGTGCATAAAAAATTCTTAAATGTTAAAAAGTGTTTAATCTATTCTTAAACTTCTAATTTTTTTTTTTTATACAGTCAAGCCTTTTGGTCATTAACACATTAATGTACTTATTGAGCTTATACTTGCTTTAGATTAAACATTTGATTTTGTGTCTAGTAGATTCCTTAATTTCAAATAAATAAACTAAACACAAAAATTGAGGGTTTAGAGTTCTACAAAATATAATTAATTTTAAAAAACTTCAAGTATATATTAGAAGTCTATTAGATACAACATTGAAAGTTCCAATGACCAATTAGACAATCTTTTTAAAAATTCACATGAACTTATTAAACACTTTTGAAAGAAACAAACGTAAACATAAAAAACCAACATAAAAATCAGGTTAAATTACAAGTTTATTCTCTAAATTTTGAAATTTGCGTCTTCTTTAAAAATGTATAATAAGTCATTGTACTTTCAATTTGTATACAATAGATCTCTAAACATTAAAAAGTATCTAATAGATTCTTAAACTTTTGGATTTTTTAGTATAGTCAGGATAGAGAATTCGAATCACAAACCTTTTGATCATTAACACATCATATCAGTTGAGCTATGCTCACTTTGGATTGAACTTTTGATTGATTTAGTGTCCAATAGATCTCTTAATTTCAATAGATAAACTAAACACAATAATGGAAAATGTAGAGTTCTACAAAACATAAGTAATTTAAAAGAAAAACTTCAAGTGTATATCAAAAACTTATTAGATAAAATATCGAAAGTTCAAATGACCAATTAGACAATCTTTTTAAAAGTTCACACCAACCTGTTAAACACTTTTGAAAGTTTGAGAATCAAATAGATACAAACATCAAAATTCATTAAGGAACATCAAACTTCCCGTAGTTTAACCTAACTTAAACGTATTTCTAACGACGATCTAATAAAATATAATAATTCAAATATTGATCATGCTAATTAAGCATCTCTTAATTACATTACCAAGTTTGATAGGAAGAGGCAAACACAAAGCACAAATAGAAGCATATAAAAAGTAGTACAAATCAGGCATGCACACATATTACAAAGCTCAGCAAATTAAGTACATTATTGAGAGTTTTGTGATATCAAAGGCTTTTAAAAGCTGAAAATTCAAAAGGCATAAGGGAAATGAAAACTCTCTGATCATAAAAGTACTATTGGCTTTAATGGAATTTCATAGAGATTCTATCTCCCCATCCACAATATATTTATATAAATATATTGCTTCTTGGAAGAAGAAAAAAAGAAAGATTTGCTAATGATTCTTCAAAGGATAATAAAATTAAAATAGTTAAACCATGGGGATCAATTCAGCCAAGTGATTATATCTTATCAATTTCTTCTCTCATTTCTTCACTTTTCTTGGTCCCTTCATCTAATATATTCCCTGCAAATAACATAATATCATAATTAGTAAAGTATTAGTTGGATATAGTTTGAAAGAAAGTTGATCAACCAATTGACTTAATAATAATTAAATCATTCCGAAACATGCATTCAATGGAATAAAAATTGTAGAAGTGAAAAATCAAATATTAAATTGATTTTGTACGACAAGATATTTCGAATGATTTTGAATATGAGAAAATTATTCAAAACCATTCCTAAATTTTATATGTATGACCCTACATATGAAAAATGTCATGCAATATTTGAAGCAAAAGTTAAGATCATGGGGTTAAATACTATCTGTAACAAATACATACTAGCAACTCAAAACTATTGATCTGTCATATCTAAAACATATAATTAATCCATTGACCTTTGTGAATCTAATTCTCTCACTGCATTAAGTGTTTAAACAATGCTTCCAGGTCTCATTTAGTTAACAACACTCCATCAAGCAACTAAAATGAGCATAACTTAACCGTCATAAAGTATATACAATAATCTCGAAGTTAGAATTACGATCTCCCTATCCCGCATATTGTCAAAAAAGAAAAAAACACCCATCAAACAAAACAAATGTAAACAACACAATATTTGAAATACTTAATGAATATAAGTAAGTTTACACTCTCAAATAAATAAGGTTATAGTTAGAATATACGTACTAACCTGAACATAACTCAATTAATTAGAAAATACTCGATTAAAACAGGAAGACAAGGACACAAAGAAGTTTGAACTTTTATTTAGTTGAAAACTTTAAATTCACAAAATTATGTAAGTGAGTGAAATACCTTTAATGGGTTTGCAATTCAATTAAAATAAACCCTAGCCATAACCCTAGTTGTTTATTAAATCTAATTTGTAGAAAGGATCCAAGAAAATTAATTTAAGCAAACTTTTGGGGAAAAGAAAAAGAGGGAAATAAGGAATATCAAAAGGCTTTCAAGTCCAAACATTTAGACGATGGAATATAACTCAGTGTCCCACAAAATCTAATATTGGACAAGAAGCAAATCTAGACATAGTACGAAGTTAAAACTTAAAAAAATAAAATAAAAATAAATGACTATTTTCATGGGTCTTCAACCAAAATAATAATAATAATAATAATAATAATAATTAGTAGTTCATTAATTTAACAATTAAAATAATAAATAACATGTTGTCTCACATTATAATGCAAATAATAGAGTTTTGGTTGTGACAATCATGGCCTTATATTAGAAATAAATAAGAGATTTCAAGAAGATTAACAAATTAAAGCCCTACAATAAAGTAAAACTTGAGAAAAATTATCACTATGCCAAAATATCTTACAAGGACATGATTTTTGTCACAAGACATGAAAATTACTTTGATCATTTTCTTTTAAAAGTGTAAATAAAAGCATAAGAAAAACATCACAATTCATTGAAGAAATTAAAAAAGAATCAAGTGTATATATTCACAATCCTTGATGAAAATACACCAAGGTTTAGAAATGCATGAGCTTAATTTACTAGAATGTTTATCTATAGAAGAATGATCTTAATTAACCTCAAATAATTTACCCAATTTTGCTGGTAGCTAGATCAAGTACCTATCACACACTTACTATTGCTCTAAGTTTCATTATACCCTAATTATTTGAGACATCGAGTTATGTCGTATGTAATCTCCTATAGTTATTTAGATAAGAATATTCATCAGAATCCAAAATTAAATATATAGAACGCATCCTAAAATTAATAGAATAAAACTTCAGACATAATAGCTCAACTCAACTACTTAAAATATACGTTATATAAAAAAAAGAGATATATATTATCACACATCTATCTTTTTTTTAGCAAGATACTAGAGGATGAAAAGAGATCAAGAAGGTACACTTGAACATCTTAACTAAGTTGACATATCCATAGCACCCCCATCATACCCAAAACCCTAATATTCTAATTTCTACACCGACCCACATGGTCAAACTTAAAAAACGAAAAAAAGAAAAGGTTCATATAAGCATTTGGTAGTGAAATTAATTACCATATATATGAATAATTTTGAGAGATGGAGATAGGGTTGATAAAGATGATCAAGGCACGAAGTGCATCATGGAGGTTGAGCTAGATTCTTGATCATCACCTCCTCCTTTGGGTTGACTAGTAGAAGTAGTCTTCTTCTTCTTCTTTTTGTAAGGAATTCCTCTTGCTTTAGCTTGACATTCTCTAACATCCCTAAGATAAACCCTAATTGCACCACTAGCAAAAGGATTAGTCTCTTGAGAACCACCATTTTCTTCATAAGCAGCTCGTAATCTCCCAATTAAAGCATCTAAACTTCCCCAAGCTTGTCTTAACGGACAAGTACAAGGATTTGGTGGCTCAGGCTGTCCATAAAACATACAACCTTGAATATGAACTTTTGTTTTACCAAATTGATCAAGGTACCTTAAAAATTCCAAAACTTGGTTGCTATTACAATGAGAAAGAGGAACTGGTGGCCTTTGATTCTTCAAATATTGGCAAAATGTGTTCCAATCCCTTCTTTTTTGAGACTCATATCTACTTGGAGTTGTTGATCCATGACTACTTCCACCACTTGCTTGAGGGGAAGAACTTGATGAAGATCCTTCATAAAAATCTTTGCTAATTGATCCTTCAATTGACATTTGTTTTTCCTTTTTTTTTTGCCTTTTGGGTTGTGATTGATCAAAATGATGGAACTTAATTTTGCTAAATAAGGCAAAATATTTTGAAAGGAGGGATAACTTTAATTTTTTTTTTGGGTGAAGGGGGTGAAATGAATAGAGGAGAAGATTGTGGGAGGGTTGAAGAAGATGCAAATCAAATCATGGAGCTATTGAATAGACATGTTATGGGCCACATTAACTTACTTTTTTTCTCTCTCTCTCTCATTTTCATCTTTTTCTTCATTTACTTCAATTTTGTATTTTGTTTTTAGTTTCCTTCTCTCTCTTATTATTCATATAGCTTTTCATATTTCAATTGGAGAAGGCTTGGTTATCTTATCATATCATATGTAAGATAAATATATTGGTAAACACAAAGATATTTGGGTCTTTTTTTAAATCCCCCTAGACAAACTAGGCTTGTGACATTCATTTAATTAAATTCGACATTTGATTAATGATGTTTATTTTTAGTCCCTTTTAAAATATCCAAATTAAGTTTTCTCACTTTTAATACAAATCTTAAAGAGTATCATTAATTTTTTTTAAAAAAATAAAACGTCTCTATTAGACTTTCTTCTATAAATTTAAAAACATATCACATTTGTGTCTTTTTTCATAGAAATTGTTGTTGTTTTGTCAATTTAGATTTAAAAAATAATTTCAAACGTCTAATTTTAAGAAATAAATATCAAAACTAAATACAGATATTTAAAATTACATGAACCAATGAATCAAGATGGAATAAAATTTGAATTGTAATGATTATTTAATCTATTTTTATTTTTATTTATTTATTTTTATTATTATTATTAATTTTGAGATTCTTGATTGGCATGATTTTTGGGGAGGAAAAAAAAAAAAACCCAAAATTGCAGGTCATGTTGATGGAGATAATTAATGGCCAACCAATCTCATCAGGACCCACCAAGATACTCTATCTCACCAAATTCTTCAAGTTTAATCCATCATAAAATCTCAGCCGTCAAACATCTACCTGATGGTACGATTTTATTCTGACCAAATTACCTTACTCTATCACTCCTCTATACTTTTTCTGGTACTACAATTATATAAATTGGCTATCGAAACTCCGTCTTTAAAATAAAAGGCATCCGTCAATTATTGATGAACTAAAATCACTTTAATGTCATTGACTATGCATGTTCGGGATTGATTTTGAAATGGTTACGATCATTTTAGTCATGTTTAAAATCATCCCGAAACATACATTCAATCATTCGAAATTGATTTAATGTTTAATTATACACTTTTAAACGTATTTTTCATACGACAACAATTGGTTTTCAATGATTGAAGTGATTTTGAAAATAACAAAAGTGATTTTAACCGTTTTAGAACAAGGTTGGGAATGATTTTTAAATGACTAAACTCACTTTTCTCATTTTTTAGAATCACTCTTAAACATCTTTTTAATCATTCAAAACCAAAATTAATAATATGAAAATTACATTTAAAAGTGTAAAATTAAATCTTAAATTAATTTTTAGATATTAAAATGTGATTTGGAGTGACTGTGAACATGACAAGAGTGATTTTAACATGACAAAAGTAATTTTGAAATTATTAAAATCATTTTTATCATTCTTTGAATGCTTTGAAACAGGACTTTAATCCTTCAAACTTATTTTAATGTTAAATTCTATATTTTTAATGCACATTTTTCATTGTCAAAATTGATTTTAAATGATTAAAAGTATGTTTTAGAATGATTTTCAAAATGAAAAAAAAAAGTTATATAACCATTTCAGAATCACTATTAAACATATCATAAATTTGTGGTCTTATTTCTCACCCTACGTGTATGTTTTTACCACTTTGCTATATTCGTAAATTATTCAATATCTCTATGGTAACTTCTAACTTAAAAAACGAGAAATCATAAAGATTTAGACAATAAATTTTTTATTTCGTGACATTTAGTCCAAGAATTTAAACAATGTAATGCGATTTTGTTTCTATACTTTAAAAATAGTAGGGATTAATTTGTCTCTAATATCTATTATTATTGAGATCTTAATTATATATGAAATCGATAGACTGACAAGTGATAAGATGTATTTATAAACTACATATGCTAAGCCATTACATAATAATATAAAGGAGATTTTCAAAAATAGAAAAATAAGAAAAACTATTTACACAAAATAGTAAAATCTTAACCTTCTTTGATAGAGGCTGATTTTATCCGTGATAGAAACTGATAGACTAATAGAAGTCTATCATTGATAGACATTAATAAAAGTCTATCAGTGTCTACTAGTTTTTTTGTGTGCTAATTCTATAAATAGTTTGACATTTTTTATATCTGCCACAATATAATTTGAATCAATACTTTGTTTAATTTTGATAGATTCTTTTCACAATAAAGATTAATTTGTTATAAGTTTTAAAGTATGGAATAAGTTGTTATATACTTAAGTTTATAAACTAAATTATTATAAAACTCTTAAGTATTTGGACTAAATTATTACTTACTTGAAAGTTTAAGAATCAATCAGGTTTTTGTAACAAACTTTTATTTTCGGTCACTTAAGATAGGGTTTGTCTTTAGTTTTAGAAAAATAATATTAAGTGATAATATGAGCATAGTTCAACAATAACTGATATATATTATTCCTTCCATTAAAGATAGATGTTCAAATTCTCTCACATTTTACTGTATTGGAAAAACATAAAAGAAGTAATCCTATTAAGTAAAAATTGTTTTTCACTATATATAATGTTGTCAATTTTTAAGTTTGAATTTGTATGCATTCATTGTTTACTTTATACCTTTGAACTCTTTTATTTCTAGGGTTTGTAAAAAAAAAAAAAAAGGGAAAAAAGGTCTTCTACTATTTTTTTTTTTAAAAAAGAAAAATTATTTCAAAGGATAAGATTATTGAAAATATTTACATAATATAGCAAAATTTTAGAACCATCAATGATAGGCGCTGATAGAAAGTGTATCAACGTCTATCATTGATAGTTCTAAAATTTTGCTATATTATGTAAATATTTTGGTTCATTTTTCTATATTTGAAAACAATCCTAAAAAAAATGAGTTGTTTATGTACCATTTAGGAGCAAAGTCAAATTCTTTAAAGGAATAATGAGAAAATTTTTATATTCTAACATTAATTATATATAAAATTTGTGTAACTATGATGATTCTTCTATTTCTCTTCATTGAAAGGTTTTCCTCTAACCTCTCCTCTAATTGTTTCTTCTTGGTTTTATCAATAAAGTATGCCATTCTCTTTTTTTAAGAAAAAATTATGCAATAAATTGGAGAGAATATGATTCCTTCCTTAATTGCTTTTCCCCTATCAATACCAATTGAGTTCAATCTTCATTCATTAATTTCTAGACAATATGAAACTTATATTTGAATTAAATTTGTCGAATTCTTCAAATTATAAATAAGTGAACTTTCGACTTCTTATATCGAAATACATGTCAATATTATTGAGTTAAGTTTACTAAGACATCTAAAAAAAATCGAATACATTAAAACACTTTCGTACATGAAATTTAAATTGGTAGAGTAAACCGTGGTGATATTATTTAGTAAGAGAAGTAGAGTACAAGTAGAATAATAATGGAGGGAGAAGAGAGAGAAGTGAAAAAGAGTATTATTATTATTATTATTATTTGGGTGAAGAAGAGGGGAAGATGAAACAAATATGAAGATTGTCGTATTGTAGTTTTTGGCTAATCATTTATCATCCTTCTCTCCCCTTTGTTTTTCCTTCATGTCTTTGTTACGTCCCCATTTTGGCCGCCAACGCATCAAAAAATACCTTCTTCCATTCACTAAATTATGATTCCAATAATTGTTCATTTTAAAACATGATCACCATAAAGTTTAAACTATTCGACTTCAAATAAGAGGTTTGATTTTTTTTAACCCTAAAAATTGATAATGTCCCAAAACCAAGAATAATTGAATTTGAATATTATGATTACAAAATTAGGTTAAAATATCATTTTGGTCTTTATTCTTTAGAGTTTGTTCAATTTTAGCACATGTATTTTCAAATATCTAATTTTAATCCTTATATACTTTAAATAAATCTTAAATTAGTTTGTACTGCTAGTTTATTATTGGTTTTTTTTTTCAAAAAGAATGTAGGCACATATTGTATTTTCTTACCAGAAAATTAATGTTATTATTTAGCTAATTTCAATTAAAAAATAACTCCAAGATATAAATTTAAGATTTATTAAGAAAGTATAGAGACTAAAATTGAACATTTAATAGTTCATAAACTAAAATTAAACCAAACTCAAAATTTATGGACTAAAATAATACTTAACCAAAAATTTATTATACACTCCCTCAATTAGTGCTATTAAAATTCTACATCGTTCTTAAATAATACTATTGTAGTTTGTTATGAAATCTACAAATAAAGATAAGTAAAAAAGTATAAAAATAGTAGAGAATCAACACATATTTACGTGGTTTACTAACTATGTATTAGCTACGTCCACGGATAGAACAAAATTCTATACTTGGTCTTTTAACATGTCAAAGTTCATGTTCAAGATATTCCAATATGACTAACCATAAATGAAAATAGACCTATGTCACATATTATTAGAAATTTTCTCATTGAAATTTGATTTGAAGGCACAAAAATAAGGCGAAAATTATTGATAAACAAATTTTCTTTCAATGAGAATCCTTGTTACATGATGATCATTTTGATCTTGCAGTTCTTTGGGAATCCAAACTTTCCTATTTTAATAATCCTTTCTTAGATATAATTATAGTTATTGTCTTTTACTTGGAAATCATTGGCACTATTATTTTGCAAACCCCTTCTTACATAATAGTCCTCTCTCTCTTAGTTATATTAATGACTTTCTTTTAGTAAAAAGTTAACGTTTGAAAGACCAAAATTCAACCACACTATGATTCAAACCTACACTATATATTCTAATATGGATACTTTTGCATTTTTTTTCTATTATTAGTAAGATGTTTCAATTCACCAAATTGTTTCTTGTTCACTCGTAGATTCAATAGTAGTTTGAATGAGTTATTCTAGTTCCAAAGCCTCTACTCAAATAGTCATACCCTTCTGACTCTTATATCTAAGTTAAACTTGTCTATTCTAAAGCACGTCGTCAATATGATATATACAGAGTCAATCACAAATCTTCGTATGACTATATCGTTGAGGCTCACTAAATACCTTTAGTTAGCACATAAGGAGTTTATCTATACAACTTAAGTTCAAGACATTACTTTAATACCAATTGTGTTGGAGAACCACACCCTCCGCATATCTACAATAGTATGATATATTTATTTGTCCACTTTTAGACAACTAAACTCTCACCACTTGACTTTTTATTTGTTTAAGAGATCTTATATCAATATATCATATATGTTGTTCTTTTCACTTATATACCAACAAATTTTCATTTTTTCTTAGAGTTCTAGGACAATGGTTGCATTCTCAACAAAATAATAATAATAATAAAATAAAAAATAAAATAAAATAAAAATAAAAAATAACCACTTTGCTTTTATTATGCCTTTTAGTTTTCTATTAAGTTCTATTTCGTTTTGGTATACCCAAATTGGAACAAAAGGATCTAATTGTTGTGAATGAATTCAAGGAGTGTACATGTTGTATGTATTATGAAATCGACAATCAAAGAAAGCAAGAAAACATATACAGTAGATAATTCGACATATAAGTTTACATGATTAATTAATAGTGTGTTTAGCTACATCCACGACCCGAGAAAGAGATGAGATTTTATTAGAGAGAAAAAAAAAATCAAAATATTACAAATTCAGAGGTACCAATCATATTAGAGAGTTTATATATAGCAAAAGTCTCTAAACCTTAGGACTAAAATCATAAATAACGTTATAAATAATATAAATACGAATACAAATTAGGTTTCAGGAGCATCATCATCGAACTCTCATTAGTTAAGCCTCGTGTGTAGTCATTCAAAGTACCAAATAACATATTCAAGGCATTCTAAGAGTTTAAACATCGAGATTTATTTGGGTATAGGTTTAATTAGAATTGGAAAAGATACATGATTTATGAAACTATAGTACAATTTGTAGTTACCCTAAAAAATTGGAGAGTGTCTGTGGTAGGGGTGTTTTGACAACCCTACAAAATAAAAGGGGTGGTGGATATTGTCTGAAAGGGTATATGGAATTTTACGGATATTTCTTCTTTTGATCAATCATCCTACAAAGCCCCTTATAATACTTACCAATGTCCTTTATATATATTTGCATGTAAAGTCAATGTCCCATTATTCACAAAAGACCAATTGTACAATATTTTTCACTAAAGTAATCATATTCTCTTTTTCTTTTTTTCCTTTTTCTTCTTTGAGGAAATGGAGAATCATTTCTATATTTAATTGAATTTTAGTGGTCTAAATTTTTTTTTCTTCATTAGATAACCATTTAGAACCATTTAGGTCTCGTTTGATAGTTATTTAAGTTTATAAATGCTACTTCTACTTATTGACTATATCTGTTTATTTTTATCTACTTCTTAGAAGTGTCTTGAAAATTTTAAGTAAACAATTTAAACTTAAAAAAATAGTTATTAAAAAGTAGTTTTTTTTTTTTTTTTTTTGAAATTTAGCTAAAAATATAATCCAAGTGTATGTTTAAGGGAAAAAAAAGTTATGGTAAAGAATGTTTAGGTAAGAAAATATGTATAAGAAAACAAGCATAATTTTCAAATTGGTATCAAACGGGCCTTAGTTTTTGTTTTTGAAAATTAAACTTATAAACACTATTTCCATCTATGTATAAGTTTCTATGTTTTGTTATCTATTTTCTACTAATATTTTAAAAAATCAAGTCACATTTTGAATTTTTTTCAAAGAAAATTTGTTTTTGTTTTTAGAATTTGACTAAGAATTTTAGTGTTCTTACATAAGTGAAGACCATAATTAAAAATTTTGGATGAAACCCATGTAAATCTCAAAAACAAAAAATTAAAAGTGAAATATTAATAAATAGGACTTTAGTTTCTCATTTTTAATTTTAAAAAATTAAATTTACAAGCATTATTTTCAGGTAAGAATTTCTTTATTTCTTATCTACTTTTAAAAGAACTTTTAAAAATTAAACGAAGTTTTTTTTTTTAAAGACAAATAGTTTTTAGAGACTTGATTTTAGACATTTGTCAAGTATTCAAATGTTCCTTACACAAAATGATGAAAATGATAGAAAAGAAATATGGTCAAAAAACAAACCATTTTAAGAAAAAAAAGCTAAATATAGAGATTATATTTTTAGGTCTTATTTGATAATCATTTTGTTTTTGAAATTTATACTTGATTTTTTCTAATTTTTTTACCATGGTTTTTACTTCTTTTAAAGAAACATTTGAATTCTTAATTAAAATTTAACAATAAAAACAAAATTTGAAGATTATGTTTTTTAGTTTTCAAAATTTGGCTATAATTTTTAAAATATCGGTAGAAAATTGACCACAAATAACATTAAAGTTTAGAGATGAAAAAAATGTCATCAAATGAGTTCTTAACTTTTAGTTTTTTTTATTAGATGATACAAGATTAATTAGTCTTCATCTATTAGTTTAAGTTTTTGGATCAATAAGTAATTTAATATTGTATTAGAGCAAGTTGATTCAAGAGTTGTGTACAAACCCCAGTTTTGTTGTTTTCTCTCCAATTAATATTCATTTCTACTTGTTGACGGTCTTCTTTTTCATATTTCAAGCCCACTATTACTAAAAATATTTTTCAAGTATTATTAATATTACTTTTAATTTGGTTAAAATTTTAATTCTTTCATTTAAGAAAGATAAAAATGCACCATTAAAAAAAATTATTATAAAATGTGATAGGACCCAAACAATATAACAACCCAATAGGATCTCCTCCAAAACAAATGTGATAGGACCTAAAAAATATAACAACCTAATAGGATCTCCTCCAAAACAATCGACCAAATAATTATTCTCCAAAACACCACAAATAAATCACCAAATAATTACCAAGCAATCAACCAAACAATGGACAACAATAAACCACAAAATTCTAGAAGACTAAAAGCAAAGAGCACACATGAATTATACGTGGAAAACCTCTTCGATGTGAAGAGTAAAAACCATAGGATTTGTGAGGAGTCCACCCTTGTCAGCTTTCTTATTATGATAACATTGAGGGAAAAAGAACTCAGATCAGTCATACAAAGATTCACTATCCACCAATACTATCATACATAAAAGATCAACAATTGAGAGATTAAAAAGAATGAAAATCACCCAGTTTTACAGGTTTTATTCAACAACGATTACGGATAAACTAGAGCTCCAAACAACTATCAAACCGTTCAAAAAGAGACCAGCACGATCCAATGGTTCAAACTCCGATAATCGACAACTTTGTGGAAGCTTTCACTGAAAAATCCGAACTGCTATCTTTCTCTTCGATTTTCTGCCTTTTTTTTTTTCTTTCCACTCTCCTTTCCCTTAGGTCATCCTTTTATCAAATAAAAGAAAACCTAGGGCTTTCAAGTTGGTCCAACCCAAAAAATTAGCCTCATTAGGCTCACAAAACACAAGTTTAAAATAAAGTCTTGCTTATGCAATAAATGATCTGGACACCTACAACAATCTCCCCCTCCAGCCCAACATGAGGAAGACTCAATCACATCCATGAGCACTTGAACCTCATCCCGACAAGCTTACTACAAAGCTCAATCTTGCCTTCGAGAACTACCTTAGTTAACATATCTGCACTGTTTTTGTCGGTGTGGACTTTCTTCATATTGAATCTCTTCTCTTCAATTATATCTCATAGCCAATGATATCTAATGTCAATGTGTTTAGTACGAGCATGATACATTGATTTATTTCTCAAATCCATAGCACTCCGACTATCACGGAATATAACATACTCACTTTGCTTCAAATCTAACTCTTGAAGGAACCTTTTAAGCCATAACATGTCAACCCCGTACTCTATTTTTCCTACAAAAATAAGTAACAAGTATGTTAAGTAAAATTGAGAAAGAAGATAAAGGAAGTGGGAAGATGGAGGAAGAAAATTCTAAGTATTAGAAATACTTAGATGTGTAAGTTTAAATAATATAACAAATGGAAATTTGGCTAAGTATGAATGTATAGTGTAGACATGCGTTGATGGAGAAGAGTGAACGCATGAGGTTGCATATGTAGCAATCAAGGCCTGTAGAGGCTAAGTGTTGAAGGCAAGGATAAGCTATGCGTTGGTAACAAGGGTGAACGCATGAGTGAAAGCTATGATGCATTGGTAAGTAGCTGATGGCATGCGGCAAGGGAGGCATGGAACGATGGACGCAATGGACGCAGCCTATGCGTTAGTGCTATGCAACCTATGCGTTGGCGCTATGCAGCCTATGCGTTGGCGCCATGCGGTCTGTGCGTTGGTGTATGCTACGAAGTGAGGAAGGCTTAACGCATGGTTGATATGATAAGAGCTATGCATGGGCTAAGACATGCGTTGGCTTAGAAGTATGTGACCAAAGGAGGGACGCAAAAGCCTCTAGGTGAGCTATGCGTTAGCTAGATTGGGCAATGCGTTGAGAAGGAGGTATGCAACTATGTGGTTGCAAGCATTGGCTTGGAAGCTGACCCTTGCGTTGTTAGCCAAGAGGGAAAGATTATCTTTAAGATTGGTCAGCTAAGCCAGCTGACATACTCAGGTTTGACATTATCCTCTAAGCATGAGTTGGCAGCCTAATGTTAAAAGAAAAGCAGCAGTTGTTAGTTTAAAACAAGAAACTCGATTTCAAGCAGAAGGTTAGAGAAATTCACTCAGGAAAATGAAGTAATTCCAGAGCCATTCAAACCCTAAGTATGTCTAGTTGTTGAGGTTGATATGCCGAAGGGAGATTCTAGCAGAATCGAGCTGGAGTATGAAGAATCCGGCTGGAGGTCGAATTCTCTGGTAAATTGAGCCAATCTTGATAATTTAGGGATTCCGACACAACCATGAGGAATTCTGAGCTGAAATCTTAAATTAAGCTTGCTAAGACAATTTAGAGAAAGCTTGTAGAAGGAAATTCCTTGAGAAAAGGCCTGAAAAATTAGTTATTAAAATTGTAAGTTAAATTCGGAATCTTGAACAAGCAGGCAGCTGCTTGGGTTGAGCAAGCAAGCAGCTAAGAGCTTGACAAGGATGATGAATGCATGTGTTGGAGGTTGAATGGACGCAAGGATGCACTGAGAAGCATCAGACCATGCAACGCATATTGGGCTTCAAGGTTGCGTTGGACGATGGGCGCAATCGGATGGACGCATGGGGCAAGCATCGATGTGCCACCAGATGGGCGCATAAGCCGAGTGATGGATGCACGGAGCATGCGTCGATGTGCCACCAGATGGGCGCATAAGCCGAGTGATGGACGCACGGGGCATGCGTCGATGTGCCACCAGATGGGCACATAAGCCGTGTGCTAGGCACAATCGGATGAACAGGCATGCGTCGATGTGCTACCAGATAGACGCATAAGTCGAGTGGCGAGCGCAAAGATTACTATGCATTGGACCATGCGATGGGCAGTAGGTGTGAGCTGAAGGTTGGGACACATGGGAGGCTTGAATGCTTAACGCAATGTATGGATGTAAGGCTTGGACGCATGGTAATGAGGTTGCTGCCTAGTCAAGTTAAGGCCTAAGAATTTGGCTAAGTGTTCAACACACAGTAAGCATATTCATGAAGGAGATTGCCAAAGACTGTGAGTGATTGCCAAAGATTGTGAGTGACTCTAAATGCTTTAAATATTTTAAGTAAATTTCTTAAGCTTATGAATGTTTAGCAATGCATATTTACTGAAAGCTACTTATGATAATTATTCCCAAATAGCTATGTAGCAACTCATCTCACATTAATATTGTGTTTATGCTATGTTTTACAATGACCATGAAGATGCGTTAGTAAGGAATGTGTTTGGGCAACTAAGTTATTAAGAGATAAGAGTATTCAAGCAAGTAATTATAAATAACTCAGTACTGAGATACATGAAGAAGGTACTGAAGCCTAGACTAGAATGTGAATAACTCAGTACTGAAGTACATGGAGAAGGTACTGAGGCCTTGCCCTAGAATTTGAATAGCTCGATACTGAAGAACATGGAGAAGGTATCCGAGTAACTCGATAGTGAAGGACACGGAGAAGGTATTTGAGCAATAGTATCTAAGGTATGACGGTACTTAAACTAGAATTGTACAATGTAAGGAAAAGTTGCTATTGGTAGTGTTGAGATCACTACATTTTTAGTCATGGATTGATGTTGAGGGATTGAGTAAAGATTCTCTCTAAACTAAGAATGCAAGTATGATTGTAGGAAGAGAACAAAAAGGATTCCTTCCCAGTTAAGTAGTAATACAATAAAGAATGATAAAGAGTGTGCAAAAGGGCCACTTTAGACAAATAGACTAAGGCATAGTCTAGCAAAGTAAGAAAATGTTATGTGATGTTAATGATAACATGAATAATAGTTGCCAAGTTTATAGTTCGGTAAAAGCTTTCAGTTTAAATATGAAATTTATGTATGAACGTTATGGATAAATGTTAGTTACTCATTGGGCTTCTAGCTCGTGTTTTCAAATGTTTTCCTTTCAGGTAGCGGTCAGTTCCTAAAAGAGTTCACTGTTGCTGCTCTGCCACTTAAAGAGTCAGATTAAAGGAAGCTTAATTGAAGACCTGTATTTAGTTAGTACACATGTGTCTGTTTAGTAACTAGTATTCTAGTTGGGGCTCACTAAATTGTAAGATTCATGTACGAACAATGCTACAAAACCCTGTAATGTAGATGTGTTAAGTTCTGAATTAATTGTTCAGTGTATTCATGTTATGTACATTTTAAGGGTTTAGGAATGTTTAACAGGTTAGATAGGTAGTAAGTTCCAGCAAAAGGGTTGGTAACTGCTGCAGTCACCATTCCATCCAGGTTAAGAGGATAATCTGGAGTGGGGTGTGACATAACATCTCCTTGCTTGCTTCAACTGCTGCAATATACTCTTCCTCAGTTACGAACAATGCTACGCATTTTTGTAGCTTGGATTGACATGAGATGACTCTCCCTGAAAATGTAAACACTAACCTGAGGTAGACTTTCTGTTTTCAAGATTGTTAGGGTTGATGCTCTAAATCTCATAGGGTCCTGTAGTTTGTAATTTTATTGTACAGTTAATAAAATATGAGATGTTTTATTTGACATTTAGTAGCATTAAACCCACAAACTAATAAACTGACATCCAAGGTTATCATTTGTAGCTTAAACATGTATGTAGAGACATACGGGTAGATCATGTTTAAGTAATAATCTAAATGGTCTGTAGTAGATGGATAAGGCTGGATACCTTATCCTTGTGACACTACGAATATGACCCGCCTTGTAGATGTTACAATTTTTGTAAAGTGCTACAAATGATCTGATCCTGATCATTTATGTTGAAACATGTGAGAAGGGATATTCTATACAAAGGAGTTTTTATAAGACCGGACCACGAAATGACTAGTCTCACTATATAACACCGTTCATAATTGAAACTTATATTTCACCAGGATGACCTTAGGTGACATGACCTGAATCCTGAGTGAGGTGTGAACTCCTTCCTATGAAGACAGTCCTTTGATTTATATGAGTGAGAGTGGTCAGATCATCGATTCAATAAGCCTACCATTTTTAGGATTCGATTGATTGGGGAGCTGGGAACACAGTTACACAAGACGAAATTCACTCTTTCCCCGAGGTGGGTAAGTAGATAAATTACACCCTTAAGGGCTGATTCAGGAGCTTGAAAATGTGACATACACCTTCTTCTGGCCCGAGAGAGGTTTGGTCATAGTTAGAAGGGTCAATGGTACTTAAGGATTCCTTCAAAGATCATCTAATATGTCTATATCAGTATAGCTCTCAAGCATAGGTTTGCTACCTCCATAACACAAACTTAATTTGGAGGTGCCCCGCAAATATCTGAAGATCCACTTCATTGCTTCCTAGTGAGTCTTACTTGGATTGGATAGAAAATGACTCACTAGTTTGACTGCATATGTTATATCAGGTCCAGTACACACCATAGCATACATCAAAGAACCAACAACAGAAGAGTAAGGAATGGATGACATAACTTTTTTTTCTTTCTCTGTTGTAGGGCAAGCTCTCTTACTTAGTTCAAAGTGAGTTGCTACCAGTGTACTAATGGGCATAGCATATTTCATATTGAACATTTCCAGCACCCATTCAATATACTTCTTCTGGGATAACCACAATTTCCTAGCTTTCCTATCATGAGCAATCTCCATACCTGAGATTTACTTTGCAGAACCCAAATCTTTTATGTCAAATGACTTGGACAAGTCTTTCTTCAAATTTTGAATCATATCTATATCTTGTCCAACTATCAACATATCATCTACATATAAAATAAGAATAATGAAATTGGTTGCAAATAACTTTCCAAAATCATTCATGTGGAGACATGTGAGTGAAGGCATCCTATGCAATGAGTTTGTATAAGACCAGACCTCAAAATAGTCATTTTTCTTTACAACGATCGTTTACTGTTAAAACTAACTATTTCAAACTCATTGACCTAGAGTAACTCGATTTTAATCTTGAGCTAACTATGAACTCTTGTTTATTTGGGATTATCCTTTGATCTGCATAGGTGAGAGTAGTCCAACAACACTGCTCAATAAGCCTTCTATTTTGGGAATAAGATTATATAGATAGCTGGGGACATAGTTCTGCAAGACGGAATTCACTCCTACTCGATTTAGGGTTAGCAGATAAGTTGTTCTCTTAGATTCCTAGTCTTAAACAATGGGGCCCCACTCTCTCATGATCGAGAGGGACATGGTTTATAAGTTGGACTATAAATCAAATTGTTCAATAGAGGATCAGTGGGAGCTTAAGAAGTAAGATGTATTTACAGGGGTAAAACGATAATTTTGACCTAGCTATAAATACGAACGACCTGTGAAGAATTGACTTACTGATTATGGTTAAAATGGATAGAAATATATTTACAGTGAGGAGAGTGCAACTATCAAGCTATTGTGGTGTGTCTCGATAGTTAACGAATATTGATTAAATTCGGTCTAAAGATTTTAGCCAATTAATCTCAAATCATTGGAGCTTATGATTTGTAGTTCCATAAGATCCCTTTACTAGCTCGTAAAATATATCTTGGAATAATGAATTGTGTAGATTTGAATTGTTCAACTTTGAAATTAGGGTTTTGAATTTGAAGTGTTCAAATTCAATTTAGGGTTTGATTAATTATATTCGATATAACTAAAACGTTCGATTTTGTTGAAATTAAACAAAACTGGAGAATTTAAAATATTTAAATATTAATTTATATGAATAGGATTCATGTATAAATTACGTGTTTAATTAATTTAATATTTGATATTAAATTATTAATTAAAATTTGTTTAATTAATTATTTAAATAAAACAATTTCGATTTTGAAAATTCAAAATCAGTTTTGAATTTTTATTTAAATTTAATTTTAGCGAAAATTAAATAAAAAATTATGAAAAGAAATTGAAAATTGGAAAATCCATTTAGTGGAAATTTCCAACATTTTCAAGTTTGAGGTGGATTAATGATGCGTTGTAAATGTGATGAAATAATGGTGTATAATTGTGATGATGGTTTATCCGTTGCACATGCAAATTTTCCTAGTAAAACCCAAGTGTAAATCTCACTAGGTTTCCTGGTAAGTCCAGGGTCGAACACAGGGACTACTGAGATACTATTGATGAAGAGCAGAAATGCACGTTATCTTAAGCCTTTTATTTAGAATTATGAGGATTGTTAAGTGAAATATGCGGCAAATATGCAAGGAATTCCTGAGAAAATGAGTTTACGTCGTTCGGCATTAAGAATCTCGGATAACCCACTATTATGCATTATTATGTGTTCAATTGTTAATCTTTATCGCTAACGCAGGAAGCGGACGCATACAAGGAAATCGGGCTATCGCAAAGACGACTGCATACGGAGAACTTCTCCATCACAAAGGCGAACGCATACGTTTGACGCATGGATGTTGCGGCCATCGACCGACTATGCGTAACCATCGCATAGAAGTTACGATCGTCAAGCGAATGCAATCATCGCATAGAAGTTGCGGTCATCGCAAGATTGCGGCTACATGATGATAACCATAATTGAGGATGAACGAAATATTTGTGGAATGCAACATGAATGCATACCTCGGGAGAATCAAAAGATGATGTTGACATTTCACCTACCACGCCGTTAGAAGCAGAGATTCAGAAAAGGACCATCGCGCCGCGAATGTCAGAATCAGAGCAGTCGATTAATGCTGTAGGTGATCCAGCTCTATAAATAGAGGCCGCTGAGCAGAATTTCAATTTATCCAAGTTTCTACCTTCGGGGTGGATCCTTTTAATCCAGACCAGAGCGTTAGAAGAAAGCTTGAGAGTTCTTCATCTCTTTCATCTATTCCGAGTGACGACCGGAGCTTTTGATAACGGACAGAAATGTACGTTATTATAGTACTGAGTTCTAAACAATGCTACCTTGCGTTAATAAAATATTATTAGATTGCGTCCAAAAAGCATTAAAGTCATAACATTGTGGTCACATACGTTCATCGCATAGAAACAGTTGATTTTTGTATTTTTATGCAGAATATGCGTTGACGCAAAGCAAAAAGAGCGATCACAAGAAATCAATGGACGAGCGTAGCATTACTGCAAGGCTTTGCAATGAATTTGTATTCACCAAATATCTGCTCAAGAAGGATTTTTGCATGGAGCCGACGCAAACGGACAGAAAGCTGATGATGGTTCGAATCCAAATTAAGTTGACAGCCGCTAACGATAACAAGTACATTAAGCCTTCGGTGACAAATATTCGACGTATCATCAGGGAATTAAAGCCATCCTATCTGATGCAATAATAAGAGAGAAGTCGCCCTTCATCGCAAAGAGCTCTTCAAACAATTTGATAAATTCATTTGCCGACAGACTTCCTCATTTTGGATTATAAACGGACGAAGACGCGTCCATCATATTGGATGACCATTCCTTTCGATCGGCCGTGCTCAAATTGATGTGCGCAAGGGGAGATTGTAATGAAGATCAATGGGGAGAAGCTCCAGATTAAGGCAGTAAAAAATTCCAGAAGATCGAGGAAAGAAGATTAAAGCCATCCGTGGACGTGAATAGCCCAGCTCGAAATAAGCGGTCCCTGACTTACTATATGACTCAACCTCAGTGGGACACCAATCCTTTGGAGTATCCTTTTTCCTGCATCAAGACTTTATGAACTTTCATCACTGTGTTATTATCTGTTATCGCCATATGTACTTTTATTTCTACAAAAAAAAAAAAAAAAAAAAAAGACAACAAAAACGATTGCGGTGAAGCGATTTTGTTAACCTTGTTTTTTTTATAATATTTGACCCTCTCACTGTTTTTCTTGCAATGATCAAGGCGCAAGATTGTGGAGGTATTACACGAAGAAGCAACTTATCTTATTCCACCACTGCAATCCAAAAAAGATAGATCGTCGCAAAGAAGGATGCATCAACACACAATGCGGGCGACATCGCAAATTTGGGGGTTGTATTCTTCCTTAACTTTATTTCAAATTTTGCACTATCACATCGCATTTTGATTTTAAAAGTTTTATCACCACATTGTCTGTGATTACTGCAATCATTTAATATTGATAAATTTAGTTAGTCACCGTATGCTGTCTCTTTGCCAATTATGATTTCAATGATGAAAAACATGCTTCTATTTTTCTCGTATGTACTAAAGTCAACTTAATCTTAGAAAAGTCACCTCATGAAATATTTCTAGAAGTTAGAGGTCTGTTAGCTTTCTTTCAAACTCTCTTTACGAAGCGTTCCAAGAACGTCACATGACTTCTTTCAATCTTTTGAAAATGAGGACATTGCTGCATTTTAAATTTGGGGGTGAGGTACCTTGCTATTCTGAAAAAAAAAAAGAAGAAAAGAGAAAAAATTTTGAGAATAACAACTCCACTGTCAACGCAATAGGGAAACCCATGTTGATAAGAGTTAAGTTATGAAGGGCACTTATCTGTAGTTGGATGTCCGCATGACACATGTGGGGGCAAGCCAAAACGAAAGTAAGTCGCCAGGATCAACAAAATGAATGATCGCAACTCTGCTGTCAAGTAGGTGTGAGTTTAGTTTGAGAAAGAGCGTATTGCTCGTAGTTGGATGTCCGCATGACACACGTGGGGGAAAGCCAAAACGAAGGCAAGACACTTGGATCAACGCAAGGTCAGAAAACAAATAATGTCAAGAAATATGCAAGAATAAAATCATTTAATACCCCGATGGAAAAGTTTTCTTTTTGAAAGAAATCATGCTATATCCTTGAATTTAGTAAAGTCCTTTTGAAGGTTAAACTTGCGGTTCCTAGGTCTTAGAAATATTTTCAGAGGAGACTTGAATAAGACTTAAGGAAATTTTGGTGTATAGGATTTGAATGAAGTATCCTTAAGAAATCTAGGAAAAGGGAATTGCGGTCGACTTGCTAAAGGAAACCTTTAGTTTATGCTTGAGGACAAGCATTGTTTAAATTTGAGGGTGTGATAACGGGTAGAAATGCATGTTATTACAGTGCTAAGTTCATAAAAAATGATGGCTTGTGTTGATAAAATATGATTAGATTGCGTCCAAAAAGCATTAAAGTCATAACATTGCGGTCGCATGCGTTCATCGCATAGAAACAGTTGATTTTTGTATTTTTATACAGAATATGCGTTGATGCAAGGAAAAAAGAGCGATCAAAAGAAATCAACGAACGAACGCAGCATTACCGCAAGTCTTTGTGGTGATTTGTGTTCACAAACATATGCTCAAGAAGGATTGCCGCATGGAGCCAACGCAACTTGGTGGGCGCATCTGGGTGAAAGGCATAATTAGGTGGGACAGAAAGCTGATGACGGTCGAATCCGAATTAATTTGACAGCCGCTAACGATAAAAAGTACATTCAGCTTTTCGGTGACAAATATTCGGCGCATCAGTCAGGGAATTAAAGCCATCCCATCTATGCAATCATAAGAGAAAAGCCGCCCTTCACCCTGAAGCTCTATAAATACCAAAGACATCCTTCAGAAAAGGGTTCAGAAGTTCAACTGTTAACCAGTTCACCTTTTTACCAATTTAAGAGCTTTAGCCTTGTCCATAGTTTTCTTTTATTTTTAAGGCGGAGCAAGGGAAGAGTAGAGACGCCAGAAGATCGCTCAGGGCAACTCGAGAGAGAACCCGGAGGCGTAGAAGCAAAGAGCGGGCCGACCATTGCGAGGGTTGCTATACAATGGAAGTTCTTATTCTACATCTGTTCACTCTCTTAGCACGCATGATTAGCTAAACTTATCAAATGGGTTGAGAAGAACTAAGCTAACATGACCTAGGATCTTCATCGCATTTATTTATTTTATTACTGAAACAAACAAAATCAACAACTATTTGAGTTATCGATTACCGCAAAGTTTATCTGAAAATTACCACCGCAACTTGTTTTCCTAAGTCCCTGAGTTCAACCCTGGACTTACAAGGAAACTCAGTGGGGTTTACACTTGGATTGCACTGAGAAAACTTGAATGCTCAACGCATTTTCATCATCGCATTTCATCCACAATTCCACATCATAAAATAACGCATCAGCCTTCACCGGAGTTCGAGAGAGTCAGCTCCACTGCCCTTCCATGGCACCACCGGCAGCCTTGACACACATCTGCTGAGAGCAAGACATTGCTTCCAGCTGGCTCTTTCATTTTCTCTTCTTTCCTTATATTGTATCATATTACATTTTGGCTTAAGGAATTAATACATTTTGTGATAAATGAATTTCTATATTTCCTTCATTTCCATCTCCATCTCATTTACTTAGTATCCTTAACTTTCATCGCATTGCTTAGTGAGACTGTTAGAGTATTGCATACTTAATCATGCGGCATAGGAATATGAAGCATGTAGCAAACCACCGGGAGGTGTGCGTTGCATGAGTATTATCAGAAAACCTTATTTTCTTAATGTGAAGTTGTAGCAACGCTTGTCTATAAGCGGACACAATGCTTGTCTATGAGTAAAGTTAGCAACTACTAATTGTCCGGAAGGGTAAGTCATTGGTCGCAATAAGCAATGTAAGTAGGTGTTCACTAGAGATAGGAATAATCTTATGTCAATCAGGCTTTTACGGTTACCTTGCCTTATATATGCATCCATCACACGTTTAGAGCTACTTGAGAGAGAGTCTAAAGAAAGAACCTAAGACTTGAGAGAGCTAGGTTAGAATCGAGGCTCATGAGAGCTAGATTAAGATCGCATAAGCAAGAATGGAAACTTAGGAATAAGTTCCGTTTGCTATTACAAATCACGTGCATTTGTGTCGGGCGTGTATGGCATGATCGCATTAGTTTTTGTTGGCTGAAGTTGCCCTTGTGTTCAAGCTAGGGTTGTGATGAAGATATCCTCGCATTTTATCTCTTTTTCCATGCATTTACTACGCGTCAACCATTGTCGTGTCTCTACCTCTCAGTCATATTCTCACTACTTTGTCTGTTAGTTAGGAGTAGGAGTAGTTTATAGCTTACAACCCCCATCATTCTTTTATTCATCCACCGAAAACACATCACCGCATACACTTAGCTACAAGTCCCTGAGTTCGACCTCGGATCACCCGAGAAACTTGAATTCGCGTTATACTTGGCGTGAGCGCAAGAAAACTTGTGACAGGAACGCATGGTCATCGCATATAAGAGTAACGCGTATTTTCATTTCAATGCATGACCACCGACGCATGAGAATCAACGCATAGCTTAAGACATGCATCACATATTGTGTCCCCATAATTTTAGTCATCAACTATGCGTTAGTAAATTTTGATTCCTTTGCGGTGGCAAAAACAAATAAGTTTGGTTGGTGTTTTGTTTAAGTATAAATTCTATGCGATGGAATTGAGTAAAGAGTTGATGACAACGAAAGTTACAATAAGTATGTGGGGAATGGGTTGAGAAGGGATTTAGCTAATACTTCCTAAGATTGCGTTCAAGTTATGTGATCATGCTACACACACACAACAACATGTCATCTCTCAATGTAAATGCCATAGTTCCTACTTCCAAGACGTATGTGATGTATACAATAATGTCGATAGGACTTATATCTAAGCCTCTATTCTTGTCTATGCAATGATGAATGACACAAACATACACAAGGTGACCGATAACCTATTTCTAGGGTGCATGTGATGCATAATAGAAAACAGAACTTATGTCTAAGTTTCTATCTCTTGCTTATACGGTTATAATCTGACTCTCTCAAGCTTAGATTCTAACCTGACTCTCTCAAGTCTAGGTTCTTTCTTCAGATTACTCTCTCAAGTATTTCTAAAGGGTGGCTGACGCATACATAAGACAAGATGTTCGTATCAAGTGAAGATCTTAGGTCATGCTAGCTAAATACTTCTCAACCCATTCATAAATTTAGCTACTCATACAAAATATGAAGACATTGAACAGATGTTGAGATGAGACTTCCATTTTATAAATAAATTCAGAATGCAAAACAAGATTGGAAATCAATGATAAGAAGCCCAGTAGCAATGTCTTGCTTCCCGAGGCTTTTACACTGTCTTTTTACTCTACTCTATCCAGAAGAATATCTTTGCTTTCGCAAGTTTCGGCCCTTTCTTCTTTTACAGCGCTTCCCGACGGTCTTTCGAGCTAACCAGGAATGATCTCTCGGCGTATTCTTCTCTTCGCTCGCCTCCTCCTTCGGTATTTATAGAGCTCAAGGTGAAGAAGCTTTTCACTCTAATGATTGTAATGATGGAAGGTCATTAAGTTTTCTGTCTGATGCGTCGATTAATGGTCACCAAAAAGTTGAATGTAATTGCTATAGTGTTTCGAACGGCTTGTCAACTAAATTCGGACTCGACCATCATCAGCTTTCCATTCCATCAAGATTTATTAAGCTTTCACCTTGATGTGTCGTCTTTATGCGGCCACCTTCTTAAGTAAATTCTTGCGAGCACATACGATCGCATGGCTTTGCGGCCGCAATCTTTTAATGCTAGTGGTCACCGAATTCCTTGGATCGCAATTTGCTTTGCGCCAACGCATTTCTCTTACACACAACTAATTTTATGCAATGGGCGCATGCGATCGCAATATTCTTAGTTTAACGCTTTTGGACATGATTTTGTATATTTTTATCGTCGCATGCCCACATTGTTTTACATATTTGTGCTGTAATAACGTGCATTTTTACCTGTTATCAATTAACCCTTTAATTAATATTTAAGTCCACTTTGTTAGTGGTTGTTGAATTGTCATCAAGCTGATGAACAAAGTGCTTGCATGAATTAGTTGTTTAAAAACTTCAATTTTTAAGATTTTGAAGTTCTTCATGCATTCGGAAAAATTATCAATTTGCTCTCCATAAACCCTTCTTGCTTCCTAACCCAAAATTGAGCTCAATCTGAGTTCCACCTCTCAATCCAAGTTGAAGATTAGTAGAGAAGATCATTATAGTGGTCTACTATCAAATTGAAGGCCCTTCGTAAAAGAGAAGAAGATTTCGGCTGTTCATCAAAGGTATTTAAACATGAAACCCTCTTCTGCAAAAACTACTTTAGCATGCTTTACAAACTCAAATTAAGTGTAATTGTAGTTCTTATTGATTCTGATTTCTTCCGCTGCATGTTAGTTTTATCTATCAATTGGTATTAGAGCATGATTTAAACACTCAATTATCGTTAATTTGAGTTTCGTGTGTGAATTTCTAAGATTGTATGTTTCTGTGACTTATGGTGTTGAAATTCAATTTTGGCATTAGATTTCTCTTCAATTATGAAGTTTAATTTGTAATTGACTCTTGATTGATGAGCTTATACGTGTGCTCTAGAGTCTGTAAATTTATTCGAGTCAAGAGAGTCCAAATTAGGCTGTAATTAAAGTGCAAAGCAAGCAAGGTTGAGCTGCAGATTTCAGGATTCAAGATTCTGCCTTGCAGCGTCACAACGCTGGGAGAAGAGCATTGCAACGCTCTTCATATTCACCCAGAGGCTTTGCAACACTGGGATGGAGTGTCGCAACACTGTTCACCCCAGCCCAGAAAGGCACGCGTTCATTAGCCGGTTTGCGCAGGAAGACGTCTGGTTTGACTGGTTCGGTCTTCATCCGGTCTGGTTCAGCAACATCTAATCTGGTTCAGCCTCAAATGGAGCATTTGGAGGCTAGTTCGGGTGATTTGGGTCCAATTCGAGTCGGGTCGAGCAGTTCAGGCCTCTTTTGAAGTTTTTTTTGTTTTTTTTATTTATAATAATTTAATTTTTTGCTTGATTAGGTTTCCAAAGTTGAACCATATTGGTGTTGTTTAATTATTTTATGCATGTGATATATATTATATTTGAATTAAAACATGTTTGTGCATATAGTAAGCCATTTAGATATAAAATCCCACCATAGGAAAGCATATTGCAGGCATAATATTATATTATAAGTTTGTTATAATATATAGTATGCATATTTAGGGTTTCTTAAAAATGAATATAAGTGTTATTTTAATTTTGAATGCCTTTGATCTATGTTATGGATGGATAGCATGTTTACTATTTTATAAAGTGTTATAAAAGCACATTAGACATTAAAATCCATAACAAATATTATCAGCATGCTCACTTAGGTTAACAACTTGTTTTAATAGTTAAAATAGGTCGTTATCTCATAAAATATGGTCACGGACTCAATCGGTTCATAATCCTGTCTAAGGCTGGAGGTATTTAAGTTGATGGTTTACATAACACCTCCTACCTAAGGATTATAACCGAAATATTGAGTGTTGTTAACAAATTTTATGAGCTTGCATGAGCGGTAAAATGTTTAAAATTGGTTTAACACCTAGACATTGTAGGTTTAAATCCAAATATAAATGTTATACTTGGATAAATCATATAGACTTAGGTTGTTTAAAATTAGCTGGAATATACCTAAGTAAAAGAATACCCAAACATTTAGAACACTTCAGTGGGAGATTAACAATATATACGATATATCGGTTTTAGCTCTCACGTCCCCAAGCGTTCACACTGTAAGATCCATGCTCGACTTCATGTCGCTTTTACCGTGACTGCTTCATTCGAAAAGTGTTTTCATGGGTCGATAACAAGGTGAATGGAGGAAGTAGTTGGGTGAAGAAAATATGTCATCATATCCTACGGTCTCCTCCATTAGTATGAACCTGAGACTTCTGTGTTGCATATGCTGTCATTTTTAGGCGGCACTAACTAGTCGTTAACCACGGTGATCCCTTCGGAGGGCAGTAACATAGGATTCGGAACAATCCAAACTTCAGAAATGAATAGGGTTTCTTAGTTTCCCTCTTGAACATTATTTTCCAATTTGGGAGTATGTTCATACCATTCTATAAGATCTGAAAATGGCGAGTTACATTTATAAGAGTTACTAAACAATAACCAAACAACTATTGGAATAAGAGTTATTCTAGATATAGTATTTGAGCAAGATTGTCTTGCTTCAGTGAAGGAGTATTAACTGCCCCTCGGTAGCATCTATTCTAAACTCACTAAAGTATCATTGCAAATAAATAAAGAAATATGGGTACTTTATTATTTTTGCTAAAATTGGATTTAGATGCATAAGTTTAATATAATTTGTTTATTTTTCAGCAATTTTAAACTCAATTATACAATTTCTTGCTTCTGACAAATTCATTGGAAAACGTTACTCTAATTGGAAATCAAATATAAACACAATTCTAGTACGACTTGAGATTTGTTTTAACTGAGGAATGTCCTCTTCTTCCTGGTTCAACTACTAACTGAAATGTTCAGGAAGTTTATGATAGATAGGTAAGAGCTAATGAGAAGGCGAGAGCCTACATCTTGACGAGCATATCTGATGTGCTCAATAAGAAACATGAAGCCATACTCACTGCTCGTGAAATCATGGCATCGTTGCAAGAGATGTTCGGGCAACCGCCATCTTTAATACGATATGAGGCTATAAAATATGTTTATAACTCACACATTAAAGATGGGACCAATGTTCGGGAGCATGTCCTGGACATGATGGTCCATTTTAATATTACAGAAGTTCACGACGCTATCATAGATCAGAATAGTCAAGTTAGTATGATCTTGGAGTCTCTTCCAAAGAGCTTCTTGACCTTCCAAACTGATGTTGTAATGAATAAGATTAATTACAACCTGACTACTCTATTGAACAAACTTCAGACTTACCAATCGATGAGAAATTAAAAGAAAGTGAAGTAAACGTTGTTTCACAGAAAAAATTTCTGAAAGGATCATCTTCGGGAACGTAGCCTTCAGACAAAAAGAAGTCTGGTTCTTCCTCTTCTAAAGATAAAAGTATCCAAATGAAGAAAAAGGGAAAAGCGAAGAAGAAACCTGCTGCTAAGAAAACCAAGACTCCCAAAGGAAAATGTTTCCATTGTGAAGAAGACGGGCATTGGAAACGTAACTGCCCGAAATATCTGGCTGAAAAGAAAGCGGAAAAGGAAAATCAAAGGTAAATCAGATTTACTTGTAATTGAAACATGCTTAGTGGAAAATTCTCACTTAACCTGGATATTAGATTCAGATGCCGCTAACCATGTTTGCACTTTTCTATAGGAAACTAGTTCTTGGATTCAACTCTCAGAGAATGAAATGACTTTCACAGTGGGAACAAGAGAAGTCATTTCAGCTGAAGCAGTGGAAGACATCAAGTTATATTTTGGAGAATCTTTCATCTTGTTAAAAAAATGTATATTATGTACCCAAAATAAAAAGAAACTTGATCTCCATATCTTGTCTATTAGAAAATATGTATAAAGTATCTTTTGAAATCAATGAAGTGTTCGTTTTTTCAAGAGGTGTTCATATTTGTTCTGTTACACTTGAAAATAACTTGTACGTATTAAAACAACTGAAGCAAAAGCCATTTTAAATATAGAGATGTTTAAAACGACATCAACTCAACAGGATTGAGAGATCGATAAAAAACGGTCATCTAAATTAGTTAGAAGACAGTTCTTTACCACCATGTGAATCATGTCTCGAAGGAAAAATGATTAAAAAAATTTTTACTAGAAAAGGTCTTCGTGCCAAAGAACCCCTAGAACTTATACATTCAGACTTTTGTGGCTCGATGAATATAAAAGCTCGATGAGGATATGAATATTTCATCAATTTTGTTGATGACTATTCGAGATATGACTATATTTATTTAATGAGTCAAAGGTCTGAAACTCTCGAAAAGTTCAGAGAATTATAACTAAAATTGAAAACTTATTAGGTAAAAGAATTAAAACACTTCGATCAGATTAAGGTAGTGAGTATATGGATTTACGATTTCAGAATTATTTAGTAGATCATGGAATTCAATCCCAACTTACAGCACCTAGAACACCACAACAAAATGGTGCTGCAGAAAGGAGAAATCGAACCTTGTTAGAAATGGTTTGTTCGATGATGAGCTATGCTCAGTTACTTCAATCCTTTTGACGGTATACAGTACAAACTGCAGTTTATATTTTGAACACGGTTCCCTCAAAAAGTGTTTCAGAAACACCGTATGGGTTATGGAGGGGACGTAGTAGCTTACGTCACTTCCAAATCTGGGGATGTCCGACACATGTATTGGTGCAAAACCCTGAGAAATTGGAACGACATTCGAAATTATGCTTATTTGTAGGATACTCTAAGGAAACAAAAGGTGGATTGTTTTATGATCCCCAATAAGATAAAGTATTTGTATCGATAAATTCTACATTCTTGGAAGACAATCATTAGAAATCATCAACCTCGCAGTAAATTAGTATTGAATGAAATGACCAAAAATACTACAGACAAAACAACAAAAGGTTTTGATCAAGCTGGTCCATTAATAACAATTGTTGCTCATTCACATCCTTCTCAAGAGCTGAGAATGCCTCGACATAGTGGGAGGGTTATTCATCAGCCTGAACGCTACATGGGTTTAACAGAAACTCGGGACATCATACCTGATGATGGCCTAGAGAATCCATTGACCTTTAAACAGGCAATGGATGATGTTGATAGAGGACAATGGAAAAAAGCCATGGATGTGGAAATGGAGTCAATGTACTTCAATTCTGTCTGGAAACTTGTAGATCAACCACATGGGGTTAAACCTATAGGTTGTAAATGGATCTACAAGAGAAATAGAGAGCAAACTGGCAAGGTGTAAACCTATAAAGCCAGACTCGTGGCAAAAAGTTTTACTCAAACAGAGGAGGTGGACTATCAAGAAACCTTCTCTCCTATTGCCATGATTAAATCAATAAGAATACTATTATCTATTGCTGCATATTATAACTATGAAATATCGAAAATGGATGTCAAGCGTATAGCTATTTTCTTTTACCCGATCGAATGTGTTGCCTTTTTTTTACCCGATCCATCAGTTATTAAAACTGGTTTAAAACCTCCCACTCAATCGGTTAATAGATAAAAATAACCAACCACAATTATCTTATAATTTTTTTTGTTATAAATAAATATAGTAACTAATTTATCATATTATATTTCTAACCTATAATTTTTATATCACAGCATGTGTAATGTTTAAACCATAGTTCTTTTTCTCCTTTATGACATTTAATATAAATCATATTTATATTAATTCCTTCAATCAAATAATGAATAAAATATATCAAATCAATTATATCATATATAATTGAACTAATTTAATTATATCATATATAATCAAATTCCCTCTTGTTAATTTGAACATTTCAAAATAACCCAAAAATTGATTCTCAACATGAATCCATTGAGCTACCAAGGAGACCTTATGGACCTGTAGCTTGAAGCTCCAATGGTACGTGAATAACTGACTAAACTCTTTAATCACGATATCCACCACCCATTAACTGTCGGGCACTCCACTAAATACTGACAGCTGCACTCTTCGTACTACAGATATATTTTTGTGTCCATTGGATATAACCAATCAATAGTACGATGACCCTTCACAAATCGCTCATAAGTACAGCTTGGTCAATTTATCATTTTGCCCCTATAGTTACATCTAACTCCTTAAGTACCACTAATTCCTCTAATGAACAATACATTATAGTCCCACTATGAGTAAACATTTCTCAGACCATGATAAGGTGTGGCGCCACATTGTTCAAGCCCCGGAATCAGCCCTTAAAGGAGCAATTTATCTACTTAGCACTGCTTTAGGAAATGAGTGAATTTCGTCTTGTGTAGCTGAGTTCCCAGCTTCCCAATCAGACAAATCCCCAAAGTGGTAGGTTTGAGTCGGCGTTCTGGCCCCTCGCAGCCATGCAAATAAAAGGATTGCCCTCATAGGCAGGAGTTCCTAACTTACTCAGGATTAAGGTCATGTTACCTATGGTCATCCTAGTGAAATGAAAGTCTCTGTCATGAACGACGTTATATAACGAGACTAAACATTTGTATAGAGTATCTCCGCTCGCATGTCTAGTACATGAATGGTCAGGATCAGACCATTTGTAGCATTTTATAACACTTATAATACCTACAAAGTGGGCCACACTTATAGCATCACAAGGATAGGATTTTCCTCCTTTATCCATATACTACAAACCATTTAGGTTATCACTTGTATGTCTTTGTATACATGCTTAAGTTACAACAACAACCGGGGATCTTAGTTTATTGGGTTGTAAGCTTAAAAGATCCATTTATGGGTTAAAACAAGCTTCTAGATCCTGGAATATAAGATTTAACACTGTGATCAAGTCTTATGGCTTTGAACAGAATGTTGACAAACTTTATGCATACAAGAAAATAGTCAACATTGATTCTGATTTTCAGACCGATGTAGATTCTAAAAAATCTACTTCAGGATCAGTTTTCACACTTAACAAAGGAACTATAGTGTGAAGAAGCATCAAACAGAGTTGTATAGTTGACTCCACGACGAAAGCAGAATATGTAGCTGCATGTGAAGCAGCTAAAGAAGTAGTGTGGCTGCGTAAGTTCCTATATGATTTGGAAGTGGTTCCAAATATGCATCTGCCTATTACCCCGTATTGTGACAACAACAGTGCAGTTGCCAATTCTAAGGAACCAAGAAGTCACAAACGTGGAAAATACATCGAAAGAAAGTACCATCTTATTAGAGAGATAGTATATCGAGAAGACATGATAGTCACCAAGATAGCCTAAGAAGATAACCTTGCTAATTCGTTTACGAAGGCCCTCTCGGCTAGAGTGTTCGAGGGCCACCTGGTTGGAGTAGGACTACGAGCACTATAATCTAGGGCAAGTGGGAGAATGTCAAGGGTATATTGATGCCCTAGTTTATTGTATTTTCTCTCTATTTTTCTCAACATTGTAAAACATTATATTTGTATGTTTGTATTGAGGTATTAATCAAAGTGGGAGATTGTTGGGAATATCCTAAACTCGCAGTTCATAAATATTATTAACATATTGTATTTTTCAAAAAAAAATATTATTGAGTATTTTATTCAATAATTTATTATTGATATTTCATTATGTTATAAAAATCTAATAAATGAATCCATGGCTATAATATGAATACTTTAATTTTATGTAGCGACATAAAAGAAGATCATGTTTTAGTATATAGCCAAAATGGCCTATAAGTATACGGATGAGATTGGATACCTCATCCTGGTAACACTATTGGATGCGACCCCAAAATCATTCATGTGGAGACATGTGAGTGGAAGCATCCTATGCAATCAGTTTTCATATGACCGGACCTCAAAATAGTCACTTCTCTTTATAACGACCGTTTACTATTAAAACGGACTATTTCAAACTAACTCGATCTTAATTCTGAGCTAACTATGAACTCCTATTTATTTGGGATTATCCTTTGATCTGCATAGGTGAGAGTAGTCCAACAACACTGTTCAATAAGCCTCCTGTTTTGGGGATAAGACTGGATAGATAGCTGGGGACATAGTTTTGCAAGACGGAATTCACTCCTACCCAATTTAGGGTTAGCAGATAAGTTGTTCTCCTAGATTCCTGTCTCTTATACACATCTAGATGTGTATAAGAGACAGCTATAGTGGTGTGTCTCGGTAGTTAACGAATATTGATTAAATTCGGTCTAAAGAGTTTAGCCAATTAATTTCAAATCATCTATCAAATTCAATTTAGGGTTTGATTAATTATATTTGATATAATTAAAACGTTAAATTTCATTGAAATTAAATGAAATTGGAAAATTTAAAATATTTAAATATTAATTTACATGAATAGAATTCATGTATAAATTAGGTGCTTAATTAATTTAATATTTGATATTAAATTATTATTTTATTAATTAATTAGATTTCATTAATTAATTATTTAAATAAAACAATTTCAATTTTGAAAATTCAAAATCAGTTTTGAATTTTTATTTAAATTTAATTTTAGTGAAAATTAAATAAAAATAAAATTCGAAAAGAAATTGAAAATTGGAAACTTCCATTTAGTGGAATTTTCCAACATCTTCAAGTTTGAGGTGGATTAACCTCCTAATTAACACCTAAGTCCACTTTGTTAGTGGTTGTTAAACTGTCATCAAGCTGATGAACAAAGTGCTTGCATAAATTTGTTGTTTAAAAACTTCAAATTTTCAAAATTTGAAGTTCTTCATGCATCTGGAAAAATTATCAGTTTGCTCTCCATAAACCTTCTTGCTTCCTGATAACGGATAGAAATGCACGTTATTACAGTTCTAAGTTATTAAACAATGAAGGTTTGCGCTGATAAAATATGTAGATTGCGTCAAAAAAGCATTATGTTCATAACATTGAGAACGCATGCGTCCATCGTATAAAAACAGCTAACTTGTGTATTTTTATGTAGAATATGTGTTGACGCAAGGCAGAAAGCGCGATCACGAGAAATCAATGGTCGAGCATAGTGTTACCGCAAGGCTTTGCAGTGATTTGTGTTCGCAAACATCTACTCATGAAGGATTGTCGCATAGAGCCGGCGCAACTTGGTGGGTGCATCTGAGTGAAAAGCATAATTAATCACGATGGGACAGAAAGCTAATGACGATCGAATCTGAATTAAGTTGACAAACCGCTAACGATAACAAGTACACTCAGCTTTTCGGTGACAAATATTTGGCACATCAGTCAGAGAATTAAAGTCATCCCATCTATGCAATCATAAGAGAGAAACCGCCTTTTACCCTGGAGCTCTATAAATACCGAAGGCAACCTTCAGAAAAGGATTTCAGCCGTGTTCTTAGATTTTCTTTTATTTTAAGGCGGAAGCGAGAGAAGCGAGATTGTTCCGATAGATCGTTCCGGTGAGCTTGGGAAAGTGCTGGAAGCGTCGAGATCGGAGAGAGGACCAGCTCCTGCGGAAGCAGGATTATCTTTTGAACAGAATAGAGTTGATAGTGTGAAGGCCTAGGGAAGCAAGGGATTGCTACCAGGCTCTCTATCCTTATCTTCCATTGTCATTTTGTACTCAAACTTATCTATAGAAATGGAATTTACTTCTTTATATCTGTTCACTCTCTGTTTATTACGCATGAGTAGCTAAATTTGTTGAATGGGTTGAGAAGCACTTAGCTAGCATAACTGGGGATCTTCATTCTATGCAATTATCTTGTATTATGTATGCTTCATTCATCCATTAGAGATACTCGAGAGGGTATTCTAAGGACAGGATCTAGGCTTGGGAAAGTAAGGTTAGAATCTAGGCTCGGAAGAGTCAGGTTAGAATGCATAATCAAGAGATAAAAGCTTAGGAATAAGCATTGTTTGTTATTAACGCATGCGTTCTAGAACTAGGACCACCGTATTTGCATTGGAAAATGATATGCTATCACATGAGTGTAGCATGATCGCATAGTTCGACGCATTCCTGGGAAACGCTAGTGAAAGACCTTCTCAACCCATTCCTCCGCATACTCAGTGTATTTTCCAAATAATCGAACTTTTCTCAAATCCGTCGCATACATTTATTTTATACCGCAAACAACAACACCAAACAACTATTTGATTTACCGGTTACCGCAAAGTTTTCTTAGAAATTATCACCGAATACTATTTTCCCTAGTCCCTGAGCTCGACCCTGGACTTACCAGGAAACTCAGTGGGATTTATACTTGGATTCCGCCGAGAAAACTTATTGCTCAACGCATTTCCATCACCGCATTTTATTCCATTATTTCACCTCATAAAATAACGCATCACTTCCTAACCTAAAATTGAGCTCAATATGAGATTCCACCTCTCAATCAAAGTTGAAGATTAATAGTGAAGATCATTGTGATGGTCTACTATCAAATTGAAGGCCTAATTCGTACAGGTCTGATCCTGGTAACGCTATGGATGCGGCTCGCTTTGTAGAATAGTTACAAATGTTGTGACTTACTATAGATGGTCTGATCCTAATCATTCATGTGAAGACTTGCGAGCGGGGGCATCCTATATAAAGAAGTTTGTATAAGACCGGACTATGAAGTGTTTTAATCTCGTTATATAACGTCGTTCATGGCAGAGACTTCATTTCACTAGGATGACAATAGGTAACATGACCTCAATCCTGAGTGAGTTAGGAACTTCTGCCTTTGAGGGCAATTCTTTAATTTGCATGGGTGCGAGTGGCCAGATCGCCGACTCAAACCTACCACTTTGGGGATTCGTCTAATTTAGGATTTAGAAACTCAGCTACACAAGATGAAATTCACTCCTTCCCCGAAGAAGGGGTAAGTAGATAGATTGCTCCCTTAAGGGCTGATTTCGGGGCTTGAACGATGTGGTGCCACACACCTTCTCATGGCTTGAGAGGTGTCCACACATAGTAGGACTATATTGTATTGTTCATTAGAGGGATCAGTGGTACTTAAAAAGTAGATGTAACTACAGGGGCAGAACGATAAATTGGCCCAACTGTACTTATGAGCATCTGTGAAAGGTTATCGTACTATTGATTGGTTATATCCGTTGGACACAGAATCATATCTGTGGTGAGAAGAGTGCAGTTGCCGATCTTTAGTGGAATGCCTGGCAGTTAACGGATGGTGGATCTCGTGGGTAAATAGTTTAGTCAGCTATTCACGTACCGTTAGAGCTTCGAGCGATAGGTCCATAAGGTTCCCTTGGTAGCTCAATGAATTCAAGTTGAGAATCAGTTTTTGGAAGAGTTTGAAATGTTTAAATTAACAAGAGAGAGTTCAATTATATATGATATGATTGAACTCGTCAACTATATATGATATAGTTGACATGATGTATGAGATACATTAATTGAAGAAAAATGATATAAATATGATTTATATCTAGTGGAGGAGAAAAGAACTATGGTTCATATATTACATATGATGTAATATTAAGCCATAGGTTATAAATATAATAAGATTATATATTTTTTTAATTTAACAATTATGGGATAATTGTGCCAGCTTTTTCTCCGTAACCGGTTGTGTATATTGAAGGATAAAAATGGAAATGGTTTTCATTTTGCAAAGAATCAGACATTCGCTCACCGATTGTGTGTACTGCCTACTGCATCGCAAACCGAGAGCGTACACGACAGCTCAAAGTTTCAAAATGATCGTATACACATGCGCGGTTTACTAAACGATCGCATAGAATTTTCTAAACGATTGTCTAGCTCTTTTTACGCGATCATGCGCCCGAGCATTTACTAAACAATAGTTTATACAACCTCGCATCTTTTACTACATGATCATCTACCTTTACCTAAATGATCGAGCATTCGTCTATACGATAGACACCCAATATCTTCTACTTACTTAGTTGTGGTAAACGATCATATCTTCCTCCTTCCCTCTACCAACACCAAAAGAGCCCACACCTCCTGGACTCTCACTCTGAGAATACCGAGGTTTCCGAGTGGTGGTGTCTTCCCTGCTGCTTTGTTCGTGAGGAGTCTGTTTGTAGGTAGACAACACCGTGATTTGGTGGAGGATTGCCTTGATGATCTCAGCAAGAGCGAGATTGGCTTTCTGGACGAGAGCGACATTTCTGTGAAGTAGAGTTCTTATACTGGTATCAAGGGGACCTTATGGACTTGTAGCTTGAAGCTCCAATGGTACATGAATAACTGACTAAACTCTTTAATCACATTATCCACCATCTATTAACTTTCGGGCACTCCACTTAAGACTGACAGCTGCACTCTTCGCACTACAAATATATATTTCTGCGTCCATTAGATATAATCAATAAACAATACGATGACTCTTCAAGAATCGCTCGTAAGTACAGCTGGGCCAAATTACCATTTTACCCCTATAGTTACATCTAACTCCTTAAGTACCACTGATCCCTCTAATGAACAATAAATCATAGTCCCACTATGACTAAACTCCTCTTGAACCAAAAGAGGGAGTGGTGTTACATTGTTCAAGACCCGGAATCATTAAAGGAGCAATTTATATATTTACCCTTGCATCGGGAAAGGAGTGAATTCCATCTTGTGTAGCTGAGTTCCCAGCTCTCCAATCAGACGAATCCCCAAAATGGTAGACTTGTTGAGTCGGCGATCTAACCACTCTCACCCATGCAAATCAAAGGACCACCCATATAGGCAGAAGTTCACAACTCACTTAGGATTAAGGTCATGTTACCTATGGTCATTCTAGTGAAATGAAGTCTCAATTATGAATGGTGTTATATAACGAGACTAAACATTTCATGGTCCGGTCTTATACAAACTCCTTTGTATAGAATATTCCCACTCGCATGTCTAATACATGAATGATCAAGATCATATCATTTATAGCACTTTACAACATTTGTAACACCTACAAAGCGAGCCATACTCGTAGTGTCACCAGGATAAGATACCCAGCCTTATCCATATACTACAGACCATTTATTGGTTTGTGGTTAATGCAACTAAAATATCATATATCTCATAGAAAGAAGTGAATAAAATATCATATATTATAAATCACAAAATGTTTATTCATACAAGTGTTTACAAACTACAGGGCCCTATGAGATTTAGGGCATCAACTCCAACTCTATCATATAGTTCTGAAATCTTAAATCCATATACTTCCACCATGATCAGATCGTAGTGTTTTTATCTTCTTACCTAACAAGTTTTCAACTTCAGTCTTATACTCCTTGAACTTTTCAAGAGCTTCAGACTTGTGTTGTATTAAGTATAAATGCCCAAATCTAGAATAATCATCTATGAAAGAGATGAAATATTCATACCCACCTCGTGCTATTACATTCATCGGACCACAGAGGTCAGAATGTATAAGCCCCAAGGTTTCCTTAGCTCTATAACCTTTTCTAGTAAAAGGTCGCTTGGTCATTTTGCCTTCAAGGCATGATTCACATAATGGTAAAGAGTTTTCCTCTAAACCATTTTGAAGTCCACTTTTCACCGACTTCTCAATCCTATTGAGATTGATATGACCTAACCTTAGATGCCAAAGATGGACATTTTCTTTAGGAGAAATTCTGGGTCTTTTTACAGTTGTTGCTGTTTTGAACATTTCAGTATTGAGCACAGCTTTTATGACTAATGGCCTTAGTACATGCAATTATTTCCCATTAACCAAAATCTAACTCATTCCATTCTTAAAAATAAACACTTTATTCTCAGAGAAGAAAATGGAATAATTTTGTTCAATCAGACAAGAAACATAAATTAGGTTCCTCTTGATATAAGGAACCACATATATGTTATCCAACAACAAATATCGTTTCTTGTCGAAAAATAACATAAGCTTGCCTACAGAAATAGCTAAAATGGTCTCACCAGTACCGACTCTAAGAGTCATCTCTCCAGCTTCCAACTATTTCCAGGAACTAAATCCTTGATGCGAACAACACATTTGGTTAACAGCCCCTGAATCAATTCTTCAGGCAGAATCATCATTCTCTACTAAGCACGTCTCCAAGACAAATAAATCATGCGAACAACACATGTGGTTAACAGCCCCTAAATCAATTATTCAGGCAGAATCATCATTCTCTACTAAGCACGTCTCCAAGACAAATAAACCATATTTATTGTCTTTGTACTTCTTTCTTTTCTGGAGAGTAGTGAGATTAGTGTCAAAATCCATATCATAAACTCCAAGTTTCATTCAGAGGATAATCCTCGTCGATGAATTTCATCAGAGTTGGCAACAATTACTTTCTCTTTTAGTCCCTTGACATTCAATGTGGACCGGAGATTATCTTGGGAGCTAACATTATTGGTTTTATGTCATCAATCTCGTTTTGTTTGAATAGTGAGAACTTACGTTCATACAATTCTCGCATTGATTCCATGATCTCATGTGCAATGGCCATGTTCTCAAACCTTTTGGTCAATGCATCAAGTATGCTTGCCAAAATGTGAACTCGGGCCCTCGAATTAGCCTTCATCCACACCTTATATGCATTACGAACATTTCTTGGTGCATCAAGGGTTGGGACTTGAGGACAGTCCTCATCTATGAAGCACAGATACTTCATATGAGGCAAAGAATCCGTATCAGACACGTATCAGATACTGATACTTCTAGATACTTCCCAGATATGTATCTGATATGCGATTTAACGTATCGATTTCTACGTGTACCTTTTTCTAAATAAAAAAAGATAAGCAACTCATTTAATCTTTCTCAATCTAAAACTAGGCAACCTATTCAAAAGAACCCCAATACTCGAGTCCAAAACTAAAAGGAAAAAAATAAATAAAAGACAAAACCCTAGAATCATCTAATCTTCATCTTCAAATTTGAGTCCCCACAAAGTCCACCAAAATATAAACAATTTGGATATCTTCAACAATTCAATGAAGAAGTTCTTCGTATATCTTCATATTTCTCCCTCTAATCTTCTTCTTCTTTGTAACATGACTCACTTTTCTATCACATTTTATTAACTATTGTACTTCAACATCTTATATTTTGCTTGTATTATATTTCAATGTTTATATTCTATTTTGTGCAATTGTTATTAACTTGTATGCTAAATTTATCTATATCGTAGATTTTTTAATAAAAAATGTATCTTCAACATATCAATATCCTCTTTTTTTAGAAATATATAAATTAAAAATATATATAAAAAATGGCGTATCCTTAGACGTATCCGTATCTTAGTTTTTTAGAAATTGATAAATCGCCGTATCTGATCGTATCTGTATCATGTAACCGTATCTGTGTCTATGCTTCATAGGTCTTCATCATGACAACTTCGAGGTCGTTTACCATGAAAAATGTTTTAATGTATTTTTCCACGTCATGTAATTAAAACTGGTCAAACTTGAAAAGGCAACTAATGGAAAATTACTATTTGACTTTCTGTTGAAAAAACAAACATATTGATCTACATTAGATTTTAACATAACTCTTTAAAATAAAAATTCGATCAGCTAACTAAATGAACCCCATTTAATATCTAATTTTGCAATGATGCTTCAGTGATATAGGACAAAAGCCACCGAAAGGTAGTCAATTTCTCCCTTCACTGAATTGAAACACTCTCAACTAATCATTACACTAGAATAACTCTTATTTCTATAATGATCAGTCATCATTTATTTGGTCAAGAAATCATTAACTTGCTTAATAATTTTCTATAAGTTTGACCCTTCATTTTAGATCCTAAAGTTCCGCCCCAATGAGCCAACAGAAGAGAAAAACTTATTGGGGCAAAAACTAAAGCGACCCTATCCGTTTCTGGAGTTTTCCTTGATATTGATCAACTGCACAATCCATCCAAAGGGGGACGCTCCCAGGGCGCCTCAAGGTCATGCAAGAAGGTCTCACGGTGCAAACCAATGAAAGAGACTCTAGGACATGATGACATACATCTTTCTCCCATTTACTATAAATACTTTCTCCATTCACCTTAATATTGACCCATGCAGACACCATCCAAAGGGGGACGCTCCCAGGGCGCCTCAAGGCCAAGCATAAGTCTCACGGTGTGAATATTAAGGGAGAAACGTGAGTGAAAGATGACATATCATATATATCTTTTCCTCCCATTGAGTATTTTACAACCTAGGGTTTAATTTACTTAGTAAAATTATGACTAATTATTTTTACTAAGGGATTGTTTAAGTTTGCCCATAAGTAATTTTTACTTTGGAAAGTTAAATTTTTTTTATTAATATTCATTAAACACTTTAACAAATGTTAATCAACAATTTCATGCTTGTAGCAAATCTATCTAATTCATCATTTCAGGTAGGTTCCCAGGTAGGGGTATTCCATTTTCGTCAATTTAAATACCCCAGCCTCGCCAGAACCCGCCTTAGACAAAAGCTCCCTTATAAATATATTTGCTACAAATTTAATCTTTTATTGAAATCAATTTAATCCTATTAAACCGATTTAAAAGATTAATCTAATTTCTAATCTCATTAGAAATTTGTAAGCTTAGGTCTATCTTAATCATATTTTAAAACTATTTTAAAAAATAATTTTATCTAAGTTTGCATGCAACTCTTGGTTATTGATTTTAATTTCTAATTTCATTTATTTATAACTCTTATAAAGTAAATGAAACAAATTAAAACCAACCATTACATGAATGACATACATAAGTTATTTATAACATTTATAAATTAACCTAAGGTAGTGTCATGCTTCATACAATTTTCATTCATTACTAATATATAACATTTATATAACTAAGTAATGAACTATGTTATAGCATACATTCCATACAACCATTCAACCTTATATTATAATACTTATAATATAAATGATGCATGGATATGTTATAATGTATGCATACATATACTATAACTCTTATATTATATGATGCATCAGCACGCTTTGTGTAATTTAAATCATGCATACTGGTATATTGTAACACTTATAATATAAAATGATGTATAAAAATAAGTGCATAACCTATGGTGGGTTTAAAAGCTATATGACATACATAATGACATATAATATAAACATACATCACATATATATTAATATTAAAGTTGATGTACCGGGATAGAAATTCTCTAAAACAGAAATAAAAGGCTAACTATTTCAAAGTGAGTCCACTAGTTCAGGAAAAATGAACCGGGTCTTGAACCGCTCCACAAAGAACCCTTGTAACTGATCGTATAGAAAATGTCTGATCGTCGAACAATGAGGTGTCGAGTATAGACGATCGTTTATATGCGATCGCGTAGCTTTTGACTATGCGATGAGCATGAAAGTCTAAGATCGTGTAGTAAACATCCATGCGCCAAGTATCATATACTGTGCGATAATGTAGCTAATGACTATGCAGTGAGCATGATAATCTACATGATCGTTTAGTAAACATCTATGCGTCGAGTACCATATACTGCACGATTGTGTAGCTAGACTATGCGATGAGAATGATAGTCTACACGATCGTTTAGCACGCAAGGATGCGTTGAGTAACATATACCGCGCGATCGTCTACCAAGCCAGCACCTACGCAATCATGCAGCCAACACAACACGATCGTATAGAAAACTCTACAGGATCGCGTAGCATTAACTATGCGATCATTTAGCAAATGCTACACGATCGTATAGCAAATTCTACACAATCGCATAACAAAATCGTTTAGATCATTTAACACTAGCTACACGATGCGGCATCCTCCGTTTCGTCTTCTCCATTGAAAAGCACTGCAACCCTTCTTCTGAAGACTCATAAGCGATTAAAAAAACTTAACAAATTTAAAGACTCAATTGAAAATTATTTCCCAATAACGCAGGGGCCCTTACAAATTAACTTTGTAAATTAAACAGAAAGCTATAAAATGAGAATTCTATCCTGAAACATCCATCAATAATTTATCCACAAACGTTTATCACATAAACGCAATGCAGATTATAAAACCCACTAGTACTATAAACGAATTCAATACAAGAATGGAATGGGAACCAAAAACCAACAATTTGGCTTTGATACCAATTGAAGGGAACTCGATATGAGGAGATATTTGAGTGAAAGTGGATCATCCAAATTCCATTAGTTATTGAAGACATAATTTACAATAGACATATAAGAGATATGCATTCAAGGTTAAATTGCAGCATGTTTTTACAAAGTAAATAGATTTCAAGAAACCTCACCTTTGAAGAACCTTTCTTCAAGTAATCCCTCGTACTAGCCATGAACAAGACTCCTTCTTCGTGAATCTCCTTCTTCACACACGGACACTACCAAGCGAGAATCCTCTGTATTCTCTTTTAGGATTAAAGGATTCAAGCAGGTGTTGTGGACTTTCATGAATCCTTAGTAAAGGGAAGGAGAAGGAGAGGATTAGATTTTTCTTAAAGAACTCTTCTCTTAGTTGGAGAACACTAAAAGGAGATGATCTCTCTACAACTAATTTGAAAAACACGTTAGTTATCTTGAGAGAATGTGGGAGGGAGTTATAACTCATTCCCCTTTATTAATTTTAAATAAATTAATAAAATAGAATATATAATAACTACTTTATTATATATATAAACCATATGTTATATCAAATATAACATATAGCCTATAATTTTATATTGCATCAAATGCAACATAAACTATCGATTTTATTCTCTCTCAACTATATGTGACATTTAATATAAATCACATTTATATTAAATCCATTTGTATGAATCTCATCTATATAAATGATATTTGGATCATATCAAAATGTTTTATTCTTATATATAAATCATATTTATATTTAATTACATGAATCTCATTCATATAATTGGTATTTGAATCATATTCAAATTTCTCTCATAATGTATCAAATACATTATAATTAATTACATCATATATACATAATTCTCTTAATTACTTTGAACACTTCAAATTAATCCAAATATTAAATCCTTGTTGAGTTACAGTGGAGACCTTATGGACCTATAGATTGAAGCTCTAACGGTACTCGGATAAATAATTAAACTCTTTAATTAAATTACCCAACATCCATTAATTGTCGGTCACTCCACTAAAGACCGATAACTACACTCTTCGAACTACAGATAATTTTTTGTGTCCATTGGATATAACCAATCAACAGTGTGATGACACTTCACAAATTGCTCATAAGTACAGTTGGGCCAAAATACCGTTTTTCCCCTGTAGTTACATCTAACTCTTTAAGTACCACTGATTCTTCTAATGAACAATAAGTCATAGTCTCACTATGACCAAGTCCTCTTGGGCCAGGAGAGGGTGTGGCCACTATGTTCAAGACCCGGAATCATCCCTTAAGGGAGTAATTTATCTACTTGTCCCTACATCGAGGAATGAGTGAATTCCATCTTGTATAGTTGAGTTCCTAGCTCCCTAGTCAGACAAATCCCCAAAGTGGTAGGTTTGTTGAGTTGGCAATCTGGCCACTCTCATCCATACAAATCAAAGGACTACCTTCATGAGTAAGAGTTCACTACTCACTTAGGATTTAGGTCATGTCACCTATGGTCATCCTAGTGAAATGTAAGTCTCTATTATTAATGGCGTTATATAAAGTGTTGGGATTGGTGTCCTAATTCTTCCGGAGTCTCGTTGTTGTGTAAAGATACACATTGTTTAATGAATAAAATAATTGTTATTAAAATTCTAGCATTTACTCATATCCAATAAACAAAGCTCCTTAGTTATCTTATGTGAACTTAAGCATGTATATGTGATATACAAGTGGATCATGCCTTAAGTGATAACCTAAATAGGTCTGTAGTATAAGGATTAAAGAGGGATACCTGATCCTGGTGACATTACGGATACGGCCCGCTTTGTAGAGGTTTGTAAGTGTTGTAAACTACTACAGATGGTAGATCCTAACCATTCATGTGGAGGCATGCGAGCGAGGGTGTCCTATATAAAGAGTTTGTATAAGACCTGGACCACGAGATGACTAGACTCTGTATATAACAACGTTGATACTAGAGATTTACATCTCACCTAAACGACCATAGGTGACACGATCTCAATTCTGAATGTTTTGGGACTCCTGCCTTTGAGGGTGGTCCTTTGATTAGTATGGATGAGAGTGGCTAGATTGCCAACTCAACATGCCTACCTTTTTGGGGACTTGTCTGATCTAGGAGCTGGGAACTCAATCCACAAGATGAAATTCACTTCTTTCCCGAAACAGGGATAAGTAGAGAGATTGCTCGATTAAGGGCTGATTCCGGGGTTTGAACATAGTGGCCACAACTTCTCTTTAGAAGAGAAAACTCGGTCATAGTAGAACTATGACTTATGTTCATTAGAGGGATCAGTGGTACTTAAGGAGTTAGACGTAACTACAGGGGCACAACAGTTATTGGCCCATCGAGCGATCTGTGAAGGGTTGTCGCACTTTTAATTGGTTAAGATGGACACATAATATATTTGTGGTAAGGAGAGTTCAGTTGTCGGTCTTTAGTGGAGTGTCTGACAGTTAACGGATGGTGGATTCCGAGACTAAAGAGTTTAGTCAGTTATACACGTACCGTTGGAGCTTCGAGCTACAGGTCCATAAGGTCACCTTGGTAGCTCAATGGATTCAGTTGAGGATCAGTTCTTAATGTTGATTTGAAATGGTTAAATTAACAAGAGGTATTTTGATAATATATTATATAATTGGTTTGGCGTATGAGATACATCTAGTGGAGGATTGATGTAAATGAGATTTACATTAATTACCATGGAATAGAAAAAAAACTATGGTTTATATGTTTCATGAGATGAAATATTAAGACCATAGAAAATATAATAAGATAAGTTTGTTATCATTTATATTTATAATAATATTAATTATTAGATAATTAATTCTTTTTCTTTAATAACCAATTGAGTGGGTAGTTATTGGATTTTCATGGTAACCGTGAGTTAAAAGAAAAATTGTTTTCCTAATTTTAGTAAGTATTGAAAAGTTTTTACGAAAGGCAAAAGTTATTTTTGAGTTTTCTCTCTCGAAAAAGAAATTCATGGCGCTTGTCAAGTAAATACGGATTTACTAAGCGACAGCATGTTTTAGTAAACAATCGTGTAGTGTTTTGTAGGCGACAGACACTAAGCAAAACAATGAGTTAAACGATCGCTTAGCTTTTGTTAGACGATCGGTTAGCTTTAGCTAAACGATTATGTGATAGGTTTTATTCTTATCCCACTTGCTCGATCGTGTACACGATTGTTCATTCCTCCTTCTTCTGCCTCCATCCAAGTCCGAACAGAGCCCATGCTCTAGATTCTCACACCTAGAATTCAAAGGTAACTTTCTTGGTGGTGTCATACTCAACTCGACACTATCGAGGTCTGTGGAGGTCGTTGAGGAGTTCATGACCGAGGCGATCACTGAGGACGAGCGCGAAGTGTTCGTGCAGAGTTGTGGTCTTGTTGTTCGAGCGTTCGAGGTTGCTGTATTCGAGCGTTCATGAGCAAGGAGCTTGAAGTTGAGTCTACAAATGTTTGTAGTTTTCGCATTATTCATTTGTAGTTTTCATGCTGTGATTTCTATAATGATTGTATAATCGCATGTTTTGTGTAAGACTGCAAATGTAATTTTCATTCATGATTGTAATTTAGAATGATCTATTTTTCGCTGCTCATGGAAATCTCGAGTTCGATTTCCTTCAATTGATAACAGAGCTAGGTTGTTCTGATATTCCAAATTACAAATCTGTTTTGAACTCATTTTACAGTCGCGGTGGGTTTCTGCATTTGTGGTTAATCATTTTCTGCATTTGTGGCTAAGTTCATGAATGTTTCGAGTTTAATTGCCTTTTGTTTAAGCTTTCTGTAATTACAAAGTGTTAATTGTAAGGGCCCTTGTGTTTTTTGGCGTAATTAACTTCGCAATCGAGTCTGTAATTCAAAAAGTTTGAGTTAGTCAAATCGTTCGTGATGAAACTTTGAAACATGGGGATGCGGTTCTCAACGAAGAAGAAGACCAAGCGTTTGTCGTATCGTGTAGCCTCAGGTAAACGATTGTTGGGATTTAACTAAGCGATCGTTTAGATTTTTCTAGACAATCGTGTAGTATTTTCTAAACGATCGTTTAGCTAATGCTAAGCGATTGGGTAAGTCGTTTACTCTACCGCGTAGCGTTGGTTTTCCGATCGCGTAGGCGCTGGAGGTAGACGATCGTAGTGGGAGCATGTGATGCCCGTCGTTTAGTATAAGGCACACGCTAGACGATCATGTAGTTAGCAAGCTTCATCGCTTAGTTACGATCGCATGTATGCGATACGGAGGTGCTAGCTAAGCGATCGCTTAGGCGATGGTGCTTCGCAGCATCGTAGTCGTTTAGACGATCGCGGAAGGCAGGCGTTGTGCGGAGTGCGCTAAGCGATCACGTACTTCAGGCTTCATCGCTTTGTAAAAGGTAAGCGATCGTGTAGTAAATGTTAAACGATCGTTCAACTCTAGGAGCGCGGGTAAGCGATAGAGCAAAGCGTTTGTTTTATCATGTAGACGATCGCGGGATGCTTAGTACACGATGGCTAGAGACGCGTTGCTTTGCCCAAGCGGTTCAAGACCCGGTTCGCCTGTTTGAACTGGAGACTCCTTGTCTTTGTAATAGTTAGCTTTATTTTTGTGTTTTTAAGGAAATTTCACCTGGTTCATCAACATTGGGTTTATTATGCATGTGATGTATGGTACTTATATGCCAAAGTGTTTGGCATATAGTTCAAAACTCACCTTAGGTTGTGCAATTATTCATGCATCATATATTATAATTGTTATAACCGAGCACGAAGAAATTACTTGAAAGCATTCGCATGCATCATGAAATATAAAAGTTATATTTTGCATGCAGTGAGCATTATCATGCATCATCCTTTTCTTATAAGTGTTATAGTCTAAGAGTGAATGGAAGCATGTTTTGCTTGTTTCTGCTATTTTATATAAGCGTATATAAAAGAAGTAGCAACAAATGGATAATGCATTGAGCATGACACTTAGGTTGTTTATAATCGTTATGTATGTCTTACATGTGTTAGCTTCGCATTGTGGTGGGTTTTTCCGTTTATAATTGTTATAAAGGAAATTAGACCTAAAATCAATAATTAATTGTTATAAAGGATTTTAAAATTGGATTGAGATAGACCTAAGTTCAAGTGGTTCTAAAGAGTTTAGTAAACTAGATTAATCTTTTAAATCGATTTAATAGGATTAAATTGGTTGGAATAAAAGACTAAATTTGTTGTAAACCTATCTATAAAGGACCTTTTGTCTAAGACGGGTTTTGGCTAGGCTGTGGTTCTTAAGTTGACGGAAACGTAACACCCCTACCTGGGAACCTACCTGAAAAGGTGATTAGAAAGATTTTCAACAAGCATGCGACGATTTGGTCAAAGATTTCGTTAAAGAGTTTAATGGATGATGATCAAAAGTTGTTCAATTATCAAGGTAAAATTTACTCTTAGGCAAACCTAAAAGTCACTTAGTTAAAATCCTTAGCCGTGTTTTTTCTAAGTAAGCTAAACCCTAAGTTATAAAATACTTAGTGGGAGGAAGAGGCGTATCTGATATGTCTATGATTCCACTCACGTTTCTCCTTGTATGTTCACACCGTGAGATTCATGCTTGGCCTTGTGGTGCCCTGGAAGCAACACCCTGCATATGGTGTTTGCATGAGTCAATATCAAGGTGAACGGAGAGAGTATTTATAGTAAGTAGGTGAAGGGTGTGTGTCAACACGTCCTATGGTCTCTGTCATTGGTTCACACCATGAGATCATTTTGTACTCCTTCGTGTCGCCTTTAAGCATCACCCTTCGGATGGGTTTTGTGTAGTTGGTCAAGATCAAGGTGGCCTCAAGAAATGGATAGGGTCACTTTAGGTTTTGCCCCAATCGGATTTTTTCCCTTCGGATTGGCTTTTTGGGGCAGGCCTCAAGGGCTTAAAATGGCGAGTCACACTTACAGGAGATTGTTAAGTAAGTTAATGATCTCTTAGCCAAATCAATGATGACTAGTTGTTATAGGAACAAGAGTTGTTATGGTATTAATGACTGGTTGAGATCTTCTCAATTCAGAGGAGGAATAACTGACCTCCCTTCGGCAACTTTTGTCATAAACCTTTGAAGCGTCATTAAAAACTAGATTTTACACGGGGTTCATGATAGTTTTGCTAAAATCTTATTGGATGTTGTTTTGTTTTTACAACGGGTATTTGCTCAAAACCTAACGTAGGTCAATGTGTTTTTTTTCTTTTCAGCAACTCGTTAGTCCGTTTAAAGCTTATAAATATGATCGATTACTTACAGAGGAAAGAATCGTGTGAAATGAATTTCATGGCAAAAAAATTTGATCCCACTACTCTCCAAAAGAGGAGGCAAAATAGTAAATATGATTTATTGGTCTTGGAGACGTGTCTGATAGATAATAATGATCCTTCCTGGATCCATGATTAAGGTGCTACCAATCATGTCAGTTCTTTTAACCAAGGATTTAGTTCCTGGCAAATGTTTCCACAGGGAGAGATGACTCTTCGAGTCGCTACTGGTGAGGTTGTTTCGGTTGTTGTTGTAGGCAGGCTGAAGTTATTTGTTGACAAGAAACGTTATCTCTTACTGGATAATGTTTTTGTAGTTCTTCATATTAAGAGGAACTTAATCTCGGTTTTTTGTCTTATTGAACAAGACTATACCGTCTCCTTTTCTGAGAATAAAGTGTTTGTTTTTAAGAATGGAATGGAGATTGGTTATGGTTCAATGCAAAATAATTTATATGTACTAAGGTCGCTAGTCATAAAAGCCATGTTTAACAGTGAAATGTTCAATACTGCAACAACAACTAAAAGACCAAAGGTTTCTCCAAAGAAAAATGCCCATCTTTGGCATCTTAGATTAGGTCACATCAACCTCAATAGGATTGAGAAGTTGGTGAAAAGTAGACTTCTAAAGAGTTTAGAAGAAAAATCCTTGCCAGTATGTGAATCATGCCTCGAAGGCAAGATGACCAAATGACCTTTTACTGGAAAAGGTTACAGAGCCAAGGAAGCCTTGGAGCTTGTACATTCACACCTCTGTGGTCCGATGAATATTAGAGCTCGAGGTGGGTATGAATATTTCATTTCTTTCATAGATGATTATTCAAGGTTGGGTATCTCCTCCTAATGCAACGTAAGTATGAAACCCTTGACAAGTTCAAGAAGTATAAGGCTGAAGTTGAAAACTTGTTAGGTAAGACGATAAAAACACTACAATCTGATCGTGGTGGAGAGTATATAGACCTCCAATTCTAGAACTATATGATAGAACATGGTATTGCGTCCCAACTCTCGGCCTCTGATATGCCTCAGCAGAATGGTGTATCAGAAAGGAGAAACAGAACCTTGTTGAACATGGTTCGGTCTATGATGAGTTATGCACATTTTTCAGACTCGTTTTGGGGTTATGCAGTGCAGACTTCATGTTATATCCTGAACAACGTTCCCTCGAAAAGTGTTTCTGAAACACCTTTTAAGTTATGGAAAGGTCGTAAAGATAGTTTACGCCACTTCAATATTTAGGAATGTCCGGCACATGTGCTAGCGACTAACCCAAAGAAGTTGGAACCGCGTACGAAGGTTTTCCTCTTTGTAGGCTACCCCAAGGAAACGAGACGTGGATACTTCTATGATCCGAGTGAGAATAAAGTGTTTGTTTTTACAAATGCTATCTTCTTGGAAGAAGACCACATAGGGGATCATACGCCACGAAGTAAGCTCATTTTATATGAGATCTCAAGTAAGACTGAGACTGCTGAGGGTTCAACAAGAGTTGTTGAACAAGCAGACAGATCAACAAAAGTTGTTGAGGTCGAAACTTCTAGTCAACTAGCTCAAGAGTTAAGACTGCCTTGACGTAGTGGGAAGGTTTTGAACCCACCGGATCGCTACATGGGTTTGACTGAAGCCTAAAACGTCATTACGAATGATGAGGTCAAGGATCCGTTGTATTTTAAGCAAGCAATGGAGGATGAAGTGAGTTCATTAAAAAATCAAAGACGAAAAAATGGCAAAAAAGAAAGCATCCATTCCCCTTCTATATCTTGCATCTATAGTATTTTTGCCCTGGTGGACAAAGATGAATAAAGCCATGAACAAGGAAATGGAGTCTATGTACTTCAATAACGTCTGGGAGCTTGTTGATCCATCTGATTGGGAAAGACCTATTGGTTTTAAGTGCATCTATAAGCGAAAGACAGGTGTAGATGGAAAGGTGCAAACCTTTAAGGCTAGACTCGTGGCAAAGGGTTATACCCAAGTCGAAGGAGTTGACTATGAGGAAACTTTCTCACCTGTTGTCATGCTGAAGTCTATCAAGATTCTTCTATCCATAGCCACATTTTATGCTTATAAAATATGGCAAACGGACGTCAAGACTACCTTTCTAAATGGTAATCTTGAGAATACCATCTATATGTCTCAACCAGAGGGGTTCGTAGTTCCAGATAAAGAGCAAAAAGTTTACAAGCTTAATAGGTCCATTTATGAGCTAAAACAAGCATCTAGATCTGAGAACATCGGATTTGACACTGCTGTCAAGTCGTTTAGCTTTGACCAGGACGTTAATGAGCCTTGTGTTTACAAGAAGATCATCAACAGCTCAGTAGCTTTCCTGGTACTATATGTGGATGATATCCTACTCATTGGGAATGATGTAGGCTATCTGATTGACATTAAGAGTTGGCTAGCTGTCCAGTTCCAAATGAAATATTTGAGTGAGGCACAGTATGTTCTAGGGATCCAGATTATTCAGGATCGTAAGAACAAACGGTTAGCTCTGTCTCAGGCATCGTACATTGATCAAATGTTGATTAAGTACAGGATGCAGAATTTCAAGAGGGGTTTGTTACCCTTCAGGCATGGAATCGTTTTGTCTAAGGATCAATGTCCTAAGACACCTCAAGAAGTTGAGGAAATGAGACGGATTCCCTATGCTTCTGCTATAGGAAGCTTGATGTATGCAATATTGTGTACCATACCCAAAATTTGTTATGCAGTAGGGATTGTCAGTCGGTATCAGTCCAGTCCAAGATTTGATCACTGGACGACGGTCAAGACGATCCTTAAGTATCTTCAGTGAACGAGGGACTGCATGCTTGTGTATGGAGATAAGGATCTGATCTTTACAGGATACATGAACTCTGACTTACAGATCAATCAAGATTCTAGCAAATCGACATCGGGGTCAATGTTTACTCTGAATGGAAGGGCTATAGTATGGTGAAGCATCAAGCAAGGATGCATCGCGGAGTCCACTATGGAAGCCGAATACGTAGCGGCTTGTGAAGCAGCTAAGGAGACTGTTTGGCTGAGTGAGTTCCTTTCAAATTTAGAAGTTGTTCCAAATATGGATTTGCCTATCACTCTTTATTGTGATAACAGCGGGGCTGTGGCAAATTCGAAGGAACCTCGGAGTCATCGTCGGGGTAAGCACATAGAACGAAAATATCACCTGATCAAGGAGATTGTGCATCGCGGTGATTTGATAGTCACGAATATCACATTGGAGCACAACGTTGCTGATCCCTTTACAAAGGCCCTCACGGCTAAAGTGTTTGAGGGTCACTTGGAGAGTCTGGGTCTGCGGGACATGCGGCATCTTGTCTAGGGCAAGTGGGAGATGATACCGGGGTATGCCCTAGTTTATTGTATATTGTACATTAGTCTCCCGAGTCATTAGAACAAGTGGGAGATTGTTGGGATTGGTATTCTAATTCTCCCGGAGTGTTATTATTTTGTAAAGATACACATTGTTTAATGAATAAAATAATTGTTATTTAATTCTAGAATTTACTCATATCCAATAAATAAAGCTCCTTGGTTATCTTATGTGAACTTAAGTATGTATATGTGATATACAAGTGGATCATGCCTTAAGTGATAACCTAAATAGGTCTGTAGTATAAGGATTAAGATGGGATACATGATCCTAGTGACACTACAGATACGGCCCGCTTTGTAGAGGTTTGCAAGTGTTGTAAACTACTACAGATGGTAGATCCTGACCATTCATGTGGTGATGTGGAGCGGGGGTGTCCTATACAAAGAGTTTGTATAAGACCTGGACCACGAGATGACTAGACTCTGTATATAACGTCGTTGATACTAGAGACTTACATCTCACCTAAACGACCATAGGTGACACGACCTCAATCCTGAGTATTTTGGAAATTGCTGCCTTTGAAGGCAGTCCTTTGATTAGTATGGGTGAGAATGGCTAGATTGCCAACTCAACATGCCTACCTTTTTGGGACTTGTCTGATCTGGGAGCTAGGAACTCAATCCACAAGATGGAATTCACTCCTTTCCCGAAGCAGGGATAAGTAGAGAGATTGCTCCCTTAAGGGCTGATTCCGAGGCTTGAACATAGTGGTCACAGCTTCACTTTGGAAGAGAAGACTCAGTCATAGTAGGACTATGACTTATGTTCATTAGAGGGATCAGTAGTACTTAAGGAGTTAGATGTAACTACAGGGGCACAACGATTATTGACTCACCTGTACTTATGAACGATCTGTGAAAGGTTGTCGCACTTCTGATTAGTTAAGATGGACATATAATATATCTATGGTAAGGAAAGTTCAACTGTCAATCTTTAGTGGAGTGTCTAGTAGTTAACGGATGGTGGATTCTGTGACTAAAGAGTTTAGTTAGTTATTCACATACCGTTGGAGCTTTGAACTACAGGTTCATAAGGTCCCCTTGGTAGCTCAATGGATTCAGTTGAGGATCAGTTCTTGGTGTTGATTTGAAATGTTCAAATTGACAAGAGGTATTTTGATTATATATGATATAATTGGTTTGGTGTATGAGATACATCTAGTGGAGGATTGATGTAAATGAGATTTACATTAAGTACTATGGAATAGAAAAAAGAACTATGGTTTATAATTTATATTATGATAACTATGGAATAGTATGATAAGTTGGTTATCATTTATATTTATAATAATATTCTCAGAGTGAGAATCCAAAGAATGAACTCTGTTCGGATTTGGTAGAGGGGAGGAGGAAAACAGATCGTATACAACGATCAAGTAAGTGGGAGAAAGGCGTGTCTATCGTATAGACCGGATGCTTGATCGTTTAGGCGAGGTACACGATCATGTAGGAAAAGCTAGGCGATTGTCTATATGATCGTTTAGTAAAGCTCGGGTGTTAAGCGATCGTTTAGTAAAGCTGTGGGTGATAATTTAGAGAAGCGCGCACGGGTGGGCAATCATTTAGTAAATAATGCACTATCAATCCACTAAGTGATAGAATGCGAACACCTCGTGAGCAATTCAGCGTGTTCTTTGCAAAATGAAAACAATTTTCATTTCATTCTTCAGTTACGAAAACCAAATTGAACTTCCCACTAACGCATGGTTACAGAGAAAACGTCGGGCAATTATCCTATAACTGTCCAATTAATAAATAATAAATATAATCATATTATATTCATAACCTATAGTTTGATATCATATATCAACCATAGTGTTTTCTCCTCTACTAGATATAAATCATATTTATATCCAATTTCCTCCAATTAATGTATCTCATACATAGAGCCAATCATATCATATATAATTAACCAGTTCAATTATATCATATATACTCAAACTCCCTTTTGTCAATTTAAACGTTTCAAACTGACCCAAAAACTGATTCTCGACTTGTATTCAAGCTACCAAGGGGACCTTATGGACCTATGGCTCGAAGTTTCAATGGTACGTGAATAGTTGACTAAACTCTTTAGCCACGAGATCCACCATCCGTTAACTGCCAGGCATTCCACTAAAGACCGACTGCTGAACCCTTCTTACCACAGATATATTTCTGTGTCCATCAGATATAACCAATCATTAGTACGATAACCCTTCACAGATGCTCGTAAGTACAGTTAGGCCAATTTACGATTTTGCCCCTGTAGTTACACCTTACTCGTTAAGTACCACTGATCCCTCTAATGAACAATACAACATAGTCTTCTATGTATGAACAACTCTCGGGTCATGAAAAGGTGTGTGGCACCACATCATTCAAGCCCCGAGATTAGCCATTAAGGGAGCAATCTATCTACTTACCCCTGCTTCGGGGAAGGAGTGAATTCCATCTTGTGTAGCTGAGTTTCCAGCTCCCAAATCAGACGAATCCCCAAAGTGGTAAGTTTGAGTTGGCGACCTGGCCACTCGCACCTATGGAAATCAAAGAACCGCTCTCAATGACAGAAGTTCCCAACTCAATCAGGATTGAGGTCATGTTACCTATGGTCATCCTAGTGAAGTGAAGTCTCTGTCATGAACGGCGTTATATAAGAAACATTAACACTTCGTGGTCAAGTCTTATACAAACTCATTGTATATGATGCCCTCGCTTGCATGTCCCCACACGAATGATCAGGATCAGACCATCTGTGGCAAGTCACAACACTTTTAACTATTCCACAAGGCGGGTTGCATCCGTAGCATTACTAGGATAAGGTTTCCCTCCTATATCCATATACTACAGACCATTTTGGTTATCACTTGAGACATGAACCACTTGTATGTCACTACATACATGTTTAAGTTACATAATGACAACCAGAGATTTTAGTTCATTGGTTTGTGGTAAAGCAAATAAAACATCCAATGTGCAAAGTCAAGTAGTGAAGAAAATATCATATATTATACATCCCAAGCGTTCGTACAAAATGTGTTTACAAACTACAGGACACGAGACTTTAAGGCATCATCCCCAACATTTACAACATTTGTAACACCTACAAAGTGGGTCGTATCCGTAGTGTCACCAAGATAAAGTACCCAACCTTATCCATCTACTACAGACCATTTAGGTCATTATTTAAACAATATCTACTTATATGTCTCTACATATTTGTTTAAATTATATGAAATAACCTCATATCTTAGTTTATTGGATTGAGTGTATGTTTATAAAATAACACTTATTTTATTAACAACAATATGTTTATACAGAGTTTACAAACTACAAGATTACAAGGAGATTTAGGACATCATTCCCAACAGCTTCTTACTTTGTTCTTTCTTCCAACGATAGCAAAACTTTTTTGTAGGGCTAGTCTTGTTACAGTAATGACATGTCCTATTCTCTTTGTCTCTAGACTTGGACCTCTCTTTTGAGTTACCACGGTCTTTAGTCCCTTGCTCTTGTTTCTTCCACAATTCTCAGCAACAAAAGCATGTGAATTATCAACCCCCATCTCCTTTCTTATTATCTCTTTATTGAACATACTTTGTTTGATAACATTCAAAGACAAAACACTTTATGGAGTAGAGTTACTAATAGTCACACCCAAGGTTTCCCAATTGTTCGGCAAAGAACTCAACAAGAACAAAGCTTGCAATTCATCATCAAAATCAGTCTTCATAGTAGTTCACTTATTAATAATATCCTAAAAGTCACTCAAATACTCAGAAACAGACTTCATACCCTTCAATTTCAAATTAACAAGTTGCTTGATTAAATAAACTTTGTTATGTGCGGTCTTCCTTTCATAAAAGTCTTCTAATTTCTTTCACAACTCATATGGGTCGGTCTCCTTAGACACATGGTTGAAAATGCTAATATCAACCCACTGCCTAATAGTCGCCAATGTTTTTCTCTTTAACTTTCCCCAACCTTTTTCTTCCATTTTCTCTGGTTTTGCAAGTTTAGAAATTGTGCCACCTACTTTTATGGTTGTTTCAATTGGATCAAATAAATCTTTACAATATAACAAATCCTTCATCATCAGTCTCCAAATGGAATAATTGGTTGAATGTCAATTTTATCATTGAACTACCTCCACTATTACTAGTAGACTCCGTAACAATGATTAAATTAAAACTTGCTCTAATACCAACTGATGAGACCCAAACAATATAACAACAACCCACTATGATCTCCTAAAAACAATCAACCAAATAATTGTTCTCCAAAACACCACAAATAAATCACCAGATAATTACCAAGCAATCAACCAAACAATGGACAACAATAAACCACAAAATTCTAGAAGCCTAAAAGCAAGGAGCACACATGAATTATACGTGGAAAACCTTATAAACCACGAGTCATGTGAGGAGTCCACCCTTGTCAACTTTTCTTATTATGATAAAATTGAGGAAAAAAGAACCCAAATCAGTCATACAAAGATTAACTACCCGCAAATACTATTATACATAAAACAACACTTGAGAGATAATAAAAAATAAAATAAAAAAGAATGAAAATCACCTAGTTTTATAGGTTTTGTTCGACAGCGATTACGGACAAATCAAAGTTTCAAACAACGATCCAACCATTCAAAATGAGACCCTATGTGTTCTTAACAGGGTGACCAAATTTTTGCACGATCCAACGATTCAAACTCTAGACATAAACAAACTTAATGGAAGCTGTCACTGAAAAATGGAACTGTTGTCTTTGTCTCTTTTTTTTACTCTCCTACTCTTCTTTCCCTTAGATCATCCTCATATCACAAAAAGAAAATCTAGAACTTTTAAAATAGGTCAATCTAGAAAATTAATCCAAACTGAATTCACAAAATACAAATTTAAAATAAAATCTTGATTATACAATAAATGGGCGGGACACCCACGGCAAAATGATGCCTAAAACTTCGGCGTATAGAGAAGTAATTTCTTCAAGAATATTCACAGTTAACTTTTGGTTTCAGCTGTTATTTTTGACAAATCTTGAAAACGAAAAAAAAAAAAAAAAAAATCTGGATAAAAAGAATTTCAAGAAGCCGCCACACTGAATAACGTTTTGATCACTTATCGTGCTTTCTTTCTTTATATTAATCAATTAATCGGCAAAAGAAAATAAATCCGATTGGTAATTGAATTTTCCAAAAAAAAATCATAATAGAAGAAAATTTTGGCGTTTAGCCTAACACATTATTGGAAAACATTTCATCTTTTTTCCTGAAATATTCTTAAATTATGTATTGATCTACTTTCATTCTTTACGTCGACAATTAAAAACGAGAGGAATGTTGGTAGAAATTTAAGACCATCTTTATTTGGACAATGTTCAAACGTCATCATTTTCTGAAAAATTATTTAAGACATAATTTACATTCATTTTAAATAAAAAAATACTTAAAATAAAAAATAGTTTCAAATATAGTAAAAACATAACAACTTTTCTTTTCAAAATTTGATTATACAATCATGAATAATTTACTAAATTTACTAATTACTAATTTAAATAAATTTAGAATAGTTTAGAAAATAAGACACTAGTTATTAATATAAAAGTTAATGGTTCAAAAAATCAAATGAAGTTTAGTGGGATGATTAAACACTTATTTACTTTTTCTAAAATAAATAGAAAAGTTTTGTTATTTATCGGTTATAATTCATTTAAGTTACATTGGGTAGATATTTCTCTTATCTAGGTTAAAACATAATATATTTGACTTATAATCATTGATCTGATCTAGATTTAATTAATTTAAAATGTTTTTCAAAATACTAAAAATTACTTTATTCATATTAAACTAAATACCTTAAAGTATTTTTAAATCAAAATCAAGCATACCTATAAAAAATAAAAAAAAAAATAAAAAAAAGCAGATGATCATGTTAACTATCATTCAGTTGGACTGTATTACTGTCAAGCCTTAATTAATTATTTGGATATTCAATAATTTTTTTAAAGAATAATAATGCGACAAATAAATCTCATGTAAACAACCATCTTTCTTATCATATATGAATTAAAATTTATCAAATCATAGGATACAAAAGTACTGCAATAATATTGAAGAGAAATTTTGTGAAGACGTGCATGTAATATATATCAAATCAATCTATCGGAGATGCATTTTTTAGTGTGTATAAAGAACCATAGAAATGGGTATGAAAAGCCATAATAAACTTAGTGAAAAGGAGGGAAATAATGTTAGTGGTTCATGTTGCAAATCCCTTGAAGAAAGGTGCTCTGCAGATTCTTCCTTAATTTACTCGATGGTTTTTCGATTCATACTTTGAAGAACGAAGGAATATATAGGACTTTGCTTTTTTTAAGGGTTTTAAGGACAGAATTAATAAAATAAAAAATAAAAAAATGAAATGAAATAAAATAAAAGTATTCCATCTTTTCAAATTATTATGCAGAGCTTCTTCCCAATCATCTCATAAGAGAAGTTACTGATGGAAATATGCAAATTATGCGAGACGTGTTTGCTGTTTAGGTGACATCAAAACGTGCCATATATAACAATATTATATATTGGAAATTCTTATATTAGATTATATTTCTCTCGAAGATTTTAATGTCTGGAGGGGAGATTTTAATCGTTGATTTTCTTGTTATAGATATATGTCTTAACCAAGTTGATTTATGTTTGTGATCACTGTTATTGTTAGAATTGAATGTCGATCGTTGTGTCGTGGATGTCTTGAAAGCATGATTGGCACGACTTCATTGCTAAATAGTCAAAGTCAATTGCTCCCAAAGGTTAACACAACTCCCGATCTTTAACGTGCACTCGTTGGAGATCGAGTTGGAATTGATGAAAAATTGCTTGAAAAATAGTAAAGAAACGAAGTAAAGGTTAGAAATCTTGAAAATAAAGAATTTCCATCTTAATCTTGCAAAACTTTCTTCTTTATGAAGAAGATGAGGAAGAAGAAAAGGACAAGAAAACGGCTTGTTTTCAACCGTCATAAATGGCTAGTTTTTTCACTTTTGTGTTTGCTATGGGGTTTAGCCCAAAGAAATTTCCATCAATTCCCTACAAATGACTAGTATAGCAAAGCAACAAGAGAAAAAACTTTAAAACTTTAAAAATGCCTTTGAACAAAGATAGGAGAACAAACTTAAGCATCAATATCTTACGATTTGAATTGATGCATAGTGAAGTACAGCAATCACTTTATTAGAAAAAGTGAGTTACATCTTGAACTTTTAATGACTACGATTTAGACCCCTATAGCACGTTTTATGGACCATCAAGTGTATTATGGACCATCAAGTCTATCGCAATAGACCGCCCAGATAAAGGGCTATAGACCACTATAATGGTTTGAGTCTCATACTTGTTGAAAATTCTAGAATTACTCTCTTTGTTAGGCCTTTAGTGAGAGAACCTACAAAATTTCTATCAAACCTTACAATGAAATAATCCTCTTTTTAGTAATTGTTTCATAACTCCATGCTTGAGGCGTATATGCCTCCTCTTACACTATTCTTGACAATTCTCATAGTAGCCTATGAATCACAGTGCAAAGAGATTGGTACTAATGCCCCCCAATGGTACATCTCTCAGTAGACTTCTAAACCATACTGATGTCTTTCACAATGGTGCATCTCTCAGTAGGCTTCTAAGCTACTCAGGCTCTTGTCCTACTAATTCTAGAGTAATAAATTCAGACTCTATGGTGAACCCAACTATACAAGTCTGTTTTGCATACTTCCATGAAATAGCTTTTCCCCAATAAGAACACATCCACTAGTAAAGCTTACTTCGTTATTCTAATTTAACCAGTTTGCATACACTACCCTTCTAATATGGTAGGAAAATATTAAAATGCAAACAATAATTTATTGCACCATTAAGATACCTAAATAAATGACGAAGTTAATCAAATGATCTTTAATCATAGGTCTATTGTAGTTCATAAAAACATAACACATCCTATAATTTTTGCATATTCATATCGAAAAACACTATTTTCCTTATTTTTCCTAAGATTCATTCTAGCATCATAAAGTGTTCTTACAGGAGCATCATCAAAGCAATCAAATCTCACTTTTCAATGTGTGATTGATTTAAAGAAAATCCATTTTTAGTTTTTCTTATCTTAACACCAAGTGTCACATCATCCTCACCTAAATCTTTCATTTCAAATTTTGAGTGTATAAATAACTTAGAATTATTACTTACATCTATGTTTGTATCGAAGATCAGTATACCATCAATATACAAATGGATAATCACACAACCAGCTCAAATAAATTTGAGCAAACGCATGTATCAAAGGATATTAATAAATATTCACATAATCAACTCAAACAACTTAAAATCGATGAAATTTACATATTTTCATACTACAAGCAAGCTAGGTGATAGTCAAAATAATGTTATAGGGTCAAACTCCATTCAAACGTAATAATAATACTTTTCAACTTCATGAAATTTAGTGGTCAAATATAATAATATAATCATGCATAAACTTTTGTCAAATATCACACACATGGAATGTTATTTCCATTCATGATAACATGATAATTAAACTTGCTCAAGTAGATCACAATAGCATTCCATTTAGGATATGAAAAGTAATAATACAGTAATAATATTATTTTCTTATTGCACTTGTCATGAGATGATTCACCAATTATGAAATATTCAAATATATATTGAATATCATGCTCAAATATAGCATAAAATTGTCAAATTTTCATACCTTATATGAAAATTTGAAATATATATCATTGAGATTAAAAAGGTAGGAAATTCAACATATATTAAAGTCCATTCAAAATCAACAAGAGAAAACTCGATGATTTTGAATTTGAATCAAGATTTTAAACAAATCAAGAAAATTCACTACCATCATCATCCAAATTGACACATCACCCAAATTAACAATAATTTGAAATTTAAATATTGGATGCGATCGAAATGTCTTCACCTTAAGGCCATAATACTTAACGATCAACAACTACTAGATCCACACTATATATTTTGTGTAGTGTTGCAAAAACCTACATTTTCCAAAAACACAAGCATGTCTAGTAACCAACGTTAATCAATCCACTAATTTACTCAACATAAAGTGAAAAATCAATATGTTGAGTTCTCTCCAAAATTCTCAAATCATGTCTTTACATAAATGAAAGTTTAGTGGTACGGCTCAAGAGGATTGAACGTAGGTTCATTTGTGTTATGAATCCTACAAAATCTATTTTATTTATTTTTATCCTAGTTGATAGATTTTAGGGTTTGAGATATCAATCAATATTGCCCATTGTATTTCTACTAAGTGGATTAGTAGTTAGTGTTTCATCATATTAATGATTAGTGTTTTCCTTAGATTTTAATTACATTGTTGAAATGTAAAAGGAAGAGAGGAGAATTATGTACGTTGAACATTGTGAATTGATTGGGAGATGTTGAGATTCCTCCGAAAATTTTCTCTCTTTTATTATCAAATTTCTTTGTAACTTGTGTTCCCACAAGGAATAGACAACTGACGTCTTGAAGTGCAATAGAATATTGAATATATGTACCAATAATCTTAAAAGAACTGTCATCAATACTAATTTCTCTCTTTCTTAATAGTTCGAATTCTTTGCTTTTTTTTTAATTTATCATTGTGGAATTTGTGAATAAAACTCCCCAAGTAAATATGGATGTTGCAACATTCAAATACAATAACCAAACTTCTCCCTCGGAAAAGTCACTTTCAACCGTCCTCAAATGAAATCATATCAATTTGAAGATAAAAATATAGTGTCACTTTTGTTCCAAACTTCTAACGAGACATTTATGATGATGATGATATATAATAGTTTCTTAGACTTTACAATGTGTTGCAAAAATTAGTGGTTAACTTCAAGTTGTCAAGTGAATCAAATAATAATAATAAGTCGATACAAGTCATAAAAAAAAAATAACTTGATCTAATATGAGAATCTAATGACAGATTATAAAGAGATCTGACTTATTATCTTTATTTTTTGTGTACGTAGGAGGTTGGTTGCGTTATAAAATATCTATTGGATTGATGATTAGAGGATAGATTGACATTTAAATGAATATAGAAAACAAAAAAGTAGAGGGTTAAGAAGGATAAGGGCAAGGGAAAGAAAAAACAACAACAATTGTTAGGTTTTACATTTTCTTTCTCTTTTTTGTGAATGGTTATGTTTTTTTTTTTTTTTCTTTTTTCTTTTTGGGTGTGTCACAAAATGGGAATATAGGGTTATTGTCCTTAATTGAAAGCCCTTTGGGTATTGGCATGTAGTAGAATGAAGTTTTGGTGAAGGACACCTAACCCCACAAATCTCTACCCTTCCCTTTTTAGTTCATCTTTATCTTTTTCCACTCAGCTCAACTAAACCCATTAAATCAATCCTAACTTTTTTGCTTTTCTTTTTCTCAGTTCCAGCTCTCAAATGGCCAACTTCCCTTTACTTCTTTGTCTTATTTCCTTTTTAGGGTTTTTCTAATCCCCTCTTTTCAAATTATACGATAGGGAATCGAATCACAGACTTTTGAATCTTATTGACACATATGTTGAGTCTTGAACAAAATATTAAAAGCATAATTGTCTTATATTTAAAAGGTTTAAGAAAGTGATGGACTTCGAATACTATAAAAAGAGTCTACGTTTTTTTTTTTTTTGTTTCTAATCATCCTAATTTAAAGTACTTTAAGTTGGGTATATTAGTTCAGTAGTGTGAATGGTATAATGTTTTAAGAGAATGTTCTTGTAATTATTCTATGTGTAGTAGAGTTATTTTTCTATCTATATTTGTGGTGATAGTGAATGAATTTTCCCACATTATATTATATGATACTAAGCTATGTTTGTTTTGAGTATATTCATTTTCAACATCAATTAGGTTTTCTTTGATTTTAAATTTATATCTTGTTTAATGAACGAATGCTTTTCCGTGAGATGTCTTTCTTATTTCTCTTTATTTTTAGAAAGTTGTGAATGGATGTGTATTTTTGGGGAAAGGAATGTGTGCTTTTTTAGTTAAAGATAAAGTGTTAAAGAGTTTTTCCAATGTAATTAAAAGATAATGGGAGATTTTAGTGTCAACATGATGCAATAACGTGCATTGTCCTAAAACTTAAAAGAAGTTGTTGTCTTTGGAATACATTTTCAAATATTTAATTTAAAAAATAAGTCATTTTAGAAGAAATTGAAGATAACCACTCAAAATAGTTTTCAAGTGTATTTTATCAAAAATATTTAAATAAAAATGAATTTTTTTAAAAAAAAATTTTCTTCAAGTCAATTCAAAGGAGTCTTAAAATACACTTTAAAAATGTTTCATAAGGCTATTTTAAGTGTTACCAAACATTTCATTTACATCCTGACTATTACAAAAGTAGCTGTCCCATTATATAATTTTTACCCACAAAGGTGCTGGTGACCAAAAAAATAAAAAATAAAAAGCCAGTGCATCAATCTAATAATCCAAATCTAAATTTTGTCCTTTAATGTTTAGACAAATTCAGGGCCATTTCAATCATGTCACATGTTTGGAACTTTGGATATGATCGCACTCTACTTGATTTTAAAAAAATATTATTAATAATAATAATATGTTCACGTTGTTGTTTCTATCTGGACAGTGATAAAAGACTTTCGGTCAGAGTTAATTAAAAATTTAAAAGTTACTTTTTTTTATGTTTGAGGTAAAGTTTCAATATATCCGTACATATGTTATTTGTCGGAACTTGATTCTTCCGACATGTCGGTCATGTGAGAGGAACAGAGATTGTAACGACATATCCATAATAGAAGAAATATGCAAGTAAACACGATGTTTTTCAAAACGGCCCAAAACAAAGACGGATTAACTTTACACATTGGGCTTTTACAATTATTTTGTTGGAGGCCCAAACTGTTTCCTATGAATCGGCCCATTGGGCCAATCCAAGTTACATTGGATTCTCTCTCTTAAATTGCTGATGGTTAGTGATTAGGAATAATCAAGTATATAGCAATAATTATACTATCATTTGGAAAAATAGCAAAAGACAGGATCCTTTTGAATTATAGTAAAAGGCATGAATATCACGTGAGTCTAATTTTCTGAAATCCTAAAATGTCATCATCGTTTCTTTTAATTGCAGTATACCTAATTCGACATCTTTATTAATGAGACTGTAATTAATTGTTCAATATATATCTCAGCAGACTTTCAACGTCAATTAAGATCATCATTTCAAGTAGATAATTTGCCATAAATCTCGCGATCAAATAGTTTTTTTTAATTTTTTTTTTATCATATTTAATAGTTGTTTTGAATTTTCAAATCATGTACATCAACTAATTTTCAAATCTTGTTTTAAAATTTAAAATATCATATTATATTAATTATCTTAACTGAGATTTTATTAATTATACTTTTTATTAATCTTAATATTCATAGGTGTTGAATGAGAAATTTTGGACCAATCACAAGTTGCCACGTCATTTACTAAATTAATGACGAAATTCTAAATCATTAAATCTGGGCCCAATTAGGAGTTAACACATGTCCCAAATTGAAGTTGAAGACAAATTTCAATGACGCCGCGTGGCTTTATCATGACCGTTGAATCAGATAAAATTATTTTGGCCCAATTTGATAACTAAAAAATAGGTTGAATTTGACCCAAATGTCAAATCAGGTCTAAATCCAATTAATTGGGCCCAAAGACCAACCAAGCCCAAACCCATGAACTAACCCGGCTCAAACCCATGAAGCCCATCAGATAGCCCTATAAATAGAGGCACTCTTCTCATTTCAAGGGTCAGCAATTCTACACTTCAGAGAGCTTAGAGGGAAGACTGAAGCCCTTTGGAGATATAAGCATTCTGAAGACCGAAGTCCTTTGAAGATACAAGCATCCTGACCACGCTTGAAGATTGAAGCCCTTTGAAGATATAAGCATTTTGAAGGCTGAAAAAGATGTAAGCATTCTGAACACGCTTGAAGACTGAATTCTTTTGAAGATACAAACATTCTTCCAAGACTCGAAGCTCAAGAACATCTACACACCCCGCTTCTATACATCAAGCGTACACATTCAACAAAGAGAGAATCAGGGGATCAAGTACTAGAGATCGAACCACATCGCATCAAATCAACATCAACACCAACTCAAGTTCAACTCCATGAAACAAGTTTCTCCGGAAGCCTCGTGCGAACACTAATCCTCCAAGAAGATCAATAAGGCCAAAGGCCAATCATCCAAGAAGATCAACAAGCCTAAAGGCCGATCATCCAAGAATATCATCAAGCCCAAAGGTCGATCGTCCAAGAAGATCAACAAGCCCAAAGGTCGATCATCCAAGAAGATCAACAAGCCCAAAGGTCGATCATCCAAGAAGATCATCAAGCTCAAAGGCCGATTATCCAAAAAGATCAACAAGCCTAAACGCCGATCATCCAAGAAAATCAACAAGTCCAAAGGCTGATCATTTAAGAAGATCAACCAGCTTAAAGACTATAGTTTATTTTAAGAGCATCAAAATATTATGTATTAGAGATTGTACTCACTCTCCACAAAATTAATACAAATACAAAGTTCAAGTTCCACGAAATAAATTTCTCTTGAAATCTAGTGTGAACAATGGGTTTTAAATTATTTTGAACATTATATTTATTATTCTTTTGTTTCAAACATAAAATATTACTATACAACACGTAGCCCTAGTTTTCTTCATCATCTATACTGAACGCTTTCTTGTTATGGTTGTTCAACGATTAAGAGTTTTGTTCAATAGTAAATAGGATGAAAATAACCACTATCATGACTTCCGATTTATTGAATTTTCGTTGCTTCGAACATATATTTTTCAATTTTCTTCTTTTTTTTATTGATGTTATTTTTTGTTCTCAATCGGCGACAAATCTATTTTGGAAGCTTGACTTAATCGATCAAATCCACTAGTACATAGATAAAAGGCTCGACTTAATTGACCATCGACCAAGAGTTCAAGTCACAAAGTCTCTTCTTTCCAAAGTGATTCCTATCGAGCCATTGTGAAAAGGTAGGCCAAGCATATGGAAAATGTAGGTATTAACCAGTTTGCCTTGAGGGTCTTAAACCCACCTTGACATATTTGATCAAGGAAGGATGAACCATTATCAAATATTGTTTGTTTCTCTTCTCTTCATGAGATCTCCACGATTGATATCAACCCCACATCATAATTGGCTAGTAATTTAAATTGATGAATTTTAATTAGGATTTCCATACTGATATTTTTTGTCTAGAACAAGAAAAAGTATTGTATTGTTACAGAGTTTTGGACAAGTTCAAAAGCGGTTTAAATGGTTTGGTTAATTGATTTTTAATTGTAGTATATTAGTTTTTAAGTTTAGTGTATTTGTTGGGCGTAGTTTAAAGACTAACTACAATGTATTTGTAGGTCACATAAATATCTCATCGGAAGTACCGTAAAAAACTTTCAAAAGACCTGTCATGACTACAAAACCCTCATCCAAATTATAATGTAAGTAGTTTTTTTTTTTCTTTGCACATTTCTTTTATTATACATATGAAGGAATCGTGTCGTCCACTATGGAAACGTGGATTGTTCCCAATTCCCAATTTTCAAATAATTAAAAATATAAAGGAAAAATGATGCAATTTACAGATTTTACAACATGCATTTAGAAGGAATTAAGGTTAGAAATTACATATCCTTGAAGTCAAAACCTTCTTCACGAAATTTCTCCCAAAAGATCACGAACAATTCGAACCACTGATCTTCCAAAAATTACAGCAAACCAAAAGGACACCACTAAGAGGTATTCCTCTGTATTCTCTATAGGGAATGAGAATCATAGGAGGCATGGGCTCTGTGTTCTTTTGGGAAGAGGGAGAGAGATTTTAAAGAGGAAATTTCTCAAGGATGAATTTCTGTAAAACTTACAGAACCCTCTGTTCTCACTTGGGAAGAAGAAGACGTGAAAAAGAAAACCAACTCCTATACGTCTGATGAGAGAAAATTAAGGGGAGGGAGTTGTAATTCCCTCACTTTAGTTTTGAAATTTAAATCATAATTAAAAATAAATTAAATTTAATTAACAAATATATATACGATAACTATATCAAATAGAACACAGAACTTATAGTTTTTATATTGTATCAAATACAATATGGTATTTAATATAAATCACATTTATACTAAAATTAATTATATGAATATCATTCATATAATTAATATTTGAATCATATTCAAATACTCGACTCCTCTCAAAATAAACTTTATACTGTAATATATCAAATACATTATATTAATTATATCACACATATAATTAATTTTAATTATATCACATATAATTAATTCCCTCAATTAATTTAATCCAAAATTAATTATCAATAATCCCTCTTGAGCTACAGAGGAGACCTTATAGACATATAGATTGAAGCTCCAATGGTACTCGGATAATTAATTAAACTCCTTTAATTAAATTATCCAACATCCATTAACTGTCAGTCACTTCACTAAATACCGAAAACTGCACTCTCTGTACTACAGATATATTTATGTGTCCATTAGATATAGCCAGTCAATAGCACAATGACCCTTCACAAATTGCTCGTAAGTACAATTGAGCCAAATTTACCGTTTTGCCTCTATAATTACATCTAACTCCTTAAGTACCACTTATATCTCTAATGAACAATAAGTCATAGTCCAACTATGACCAAACTCCTCTTGAGCCAAGAGAGGGTGTGGTGCCACATTGTTCAAGCTTTGGAATTAGTCTTTAAGGGAGAAATTTATCTACTTACCTCGACATTAGGAAATGAGTGTATTTCGTCTATTGTAGCTGTGTTCCCAGCTCCCCAATCAGATGAATCCCTAAAATGGCAAGTTTATTGAGTCACAATCTGACCATTCTCACCCACAGATTAAAGGATCGCCTTCATAGGCATGAGTTCATAACTCACCAAGGATTCTGGTCATGTCACCTATGATCATCCTAGTGGAATATAAGTCTTTACTATTGACAGCGTTATATAATGAGACTCATTTCGTGGTCCGGTCTTATACTAACCCTTTTGTCTAGAACACCCCCGCTCACACGTCTCTACATAAATGATCATGGTCAGATCATTTGTAGCACTTTACAACAATTGTAACACCTACAAAGTGGGTCATATTTGTAGCGTCACAATGATAAGGTATCCAGCCTTATCTATCTACTACAGACCATTTAGATTATCACTTAAAAATGATCCACCTGTATGTCTCTGCATACATGTTTAAGCTATAGAAGATAACCGTGAATATTAGTTTATTAGTTTTGTGGGTTAATGTTACTAAATGTCGAATAAAAAATATCTCATATTTTATTAAATAAATAAATTGTTTGTACATTACAATTACAAACTAACCACGAAATTTAGGACATCAACCCCAACAACATCTTTATTTTCTCCTAAAATATCTTCCCTATTTTAAATCATCAAATCATATTGTTATTTTTTTTTTTCAAATATCAAAACTAAACCAACTTTTTTTTTTCCAAATATCATTTATTTATTTGTTTTGATTTTTTAAATATTTTTTCATCTTATTTTATGTTTTTGCATTTTGATTTTTTAAAATTGGTTTGAGAAATATATACAATCAAATATCATATATTTTAATTAGTTTGAAAAATTTAGAGCGAATAAAAATAGACCAATCGCATTTAAAGTAGTAGGGTGGAGGAAATTATGACCGCAAATGATAGATTCAGAGACAATGATCTATTCACGACAGCACCATTATTAAGAGTTGAGGTCGGCGACAGATTATTTATCGGAGGAGTTGAGATAGAAGAAGATGGAATTGGAGTAATCACTAGTGGCTCCAAAGGAGCAATAAATGAAGCCGATGGAGTAGAAGGTGAAGTCAAAGCTAATGATGAGTATTGATAGAAGGAGAGAGAGCCACACCTGACGGAACAAGGGGTGAAAACAAAATTCAAGTCGGAGGTGTTGCCACTGTTGGTGGAGGAGCCAATTTCAGGGAGGAAAATGGCGGCAACTTGGTTGGAGAAGAAGTTTTGATTACCGTGTAATTATGAATATTTCTTAATGAGTCAATTGTAATCTCACTTGTATGGTTGGGGGTAGTTTGAGTTTTATAAATTCGTTTATTTTTTTATTTTTAATTTGTTTTGTCATTTTTACAAATGAAATGTTGATTTACTATTTTTACAAATAAAAAGTTAAAATCTATCATTCTTCTTATTAACCCTAGTGATTAACCTCAACCTCAACATAGCTTATGCTCTCGACTATAAGGTTGAATTCCTTTATTCATATATTGTTGAACTAAAAAAAGAAAAATGAAACCTTGAAATTTAGAGAAAACTGTATTCTTGATTTTTTTTTTTTTTTTAATTATTATTATGGTTTAAATTCTATTTGGTCCTTTAATTTTAATTTTTTTTTTTTTTTAAAATTGAAAAACTTTGAAAAGGTTCATTTTGACATCTAAGCATTTAAATTTGTTCGACTTTGATTATCAATATTAAAGTATAATAACACAAGCATTTATTTAACCAAATAATTTGGAAATGAGTATTAGGTAACCCAAGATTAGGCAGCAAACTAAAAAATATATATTTTTTAATTATTGATGTAATTCATGTACTAAAATAGGCATTTTAAAAGTTCGTAAAACAAATAAACTTTAGGCAGTTTAGATCGCATATTTTATTTCATAGGGTATGAATATTAAATATCTATTAATGTTTATGTTTAAAAATATGAGATAATTAATATCTAGAAGTTAAATATATTTTTTTTAATTTACAAATTTTGTATATAGAAACGAAAACTAAACAATTATTTAATTAAATGTAAAAGAACAAGTGATGTAGTCATAAATTAATTTAGCATTATTAAATATATAGTTATATTAATTAATTATTTATTCACTTGAAATATCAATAAATGGATATTGTTTAATTAAACATTGATTAAATTAATTTAACTTAATTACTAAATATAATTAAATAAATATAAATTAATTAGAATAACAATAATTAGTAATGACATTTTATAAAATAATATATTTATATTTAATAATTAACTAAAATAAATAGTAATGATTAATTAATAAAGATATTAATCCTATCGTGTTAAATGGATTTAAAGTTTTTTTGGATGATAATATATCATGGATTTTAAAAGTGAAATCATGTAAAATAAATAAGTATATTGATTATATATATGAAATTTCATGACAAGATGTGTGAAAGAAACTGACTTTAAAATCAAGCAATTTGAGATTTAAGTTTTTGTTATTTATTTATCTCTTCATAATTAAAGGAGAAAAATGAGAAACTGTAAGTTGTAGAATATAGACATCAAAAGCACTTGCATCCATTAAATAATTATTTTCCTTTAGTGAAAGTTAGATCAGAGGTACCCACCAAAATCAGTTAGAATAAACAAAGGAACCTACAAGTACAAACTTTAATATAAACAAATGATTGATCACTAAAATGTTTTTTAATCTTATTTTATTAATTAACCTCATGGACAAGAAAGTCAGATAAAACATACATTTAGATATTTCATTAAATGAAAGTTTAAGGTCCCGTTTGATAATAATTTTATTTTTTATTTTTAAAAAATTATATCTATTTATATTACTCCCACTCCAAATTTCTTTATTTGTTATCTACTTTTCACCAATTGTTTAAAAAATTAAGTCAAATTTTGAGAACTAAAAAAGGTAGTTTTCAAAAATTTATTTTTATTTTTGAAATTTGGCTAAAAATTCAACCATTATACTTAACAAAGATACAATTCATTGTAAGAAATGTGGATGAAATCGCTTCATTTTCAAAAACAAAAACTAAAAACTAAATAGTTATCAAAGGGGACCTGAGTTTTTTGTTTGGTAGGAAATCTAGAAACATAAATTTGAAAATGAGAGATTAATAAAAATGAAGTTGTATTTCATGTTTTCATATATATGTTTGATGATAGATTCATAAATTGTATTATAATTTAAATAACTGTTTTGAATGTGTTTGATAATACATTTATAAACCTAAGTTATTAGTTGTAGTTTCCTATTAAATATTAGGTTGATTATAAATAATTTTTAATTAATTTATTTATTAACATGTTTTATGTTAAAATTTTTGTTGTATAATTATTATCTTGTAATATTACATTAATGCATATATTAATTTAAAAAACAATTGAATTCATAGCCTAAAATATTGTGTTTCTAAACATTTTTATCTTCATTTAATATAATTCTACACTCAAAAAATTTAAATTCATAATCTAAAGACACCAAAAACATTAAAAAAAAAAGTTACTTTTTTCAGAATTTACATTATTCGAACAGAAATAATTTTCAGAAACAAAATAATTAAGATTATCCATCATATACAGCATATCCAAAAATATAAAACAAAATCAATATTATCGACGAAAGAAACTCTTAAACTTTTAAAGAAATAAGTTAAATCTGATTTTTAAAAAATATATATTTTTTTTAATTTCTTGAAATTGTACAAAGAAGAAATGTATGACAATTATCGATGAATTAAACTCATTTTAATATATTTAAATTATAGATTAAAGTAATGTAAATGGATGATTCAGACCCTCTTTAAATAAATAATTTTGAAAGGAGGGTGGTTTGTTGGCGCACTCGAACTAAATCCATGGGCGCCGTTTGAGTTGGGCACTGCCAATTTGGTAATTTGGCAGAAACATCTTTTTGGCGCATGCTTCATGTCATGGATTCACCGGTAATAATATTATTTACACGTATTTATAATTTTATAATTTTAATTATTATTTTATATATTATATAAAATAATATTTGCCTAATAATAATGTTTCTGAGAGGGTGTAAGAGCACAGACAAGAAGGAACAAGGAAAGGGACGTATTCACGAAATGAATTTAATTTAATAGTATTCACATGACTTCTATTCCAAAACTAAAAATATCACTATATTGTATTAAAAAAAAGAAAATGGACATGTCGAGAACAAAATGTTTTTCTCAATTCCTCTTAAATTAAAAAAATATATATATCATATAAAACTTTGAATGAGTTTAAGGTCGGGTTCGATAATTATTTGGTTTTTAAAAATTGAATTTTTTTTTTAAAAAAATAATTTGTATTGTTTAAGGTAAATATTTAAATTCTTACCTAATTTCTAGAAAGAAAAACAAGTGTGTGGAAATTAGGCTGTGTTTGGTAACTATTTTTTCATTTTTTTTTTTAAATTAAATTTGTTTTCTTTTATTTCTTATCATTATTTACATTTTTTTAGTCCAATTTTGAAAACAAAAACAATGTTTTGAATTTTTTTTTGAAAATTGACTTGTTTTTTTAATTCTATTTGGTAACTATTTGGTATTTGATTTTTAGTTTTTGGTAATTAAACCTATAAATACTAATCTCACATCTAAATTTTTTGTTTTTCTTTCTCTATCTTTTACTAATATTTTTTTTTTTCAAAACCAAGTCAAAATTTGAAAACTAAGAAAAGTAGTTTTAAAAAATTTATTTTTGTTTTTAAAATTTTGCCAATAACTCAACTCTTTATTAGCCACTTTCTACTCGTGTTTTCCACTTTCTGCTTATAATTTTCAAAATCAAACTAAATTTTGAAAACTTAAAAAAGTAAATCTCATTAAGTAACTATTTCATTTTTTGTTTTTTATTTTTGAAAATTAAATTTAATTCTTCTCAATTTATTACCATGTTTTTCACCTTCCTTAAGTAAAAAACTTGAATTTTTAGCCAAAGTAAAAAAGTGAAACTACATTTTTTTTGTTTTCAAATTAAGCTTGATTTTTGAAAATATTGTTAGAAAATAGATAAGGTAACCAAATAAGAAATCTAGTTACAGAGTGAATGTTTATAGGCTTAATTTTGAAAATGTAAAAGTTAAAAAATAAATGATTGCGAGGTTCTAATTTTGAAAAAGTAGTTTTCTATTTTCAAATTTGATTAAGAATTGATCAAGTGATTAGTGTTTCCTAACAAAGGTAAAGACTACACTAGATTAATGAAATTGAAAATTTATACATATTAAAAACTAAAAATATAAACTTTTGCACCTGAGATATTTTCTGCTTTTACCCAGTAAAGAGTGATTGGATTGGTTTTATAGTTTCTATGCTTTTTATTCCTTTAACAATTAACAATTTAATCTCTTGGTTCTAATTTGTTACAATTTAAATTTGTATCTGATAATTTAGACTCTAAATTTTATTGTATTATACATTAAAATTTTAATTTTAGATCATTTAACTTTTATTGTTTAAATTTTGATAGAATTTTTAACATGTGTAGATTGATAAATTGATGAATAAAATTAGTTTATTACCATAACTTTTCAATAATCTTAAATTATCAATTGACCCAAAAGGTAAACTTAACTTATTGAACTAAATACCATCTGAAATTATAGATTGACCCAAAAAAATTAAGTTCGTGGGAAGATAAATTTCATTATATATCCTCTAATAAATAGTACTTGTGGAAAGATATGTGTGATGCATAATTTTTTAAAAATAAATTTTAGATTTGAATTAAATATATATATTATCTGGTTATTTATTTAATTATTTGAGTTTAATGCGGGTGGGTGTTTGGGTTATTTCACTTAAAGTGAAAGTCCAATATAAGGCCTAATTGAGCTTTTAGGTTATGTTTAAAAACAAAACAGCCGCCGGTGATTGGATTATACATGCAGACCGAGACTACATAAAACGACAGAGAAAATTGAAGAAAACTTCATTCCTATCAGCAGAGTTTTTCAGCCATTTGGGGATCGATCCATGATCCAATCGAACTGAAATTTTGACAACGTATTATTGATACGAAATTTTATTCCTCTCAATTTGTTGTAATTTATTGCCAAGATTGTTAATTTTAAGATATTTACTATGTATGTCTCTAGTTGTGATTAGGGAGAACTCGTTATAACTCATTTTGATATTTTTTACTTCGGTCCATGGTTTTAATGAGGTTTTTCCACGTTAAAATTGTTTGTGTCCTTATTTGATTATTATTGTTGTTTCTAGCTGATTAGTATTCTATTAGATTCACACAAGAGTGTGATAGTTGATCCAAAATATATAGTATTTATCAGGGATATCTATTTTCTTTTTAATTTTAATATTTACAAATAGAGAAAACAGTCCAATTTTCAAAAGCGTTTTTTAATAGCAAGTGGGCATGCTGCTTTGAGTGTTTGTATCGTCTCCACTTAAAAGTGTTTTTTATGTGTGTATATATATATATATATAATTTGTTTATGAACTTTTTTTCTCAATTTATTTGCTATTTGAAATTAATTAACACGATTTAAAAAGAAGGAAAAAAGAGAGAGAGAGAGAGAGAGAAGAGGAAAGGTCCTTTTACCATAATTTCAAATGCTTGTCATTTTTATATTTAAAAGTGACTCAAATATATGAATAAATTTAATTCAAGTAAATATCAATTTATATCACTAAACTTTGTGTATTTTGTATCAATTAAAATTTCAAAATAATAATTATATCGGTTTAAATTTTAAACTTTTACAAATATTATTAATTTACACTCTCCTCTAAATTTTATTCTTGAAACATGGAAGGAAAAATAACTCAAAATTAGATACCATAAATTGTGTGATACTTTGTAATTGTATCAATTAAATTATTAATTTTGTGATTAGCGAATCAATTTAAACTCTTTTATTATATTACATTTAAGAACTATTCCTATATCAATTTATATACGTGTAGACTTATTCAAGTGTTAGAATTAATAAAATAAATGATTATAATTGATGCATGAACGAATTTTAAAAGAAAATTCTAATTAGGTGTTAACATTTATTTGCTTATGAAATTTAAGTGGTTTATACTCCATTTGAGATTGCATTTACAATCATTAAATAATCTAAGAGGATCACTTTTTAAATTATAACTAACACATCAAAGGATAGTAGTTATTTATAACTCACATCATATTTATTCTAATGCATTTGAATTTTTAAACAATTATATGACGCATAGTGGAAACTAAATATTCAAACTCTCAATGTCAGTTACTTTCATGATACCAAAAATATCATAAACCATATTATAGATTAATTAACGTATTTTAATTTATTGATAGCCTCAGCACAAATTTTGAGGATGTTTCCTTCTCTCACATTCGTCGTGTTATTTGCGAAAAGGTCATTAAAAAATAAATTTTCTTCTACATTTCTCTCCTCTTACCCTATGTAGTTTTTATTTATTTGTGAATCGTGAGGTAATTCTTTAGTTTATGTTATTGTCTTTATTTCTTTAGAAAAAAAAATAAAGAAATGAACAACGTCATTTAATTATTTAGATCTGATTTAGTAATTATTTTATTTTTTGTTTTTAGTTTTTTGAAAATTAATCATATTTTCTTCCTATACCTTTCTAGAATTTAATGATTGAATTCATAGTTAAATCCGAAAAATAAAAACGAATTTATAAAAAACTACGACCCGATTTGGTAATTGTTTTGTTTTATCTTTTAAAAAATTAAGTTTATGAACATTACTTTCACTTTCAAATTTATTCTTTTGTTATCTAAGTTTCACCAATTATTTAAAAAACCAAGCTAAATTTTGAGAACTGAAAAAAATTAACTTTAAAAAAGTTGTTTTTGTTTTTAGAATTTGGCTAAAAATTTAACTATTGTATTTAAGAAAGATGCACATCATTGCAAGGAATGTGGAAAAAATAAACTTAATTTTAAAAAACAAAAATGAAAACAAAGTAGTTATCGAATGAGACATATATTTTTTTAGTTTTCAAATTTTGACTTTATTTTTTAAACTATTGGTAAAAAATAGACAACAAAGAAAGGAATTTGGAGGTAAAAATAACGTTTATATATTTAATTTTTAAAAATAAAAATTCAAAAAACCAAAACATCATCAAACGATGTCTTGATAATTTTATTTTACATCTAAGTTAATTATCAAAATAATAAAACATATGGTTCTGTGCTAGCCATTTTAGTTCTTTAATGGGTTTGACTTGAAACTCGAGCTAAGATAATGGAGTCAACTTAGTACAGTCTGCATATGTGATAAGTTGTAATCATGTTATATAATTCGTGTTTTTTAAGGTATCCAAATTCACATGTTTTTCCCCATAAAAATTAATTTATATATTTTATATATTTACGCGTTTAATTATATAAAATAACGATATAAATAATTTTTTTATTCTCGTACTTTTAATGTTATTGAAGTTTATTTTAGACTCAACTTTTCTCTTAGTGCAGGTTTTTTTTTTTTTTTTTTTTTTTTTTTTTTTTTTTTTTTTTTTTTGAAATATATGGTAACCAAAATTCCTAAATGTTCGAAGTAATAGATGCTAGAATTTACAGACTATGTTTGTCTGTATGATTTTATTCGATAATGTTATTTACGCAATGTTCCAATAATATTCTCAATTTGATTTTTTTTTTTTAAAAAAGTTAATATAATTTTTTTTTTACTCGACAAAATGATATATTAGTTTAAGATTTTTTATAAAACAAATTTTAATTTTAATTTTAATATCTTTCTAAAAAAACAATATAATCAAAGAGAGTGACATACATACTTGACAATATTTATTTTAATTATTAAAAAAACTAATAATGAAGAATGATATATATATGAAGTAAAAAGAGGGTGTCCTCAATCCAGGAGTACATAAAACCCATGTTTTAAGAGAGAATTCAAAACTCTCAAGATGTCGGGGTTAACGGATATTATCGCAAAACAAACTAGGTAATTTAGATGCTCATTCCACAATAATCTTAAAATCATAGAAACAAACAATCCATAATTTTCAATCTTGATATTATTTTAAAAAATGGCTGTTTAGATATTTTTTGTATTTTATTTATTATAACTTTAGTATAACACAACATATAATTAATCTATACTATCTAAAAGGGGCTATGGGAACATTCATTTTCCTCTTTTGCCCCTTTTGGTAGATGATTATAGAGATATATTAGGTAATTTTACGTTTAAAATGATTAAATAAATTATTTTGTCCCTAGTTTTAGCATCACACGCAAAAGATAAAAAAATCTAAATTTCACCTCTTTTTTTTTTTTTTTTGCATCAAACGTGAATTATATTAAGTATTTTTAAAAAATTACTTCCATTTTAACGTGAATGATATCTCGATTCATTTTAAAAAAATCAATTTGGATTTAAGATCATATCAAAATCTCTCTACAAATTCAATCCTTACATTCCAAATTAAATTTGATTAATTGTATACATTGAGTTTTGATTTTAAATTTAGACTCTTTAACAACAAATTATGAATTTTTCAAATCAACCGAATAAAGGTGTTAATCAAATAATCCAATAGAATAATGTAGCATTTGTTTGGAAAGAAGGATCATTGAAAATAAGTTTTTAGGTTTATGTCTAAGAAAAAAATAATTAAAATAGAAAAAAAATATTTTAGCTTAAAATTAAAAGATAATCACATCATCTAAATTAAATTTTTTTTTTTTGACTACGTGAATTATCACAAAATAAAAACAAATTATTTTAAAATATAGGAAAATGAACCAAAATATTTACAACTAATAGCAAAATATCACAATTTATTTGCCATAGACCGTGATAGACAATGATAGACTACTATATGTGTCTATCTGTATCATGATAAATATAGATAATAGTCTATTGCGATTTATCGTTGTTTATCGCAGGTAGACTATGATATTTTGCTATTGGTTGTAAATATTTTCAACAATTTTGTCATTTAAAATAATTATCCAATAAAAACTAAAAGATAATCAAATCTTCCAATTCCAAATAAATAAATAAACAAATATGTCTTATATTACATATAAATTATTCAACTATTTATTTTATTTCTATAAAACACGTACAACGCACGTAATATTCAACTAGTCTTTCGAAATGTAATCATAATTCTATAGAGAGAATTTTCACTTTTCATAGTAAATAGATTTTGAGTTAGAATTTTACAGACAGGGAATATATATCACAATCTAAAAATTCAAGAATCATAATAAACTTTTAATAAAGTTTGAAAATAATGATATATATATATATAATATAATATAATTATATATATAGCCTCTGTCCATTAACTTCCTTTGGAATCCCTAAAAATTTGACAACCTTTGTTTTTTAAAATTAAATCCATTTCATCAATATTTCTTACAATAATTTACATATTTCATAATTAAAATGGTTGAATTCTTAACCAAATTCAAAAAATTAAAACAACTTTTTGAAAGCTACATTTTTTAGTTTTCAAAATTTGGCTTAATTTTTTAAACTATTAGTGAAAAGTAGATAATAAAAGAAGAAATTTAGAAGTGTCTATGGGTTCAATTTTAAAAAATAAATAACAAAAAACAAAATGATTACCAAATGAAGCCATAGTAATTGAGTTATAACTTTCATGTTTAGAATTTTATACCCAAAAGAGAGGGGAAAAAAATTAAGTACAATCAATATATTATCATTTCTTTCTCTATATATATCCATACCATTTAACATATTTATTGCAAAGACAAAGTACATATATTTTCGATTATGAAATCAGACGTTTGAATATCACTTTTCAAATATTATTAAACTAACAAAATAAAATAAAATCTCTCTCGTTTTTTTTTCTTTTTTCTTTTTTAAGTTTAATATTTGACTTTTAAAAAAGTGTAATGAGTAGATTGACTTGTTGAATTTTGGTCAACATAAAAATAAAAATGAGAATCTTTCATTATTTTTTTCTCCAAGTCCAAATCTGTTTGAAAACCATCATATAATAACTTAAGATGATTTGAAATTATCTAAAATCACAAGCCAATTAATCCCATTATATATATATACACACACACACTATTTGATTGTTGTTTCATAAGATATGTATCCGAACAAAAAAAAAAAATGCAGCAATACGTAAAATATTTATCAGAAAATGTTTGAACCTATTTTTAGTTTTCTAGGTTTTTTTTTTTTTTTTTTTAATTTATTGTTATATTATTATTATTTTGTAGCCACTCGATAATGTAGAAAGCAAAGCATGTCCATCAATTCAATATGCCTCTTCAGATGATTAAAAGCTAAGCTAACTCTACGTGAAAAAGAAAAAAAGAAAATAAAGAAAATATATTTTAAAAAGAAAATATTAAAGTGTCCCTTGAAATGATGGAAAGCCATTGGCTATTTTTGGATTTACACTCTCATCTTTTATCACCACATAAATTACCAATAATAAGTACTATTTTATACCAAAGAAAAAAGAAGAAGAAGAAAATTTAATGTTTGCATTATTATTATTATTTATTTTTTGTTTTCGAATAAGGAAACAAATGAAGTCCATGAAAAAAATGAAGATAATATCATTTTCAAGTTGCTATATTAATTTTTTTTAAAACCTTATTTTGACTATTTACTATAAAGTTACCTCATAGATGTTTTTTTCTTACATAGATGAATGATCTTAAAAATGTTTAAACAT
>NC_052353.1:59122583-59205214 GCF_009727055.1 Benincasa hispida | reverse complement strand
ATAAATGCATTATATTTTTTGTCTTTCTTATCTAATTTCACACGCAATTAAAGTGAAGAAAAATTATGAATATTTTTAGTTAGATGATATAATATTAAATTTATTTTCGCCTATCAGCTTAAATTTTTTTGATCAATCGATAATTTAACATGGTATCAAAAAAAATAATCTAGTAGGTCATTCATATCTACCATTTTATAATATTTCATCTAATTTAAGGTATATATTATGTTAAATATAATGTGTTCCTATCCAAATGCTTCAGATATATACATATTATTTTAACTTACGTGATCTTTCTTCTATTAAGAGACTTCGATTCAACATTCTACAAACTCTTTTTTTCCCTTCTTATTTAATCCCATTTGATTCTAGCTTAATAGATAGGATACCAATTATCATCTTAAAAGTCGATGGTTCGATTCCAATATTTTTAGATTGTTTAATTAAAAGACGCATTAAAAAGTATATATGTTTTTAAAAGTATATTGATCTGAAAGTGGTAGTGAATTTGAGTTATGCATAAAGTATTGATAAAAGAATATACGGATAGGAAGGAATTAAGAATAATTAGATTCCAAAAACATATGGATAGTTATATAATTAATGTAAGGGGAAAAAATAGGGATATCATATCCTAAAGGTACCCACTTAAAAATATGGAACAACAAAATGTTCTCTCATTCTTTAACCAATAATCAGAAGCAAAAAAGAATTATCATGTAAAAGCTTTCTTATTTATATACATCAAAGAATAGAATCACCCTTATATGACATTAATTACATTGAGGAATTCCCCTTTTTCTTTCACTATCTTGGTTTAATGAAAGAATATCCAAAATTTAATGTTGAATTGAGTTTTTTTTTCCTGTACGAAGGAGATGAATTACGAACTTCTAATATTCAGATTGATAATATTATAATTTTTATACCAATTGATTTATTCTCGTTTTTTAAATTTGAGATTTGTATTCAAACATCATACTTAAATAAATAGGGAAAAATTTGTTAGATTAAAACTAAAATTAAACTAAACTTATTTGTTCATAATTTGAAAAATAAGTCTCAGTTTGAGGGTATTTTGATACTAATGAGACTCAAACTGTATATTTTTTTGGGATAAAAATAAAATATAATGTATAACCTAAATATAATGTATTTTGTAAACAAAATTATGATTTTTCTTTTCAAAGTCTACTTTTGGGTTTTGTAAAATTTAAGTTTAGTCGAATAAGAGTTAAATTATAAATTTAGTTTATAAGTTATGAGAATTTATTTTATTTTATTTTATATTTTTTAATACAATGAGTGAAGTATGAAGATTTAAATTTTCTACTCAAAAGATATTAGGTGTTAATTAATGACTAAATTAAAGCCTTTAAAATTGTGGTTTTAAATCAATATCGACTCCAAACTATTAGAGAAGCAAAATTTTTTTACCTAAAAAAATTAAAAATTAAAAATTATAGAAACAAAAATTAAGTTATAATGGAATCATAGAAATCAAATTTAAATTTAATTTTCGTAAGATAGGGCATTAAATTTTATGAAGCATCCAACCACCGTGAATCCGCATATTCGTTTCCGTATTGAAAGCAAATGCTACGTGGCACAATTCTACGCACACTCCTTAAAAATCCTATAAAATTAACTTTTTTTTTTTTTGTTTTGAAAAAGAAAAAAAAAAAATAGTTCAAAAGCCATGTCACCCCGTCACTTGTCACCCGTGTATTGTGTTGACTGCCTTTACCAACAAAAACAATCTTTTCCTTAAAAATTAATATTTTAGTTCACATATCTTTAATAATTTTTAGGTGCTTTCAAAATACTACTACTACTAATAATAATAATTCGTGGGTTAAAATACTATTTTAATTGTAGGTTTGTTCGAATTTTAGTGTCTATATCTTCCATTGTCTAATTTTAGTTGTAATTTTAATATATCTTAAATTTAGTTTATAAAAAATAATTTATATCAAAATTAATTAAATAATAATAATAATTTTCATGGAATAAAATAAAATATGTGAATATGTTCTTAAAATTTACAGTAAAAATATTCTAAATAAAAAAAAAAAAAAAACTAGTATTAAGATTTCTTGAAAGTACATGAATTAAGCTAAAATATTGAAGTATAAGAATTGGATTTAGACAAACTTTAAAGTACGAGAATCAAAATGATATTTTAACCCAATTTTTAGATTTAATCACTACGATAATTTTTTCCTACATTATTATTAGGGCAAAATGTCATTTTAGTTTGCATACGCAATCACTTTTAAAATTAGACCTTCCTAAATGTTTTAGTTTTATAGGCATCATTTTTGTAAATTATGAAAATATATTTACAATATTGTCTTATCTTTTATCGCATAAAAATCCCTATTATTATTATTTAAAAGTTTATATCTTATTTTGATATATGAACTTTGAATAATTTCTATTTTTGTCTCTAAACTCTTAAAAATGTTGGCTTTAGTCCTTGAACTTTTAAAAAGTATTATTTTGGTCCTTGATATAGTAAGATTTCGTTAACTTTTTAACAAAATGACGAGGTTACTTGTATTTTTGGATGACTAGACTATCAAATAAGTTAACTACTAACAAATCTAGAGTTTCAATTTTGAATAAGGTGGCAAAGCATGAGAATTCAAAAGATTTTTAGTTCAAAAATTTGCATGTTGGTTGTTGCCATTTTACTTCACATTCATCTTACTCAATACATCTAGAGCCTAGCCATCCAAAATTATAAGCTTCCTCACATTTTTGTTGAAGAGTTAACATAATTTTAATAGTATGAACTAAAATAAAACTTTTTTACAAGTTTATGGACCAAAACAGAACAAGATTGAAAATTTAAAAACTAAAATATGATTTAAACATTATTTAAATAATAATTAAATTTAAAAGACTAATTTGAAGGTACATCAAAAAGTAAATAATTTAATTTAAAATATTATTATTTTAAATTTACTTTATTTTAAAAAAAATAGAAAATAAAGCAAATAAAAAACGATTTTCGTAAAAGAAAAAGGAAATTGAGAGAAAATAAAAATAGTGGAGGTCGTTATTCGTGGATATATAATTTGTAATAGGAAAAGGAAAAAGAAAATAGGAAAAGGAAAAGGAAAAGGCAAAACGAGAAGGAAGAGGGATTTTGTACTTCTATAAATTAGAAGCTACAAACAAGAGTCTTACTGAAACTCTTTTTTGGTCACTTGGTTCTCTGCTCGTGAAAAAACAAGCAAAAAAAAAAAAAAAAAGGAGCCTTTCGAAGTTCTTCTTCTTCTTCTTCTTGTTCGCTTCTTTCTCGTGTGAAGATCATAAGTTCGTTCTTTCTCTTTCTCTTCTAAGGTGAGGGATTTTTGTCAATTTTATATAGTCGATCATCACGAGTTTTCACTTTTCTTCTTTCTTCTTTCTTTTTCTTTGGTTTAAATGTTTAATTATTTGGTTGCATGGAGTTTTGTATATCTGGCTACTCCTGATTCGTTGTTTTGGGGATTGAATTTGTGAATAAAGGGTAGAACAGCGGAGAAGTAGATGGCATCGGTTAAGAACTTGGAGAAAATGGCCTCGATTGATGCTCAATTGAGGCTTCTTGCACCGAGTAAGGTGTCGGAGGACGATAAGCTGGTGGAATATGATGCTCTGCTGTTGGATCGCTTTCTCGATATTCTTCAGGATTTACATGGGGAGGATCTCAGAGAAACTGTAATATGTTTACTCATTACCTAATTTTGAGTTTATTGATTTTGGTTTTATGCATTTCGATTTCTTGTTGATTGAAATTTTTTATTATGAATGAGTTTATGCATTGATGAGTTTTGGGTATTAAACTCATTGAATGTGATGAGAAACTTGATGAAAAAGGTATTTATTTAGTTATTTATCTTGATCTCGTGGAATAGGTTCAAGAGTGTTATGAATTCGCAGCTGAGTATGAGAGAAAGCGCGACCCTCAGAAATTGGAGGAACTTGGGAATGCTTTGACAAGTTTGGATCCAGGGGATTCTATTGTTGTAGCGAAATCTTTTTCCCATATGCTTAATTTAGCTAATTTAGCTGAGGAAGTTCAGATTGCTTATAGGAGGAGGATAAAGTTAAAGAAAGGTGGCTTTGCTGATGAAGCCAATGCTACAACCGAGTCAGATATTGAAGAAACCTTCAAGAGACTTTTGCAGTTGAATAAGTCCCCTCAAGAAGTATTTGATGCTTTGAAAAACCAGACTGTAGATTTAGTTTTTACAGCCCATCCTACTCAGTCTGTCCGTAGATCTTTGCTTCAAAAGCATGGCAGGTTCGTACCCTTTGTTACTCGATGTTTAGTCATTAGTTGACTTGCTAGAAAGAAAGGATCGTATTTCTAGTTTGTTTTATTTATGTACTTGGCGAGAGAGAACAATTTAAGTCTTTTCAGAACAGGGGACATTGTTTGTTTTTCTAAGCTAGCTCTTGGTTTTATATGATTTTCCAGGATTAGGAATTGCTTAACTCAATTGTATGCAAAAGACATTACTCCTGATGACAAACAGGAACTTGATGAAGCTCTGCAAAGGGAGGTATGTTTTTGTTGTAACTGGGAGATGGTTTTCTTATATTTAGTAGGCATGGGTCAATGTAGAAACTCAACACTTCTGAAAGTATAGGTAGATGATTCCACAAAGAAGTAATTTCTGGCATCTTATTTGTCTCCTCTCATGCAGATTCAAGCTGCATTTCGCACGGATGAAATCCGGCGAACTCCACCAACGCCACAAGACGAAATGAGAGCTGGAATGAGCTACTTTCACGAGACAATCTGGAAAGGTGTACCGAAATTCTTGCGTCGAGTGGATACTGCTTTGAAGAACATAGGAATTGATGAACGTGTTCCTTACAATGCTCCTCTTATTCAGTTTTCATCTTGGATGGGTGGGGATCGTGATGGTATGTCTATCACACCAAAAACTTATATTTAGTCTCCCTTTCGTTAGACCATTCATTATGTAACCATGCATGAACAATCACACCATTTTTTTAAGTTCTCTGCAATTGCTAGATCAAGAACATTTCTCATGTGGATATATGCTGCAGGAAACCCCAGGGTTACACCAGAAGTAACGAGAGATGTCTGCTTATTGGCTAGAATGATGGCTGCGAACTTATATTTTTCCCAGATAGAGGATCTTATGTTTGAGGTATAAGCAAGTAACATTTCAATTAAATTTTACAGTTCCAAGTTTTAGTATGTTGAGTTTCTTTCCCATCATTTTCCACTTACATTCTGTTTTTTTTGTTTTCTATTCTTCTGTTTTTAAGTTATCTATGTGGAGATGTAGTAGTGAGTTACAGAACCGTGCTGAAGAACTTCATAGGTCCTCAAGAAAAGATGCAAAGCACTACATAGGTTTGTTGGATTTTGTTTTAAGATCGAAGTTCAATCATGTACTATGTTTCGGTTTAGACTTCATCTTTTGAAACTTTGAAAAATATGTTTCATACTTGATGAGTTTTATTTCTTAATACTACATAAGATACCAATATGCTAAAAAAGTGACTACATTCTGTAATATTATTTCTTGGCATGGTTTTGATTTGGCTGATATCCAACCTCATGAGTTCACACTTTCTGGGTGCAGAGTTTTGGAAACAAATTCCTCCAAATGAGCCCTACCGTGTTATTCTTGGCGATGTACGAGATAAGTTATACAATACACGTGAACGTGCTCGTCATTTATTAGCCAGTGGAATGTCTGAGATTCCCGAAGATACAACTTTCACCGATGTTGAGCAGGTTTCTCTTTACAATAATTATCTTTAGATTCTATAGTACTCAAGTAGAATGACCTATAAATTTTTTTATTTTGACGATTCAAATAATATAAACAACCACACTACCACAATGAGCAAAAATGCTGATTCAAATTGACATCTGCAATGAGTTTATTTGAACTATGTAGGCCATGTTTGTTAGTTGAAATTTTGCAGGAGCTTTTAACCATAATAAATGTTCTTGACAAATTAAATGCATCATCGCCAAGCTCATTCCCTCAGTAAAACAGTAACATTTGAATGCGAACAAGACCCTAATTGGAATGATTTTTCAAGTGCTTAGAATGGAGTTTTTAAATGTTAAGAAAGTTTTCTAAGTACTTGAAAAGTTTAATAAAATAATTCTAGTGTTTTCTTTTTCTCCCATTTGCTAGGGCTGACATACTTTCTTTTTTCCTATAGTTCCTGGAGCCGCTTGAACTTTGCTACAGGTCACTTTGTGCTTGTGGCGATCGGCCAATTGCTGATGGGAGCCTTCTTGATTTCTTACGGCAAGTTTCTACATTTGGGCTTTCACTTGTCAGACTGGATATCCGGCAAGAATCAGAAAGACATGCCGATGTCATTGATGCTATCACTAATTACCTAGGCATTGGTTCATACAAAGAATGGTCAGAAGAACAAAAGCAAGAATGGCTACTATCTGAACTCAGTGGCAAACGCCCTCTTTTCGGTCCTGATCTTCCAAAGACAGAAGAGATTGCTGATGTTTTGGACACATTTAATGTCATTGCAGAGCTTCCTTCAGATAATTTTGGTGCCTACATTATCTCAATGGCAACAGCACCATCTGATGTGCTTGCTGTTGAGCTCTTACAACGTGAATGTCATGTGAAGAAGCCATTGAGGGTTGTCCCATTATTTGAAAAACTTGCTGATCTCGAGGCTGCTCCTTCTGCAATGGCTCGTCTCTTTTCAATTGATTGGTACAGGAACCGCATTGATGGTAAGCAAGAAGTCATGATTGGATACTCAGATTCAGGGAAGGATGCCGGTCGTCTCTCTGCAGCCTGGCAGCTTTATAAGGCCCAAGAAGAGCTCATCCAAGTGGCAAAACAATATGGAGTTAAGCTCACAATGTTCCATGGCCGAGGAGGAACTGTTGGCAGAGGAGGAGGGCCTACCCACCTTGCTATATTATCTCAACCTCCAGATACAATTCATGGTTCGCTACGTGTCACAGTTCAAGGTGAAGTTATTGAACAATCTTTTGGGGAGGAGCACTTATGCTTTAGAACACTTCAACGTTTTACCGCTGCAACGCTCGAGCATGGCATGAATCCACCTGTTTCTCCAAAGCCCGAATGGCGTGCTCTCTTGGATGCAATGGCAGTTGTTGCTACAGAGAAATACCGCTCCATAGTTTTCCAGGAACCCCGTTTTGTTGAATACTTCCGCCTGGTAAGTGTTCTTAGCCATCAATTGATTAATGGATTTATGAGGTGCAGCAGGATGAGTAGCAATTATCCATGACTATATTAGATTACAATAATCATAATCGTTCCTCTGATAGTTCAAGAATGGATGCTCTTAGTCCATTCACTCACTTTCCCATGATTCTTGTTTAAAAATTAACCATTTTTCATTTCTTTAAATTTGCAGGCAACCCCAGAGTTAGAATATGGTCGAATGAATATCGGAAGTCGTCCATCAAAGAGGAAGCCAAGTGGAGGAATTGAATCACTGCGTGCAATTCCGTGGATTTTTGCTTGGACGCAGACAAGGTTCCATCTACCAGTTTGGCTTGGCTTTGGAGCGGCATTTAAATATGCCATTGAGAAGGATGTGAAGAATCTTCACATGCTACAAGAGATGTACAGTCAATGGCCTTTCTTTAGAGTCACAATTGACTTAGTTGAAATGGTGTTTGCCAAAGGAGACCCCGGCATTGCTGCTCTGTATGACAAGCTTCTTGTTTCCGAAGATCTATGGTCGTTCGGAGAGCGATTGAGAGCTAACTATGAAGAAACTAAAAACCTTCTCCTTCAGGTATACATATGCTTTCTTTTAACATAATATCCAGACACTAAAGAAGCTTTTGCAAGGCAATCAGGCAGTTTGTTGTTAAATTTTCAGGTAGCTAAACACAAGGATCTTCTTGAAGGAGACCCTTACTTGAGGCAGCGACTCCGTCTTCGTGATTCTTACATAACCACCCTTAACGTTTGCCAAGCGTACACATTGAAGAGAATCCGTGATCCTAACTACAACGTGAAAGTTAGGCCTCACTTGTCAAAGGAATACCTTGAATCAAGCAAATCTGCTGCAGAACTTGTGAAGCTCAATCCTCAAAGCGAGTACGCCCCTGGTTTGGAAGACACCCTGATTTTGACGATGAAGGGTATTGCTGCTGGTATGCAGAACACAGGTTAAGAAGAGGCCATCTCGTGTCGGTGTGACGTCTACGCTCGTTTTCCTCCATATACATGCATGTATATTGGTCGTGCTGCTGTGCTCTGAGGGCACCCTCTAATCAGTCTCTTTGTAGTAACTTATGTAATAAGGACTTTCGAGTTTATAATAGTTGGAAATGCATCAAGTATCAATCTTTTTCCTCATGTAATATGTGTTTTAACTCTTCCTTTCCATAAATAATCTATTTCCATTGCCAGTTTCAAGTTTTTATTTTTTGCAAGTACAAAACTACAAATGAAATAAGAGATGAAAAAAGCAACTTAAAAAGGGGTCAATGAATGGCGGCGGTGATAGCGCCAATGATCCACAGAGATAATCATCAATCAATACATAAAACTATGAACGAAACCTTGTCGATGCTTGCGGAGGATCTCATTTGCATCTCATTGCCCTACCATACCGACACTATCGCTAACATAATAACCTCTATTTACAATGCTGACATAGGTGAAAAAGGTCAAGTGACTTGAAACACTTTTGAGTCGATTGAAAATTAATTATTTCTGTTTTGAAAGTAACTTCCAAAAGTGCATCTATTGTTTATCTGTCTTCAAACTCAATAATAATCCTCATCTTTTAAGTGAAAAAGTGTCAAATTTACGAATTTATGAACATTTAGACTAGGTTTGATTTATCCATCCTCAAATTCAATATCTCATAACCATTATTTTGAGTAAATGATTATCAAAATTTGAGTTTCTTAATTGTAAGATAAAATTGTGTTGATTGTATGAGGTTACTCAATCATCACCCTTATGTAAAAGAAATAAAAATTTACAGCTGACTTTTCAAGTGAAACTATAATCAATGTTTGAAAGAATTGACATGCCATATTATATTAATTTCAATCAATTATAATAGTCAAATAATAGAAATGGGAATTTATTTTTTTCTAGAGAAAAAATGTAAAGACAAAGAATGGCAACATGATCCACTAATGGCGCTGTTCCATGTTCATCCATTTGCCCATGTTATACTCCAGCTTCAACATACCTTCGAAAAATACAATAATATGATCAATAAATTTATGATATGCATTAAGTCAACCCATTGTTCTTTAAAGATTGAGTAGGTTCGATCATAAGCTACAAATTAAAATATGAAAATAATAATGCAAGAATTTTAACATTGAAATAACTTAAACAATTTGAAGGGGACAATCTTATTGGAAACTTGAATATTTTGTAATGACTTACAAAATTAGATAGGTTGCAAATATAGCAATCAAGCATAAAGTATTTGGATATATAAAGAAATTGTAAATATAGTAAAATTTAGACTTTGCTTTTGAAATTGATCAATAATAGATTATACCATTGCGAAGAAAAATATAATCTAAAAGCGTGAGAATAAAAAAAATGTAAAAAGAGAAATAAGGTTGGTTCACTCTAGCAAAATGTTATGAAAACTTATTTTAAAAATTTTGGTCAAAATCTTAATTTTTTGGACTACTTTCAAAATGCTTTGAAAACTTCAATTAATTTTCACTCTATTTCTAAATTGAACACCACATTAAATCTCTCCCTTTAAGGAACTATAGAAAAATAAAAAAGTCGGTGCCTTGAATTTATAAACTTAGAAAATAAAAAGATAAATAAATTATGTGCATACTAAATAAACAAAATTACCTATATATAGACTCAAGTTTTGGTTCTGTTTCCTCACAAAATTTTCTCAACTTTCAAAGACGTATTTGACATTTTAGAGTTCATTTTCTTTCATTTTTCCCTTCAAAAAACAACCCAAAATATGACGGTATGCAAGTTTGGATCTCTTTTTCTTAGCAATTCTTTTGGCTTTTTTTCCCTTATGTTTTTAAGTTAGTTTGATAATATATCTTTTTTCTCTTCGTAGTCTAACCATGTCGATTTCTTCAGACTTTGGAGCTTCGAGTCCATATGGATTGTCCCGGTTGCGAAAGTAAAGTTCGAAGTTCACTCCAAAATTTAAAAGGTAAAACTTCGTTTGATAAGTCTTTTGTTTTGTTATCTATTTTCTATCAATGTTTTCACAAATGTCAAGTCGCGTTTTAAAATTTAAAAAAATAGATTTTGAAATTTGATTAAAAATTCAAATGTTTCATTGAAAGATGAGCGATTTAATCTCTGAAAATAGAGAGTGCATGTCAATTATCGTTGAGCTAAGTTTATTTTGACAATCCAAACTCAATTTCGATTGTAAAAAAAAAATTACATTTAAAAATGTAAAACCAAACATTAAATTATTTTTTTACTTTGCATTCCATTGTTTATCCTTTCGCTGTCTCATGTATTGTATCTTTATTTAGTGTAACTATGTATTTTAAAATTTAAAATCAAAATATGAATACAAGGTAAACATAATAATGTTAGTTTTAGAATTTATATTGTCTATATCATAAAATCTAAAAATAATTTGGATAAATACCAATTTATATTCCTAAACTTCGGAATTGTATCAATTAAAACCCTGAACTTCATAAGTGTATCAATTTACATATTCCTCTAAATTTTATTTGACCAATGTAGTGTGAACTTATAGTTCAAGTCAATTAAAATCATAAATTTTCATAAGTGAATCAACTTAGACTTTTCGTTACAATTACTTTTAAAAATTATATATGCATTAATTCTCAAATGTGTGTAGACTTATTCATACATCAATTTTATGAAATAGATGATTAGAATAAATGTATCATTTTTACGAAGAGTCTAAATTAATTTATTTGTTAAAATTTAGAAGTTAAATTGATAATTTCATGTTAGGTTTTTCGAGATTGTAAACCAAACATGCTAACCGATAACCGATTATAACTTTGCTATTGTCGAACATAGGTGTGGACAGCGTTGAAATCGACATGTCGTTACAGAAAGTGACGGTGATCGGGTGGGCGGAGCAAAAGAAGGTACTGAAAGCGGTTCGAAAACACGGTCGTCGAGCGGAGCTGTGGCAGTTACCCTACAACCCGGACCACGATAACTGCAGTGATCCCTATCCTCAACATCAACTAAATGGGCCCATTCAAAATTTTTATGGGCCTCAGCCCAATTCCACTTACAACTATTACAAACATGGGTACGATAGTCACGATCAGGCCCATCATCTTAACTACTCCACACATTCCAACATCTTCGGCCGCCAGACTGGCTCCATGTTTAGTGACGAAAATGTCAACAATTGCTCTATTATGTGATGCATTTTTCATTCGGGTAATGGTAATTTATACCTTTAAACTTTACGAGTTGTTTTAATTTGAACTTAATACTAACGGTTATATTAATTTTTAAATATTGAACTTTTGTGAGTGTTTCGATTTATATCTATTATATTGTGTTCCGAAAATCTTTATGTGAAACTTATCTTTGTAACAATTAAACCCTTAAAATTTCATAAATGAAACAATTTAGACTTTTTAGACTACACTTACTCCAACGGAAACTTAATCCATTATTGGGAAAGTAAAAAGTGGACCCCAGTTGATTATGTTTATTATTGTTTATAATCGTAATAAACTGTGAGACTCGCCTCCAAATATGTAATCAAAACATGTAATATAATTGAGCAACTGAGATGTTCAATCTAATTGTGCTTAAAATTATATGGGACCCACTATCTTTATCATTATTGTTACAAATATTGTTATGGTAACACTATAAAAATTATGAATCTGACACATTATTGTTACATTTACCTTAACTGTTACCGTTACCGTTAGGGTCAAGCAAACGGAAACAATAAGATAATAGTAAAATGTGACATATTCATAATTCTAAGTAAACATGATAAAAAACAATCCAATTATGTTTGCGATTCAGGGCCATTATGATTTATCCACAAATGAAATCTTGATTTGATTACACCAATTTTCGTTATGGATTAGTAAACGTGACCTTGGTTAGAATTTATGTTTGGGAGACTTAGATGCCAAACTTATCATTTAACAATTAAACCCCTAAGTTTTCATAAATGAATCAATTTAGATCTTAATTACAATTTTCATAAATGCATTTACTTTAATCGTCCATTTCATAAATTTGACATTTTTGAAGAATTTGAAAATTAATGCATGGATACTTAAGTCTAAATTTATTGACTTATGAAAATGTAAGAGTTTTAATTGACTCAAGTTATAAGTTTTACACAACATTAGTCGAACGGAATCTAAAGAATTATATAAATTGATATAATTACAAAAAAATTTAAGATTTAAATCGATAGAATGATATTTCATTTTTCTTTTAATTTTATACTTAAGGATCTTAATCCTTTCTTTTTGTTTTCTAGATTACTTCTATCATTGATATTAATAATCTAGTATGCACTTCAATTTTCAAAGTTTAGGGCATATTGATGGACCAAGAAGCCCATAGGGAATGGATAAAAATATATTATCTTTAAAGAATGTGGAATGAAGGAATTGGTGTAATAAAATTTAAGGTCAAGTGTCAATATTATGCTATAGCTGATGGCTCTTCCAAATAATCCCTCCATTGTCTTGTAGTGTTTGATAAATGGGTATGAGTTGAGTTGAGTTGGGTGGTATTTATTATCCATGTTTGTTAAGCCCATAAAGAAAACCTATAGGTTATTAAAACCCTTTTTTACCCACTCAAAACTCTCATTTTTTATCCCTCAAAACTAGGACCTTTTATATTAATATGGTTGTTTTCAAAACTTATTATATTAGAGAAATATTAGACCTTATATTAGAGAAATATTGTTGTTTTGCTAGAAGTCGAGGGTTGGATTGGATTAATGTAGAGGTCGAACGTTGAGAACTCTACAAACAAAGAAAAGCTTGGAAACAATATATATATTAAGGTTGTCGTAGGTTGAAGTTTCGACATACATAACTTGACAAACAAAGAAAAACTTGGAAACAATATGTATAAAGGGTTGTACATAAGTCAAAACTTCAACCCTGGACAAGTGAAATCTCGCTAATTTTGTGATGAGGATCTCGCTCTAGAAGTAAATCTCGCTAATTTTGTGATGAGCATCTTGGAAGGAAATCTCGCTGAATCTCGCTAATTTTGTAATGAGGATCTCGCTCTAGAAGGAAATCTTATTAAGAAATGTGGGCTCAATCTCGTTAATTTTGTGATAAGGATCTCGCTCTAGAAGGAAATCTCGCTAGAAATGTGGGTTGAATCTCGCTAATTTTGTGATGAGGTTTTCGCTAGACATGTGGGCTGAATGTCGCTAATTTTGTGATGAGAATCTCGCTCTAGAAGGAAATCTCGTTAGAAATGTGGGCTGAATCTCACTAATTTTGTGATGAAGATCTCGCTAGAAATGTGGGCTGAATCTCGCTAATTTTGTGATCTCCCTTTAGAAGGAAATCTCGCTAGAAATGAAGATCTCGCTCATGAAGATCCTGAGCAAGATCCTCATTTTTTTTTTATGAAAATATGTTATTTCTATTTACTTGACTTTACTACCAACGTGACTTCTACTTACTTTCAACTAACACTCAAATTAATTTCACTCTTTAATTAATGAGGTTAAATTAATTTCACTCTTTAATAAATGCACCCAACTCTCTCCAACAACCACTTCTTTCTCCCTCTTCTATTTATAGATGACTTTCCACTCATACGTTTTATATTTCTACTATCTTTCTCCACTATATTTCCACTGTCTTTTTCCACGTTTAATATTTCCACTGTCTTTCTCCACTAAAAAAGGTATGCTTTTGTTGATTACTCTTTAGTTCAATTTATTTTTTTTATTGGTTACTCCTTGGTTCAATTTATTTTATTTTATTTCTAATATAACTATCATTATTTTGTGTTTCTTGTGGGGTCCAAACTAATTGCACAAATCATTCCTAATTAGTTTGAGAAGGTTTGTTATTTTGAGGTTCAAAGTATTTCTTTGTTTAGGACTTATTTTTTTTTTTTTTTTTATGGAAATATGTTATTTGTTAATTGTTGGTCACATTTTCTTGGGAATACTAGTTCACAAATTTTTTTATTAATGGTTGGTGACATGATATTTTTAATCTGATACTTCTCAAATTTTTTATGAATTATGAGTGAAATAGTACTGTTATGTAATTTTTTTTTATCTAATAATTCGTTCATTTCAATGGGTGAAAAACAATGAGAATCTCGCTCATGAGGAGGATCTCGCTCTTCCTCCTCATGAGCGAGATCCTCATTGTTTTTCACCTCCTCTGATACTTCTCAAATTTTTTATGAATTATGGGTGAAATAGTACTATTATATACTTTTTTTTAATCTAATAATAAGTTCATTTCAATGGGTGAAAAACAATGAGGATCTCGCTCATGAGGAGGATCTCGTTCATGAGGGAGATTTCGCTCATTCCTCCTCATGAGCGAGATCCTCATTGTTTTTCATCTCCTCTAATACTTATCAAATATTTGATGAATTATGGGTGAAATAGTACTGTTATGTAATTTTATTTATCTAATAATACGTTCATTCAATGGGTGAAAAACAATGAGGATCTCGCTCATGAGCAAGATCTCGCTTACATAGCAGTACTATTTCACCTATAATTCATAAAAAATTTGATAAGTATCAGAGGAGGTGAAAAAAAATGAGGATCTCGTTCATGAGGAGGATTTCGCTAATGAGGATCTCGCTCATGTTTTTCACCTCCTCTAATACTTCTCAAATTTTTTATGAATTATGGGTGAAATAATACTGTTATGTAATTTTTTTTTTTTATCTAGTAATACGTTCATTTCAATTCTTTTTTTTTTTCCAACTTCAATAAGATCATATTCTATACATTTTGGTGTGTTATTATCAAGTATTTTCAGGAATAATTTTAGTATGTCTTACTATCGTTTCACAATCAAAATTTGTTTTTTTTAAAAAAAATTATGTAATTGTAATGAAACGATGATATTAATATTATAACCAATGTTTAATTTCTGAAAAATATAGTTTCTAATCAGTGACATAAGAATTAAAAAAATATTGCATATCAATATTCATACAATCGGTTCACCAAGTTTTGAAAATATGGAAAAATGCATATTTTTTTTCTATATACATTTTAACACATCTCTCGGTGAAAATTTATTGTCCTAGGAACTAGGATTATGACAAGTTTAGATTATTATAGGTACATTGGGCCTTTAAAAAAAAAAAAAACCCCACTAAGCCCTTAAAAAGACTTAACTAAAATATCCTCAACCCTATCCTTAGGAAAAAAACCCACGAAGCCCTTGAAAACATGTTTTTAGATTATTATAGGTATATTGGGAAATAACACCATAAATCTAAACTATAACCCAATATGCCCAATACCGACGCTTGACCTCGTTTGCTATTATTTCTTAATCTTGAAACATAATCCGCCAAATACCTTACCCTTTCAGGAACAACTTGTGTATCCCTTTCCCTATAAAGATGGATACTGTTGAAGACCTCTTTTCGATCATGAGAATTATTTCTCACTCTTAAATACAGTTGATCATAACACTAACCACGTTATTGAACAACTACCAAAGGATAGAGAGACAACCGACATATGCTAGGTACTGCATTAGGCAGTTGACCTTCTTTCGCCTAATTTATGAGAGTGACTTGGCATGTCGTGAAAGCACTCGAATGGATAGACATACCTTTACGATTCTATGTAATATGCTATGGTCGACTGATTGTTTGGAACCAACAAGATGTATGGACGTCGAAGAGATGGTTGTGATATTCCTACACATTCTTGCACACGATGTCAAGAATCGAGTGGTACGCAGAAACTTTTCGAGGTATAGTGAGACAGTTTCGAGATATTTCAACGCAGTTCTTAGGGCAGTCTTACAACTTCACACTGTTTTGTTAAGAAAACCAGAACCGATTACAAATACATGCACCGATGGAAGATGGAAGTGGTTTCAGGTACAAAAATTACTCAGTTTTTTATATGAATACGTCATAAATATGCATGCAACAATAGATTTTTTTTTTTAATTCATTCTGATCACTTGAGAGAAACAGAATTGTCTAGGTGCGCTAGACGGCACATACATTAAAGTGAATGTTAGTGTCGTCGATCAACCTCGATATAGGACGAGAAAGGGAGAGATTGCCACAAACGTTCTTGCGGTGTGTGATCAAAATGGGGAGTTCGTCTTCGTTTTTCCAGGGTGAGAAGGGTCTGCAGTCGATTCAAGGGTTCTTAAGGATGCGTTTTTGCGACCGTACGGATTGAGGGTTCCAAAGGGTATTATAATAATCGTATACGTTATTTAAACATGCGTACATGCCACAACACATGTGCATGACATTTCGAAACGTGTACAGGATACTATTACCTATGTGATGCTGGATACCCCAACACTGAAGGATTCTTGGCACCGTACAGAGAGGAACGATACCATCTCTCCGATTAGCGTGGAGCAGGAAACGCACCGACAACTGCAAGAGAATTTTTCAACATGAAACATTCTTTAGAAAGGAACGTTATCGAGCAAGCGTTTGGGTTGCTAAATGGGCGGTGGGCTATTCTTAGGGGAAAATCATTCTACCCAATACAAGTCCAATGTCGAACAATAACTGCATGTTGCCTTAATCACAACTTGATCACAAGAGAGATGGGAATCGGTGCAATGCTTGACGTGCCCGATGAGGAGAATTTTGCATCAGTTGGTCTTGATGAGGATCATATTGAATTTGTTGAATTATCAGAGGAATGAACCAAGTTCAGGGATGACTTAGCGGTCAAAATGTTTACTCAATGGCAAAAAGCTTGATTATTCAATGTTCATTGCTTACTTTTCTTTTACTACTGAATGGAATTTAATTATGAAACATTCTAAGTATGTCATGAAAATGTTTTGTGCCAAGACTCTGTGTGAACAAATTAAATTGGAACATATAATTTCAGCAATTTATCCTTTGTTTGTGCATGTGTTTAATTTATAGCATCTTTTCATTCAACAAACGTATGCATTCAGCATAATGACAGGTAATAGTAAGAGGTCTAAACACGTATGGTCGAAGGTGGAAGATGCTAGGTTGGTGGAAGCTCTATTGTATTTGGTGGAGACCGGTTGGAGGTCCGATAATGGGACGTTTCGACCAGGATACCTACAACACTTGGAGCAAATTCTGCATGAGAAAGTGCCCGGGTGCGCACTGAATAAAAACACCATTGAGTGCAAGGTGAGGAGTCTGAAGAAACAATACAATGCAGTATCAGAGATGTTAAGTCAGTCGGGGTTCAATTGGAACGAGGAGTTCAAATGTGTCCAGGTCGAGAGGGAGATTTTCGATCTTTGGGTTCGGGTAAGATTCTAGAAAAAAAAAATGTACGGATACGTGTTATAATATAAATATTAATAATGTGTATATGTATTAATGCAGAGTCATCCCAATGCGAAGGGAATGTGGAAGAAGCCATTCCCACATTACGATGACCTCTCCGCCGTATTTGGGAAAGACAGAGCAGTAAGGCAATCAAGTGAGGACCCATACGTGATGGCGATGAATGCTTTCAGAGAGTTTGAAGATGAGATTTGACTTGGATCACAGGACTGTCACACCCCTGAGGTTCGCCAGACAGAATCACCATTAAATCAAGATGAAATAGATGAAGAGCCAGCAGAGCAATCTACAGGTAGAGCGAGTGTACCTACCGAGTCATCTCGAGGCAGTAAGAGGAAGAGGTCATCATTCCAAGTTGAAATGATCGACATCGTGAAATCGACTGTGGAAATGCAGAGCACACACATGGGTAGACTTGCATCGTGGCAAAATGAGAAGTATGAGCTGGAGTTGAAGGAAGTAGTAAATGCCATATACAACATTGATGACCTGGAAGAGAATGATCAGGTCACCCTTATTGACCTCATTGTCACAGACATTCAGAAGACAGATTGCTTCCTTGCAGTACCAGAACACGCACGAAAGAGGTATTGCCTCCGTCTACTAGGAAGAAACATGTAGACTGACCACACCCCTACATTTTGTTTATAGTTCTTTTGGATAACAGCAAATGGACAATGGACTGTCATGTCGAAAATAATGATAACTTTTGCATACTTGAAAACATGTACTTTTTGTGCTTGTAAATATAATTAATATTATAAGTATCGAAAAGAACATATATTTTGTGATTTTTTTTTTTTTTTGGATATATATACATACAAACATTCAATATGAAATATATATACCTTTAATATATATACAAACATTCAATATATATACATAAAATATACAATATACCAATTAATTGAGCAGTAATATGAAATATATTTTATTGGTATGTTTTACTGATTGAAGAGAATTAGAATTATTACAATTTTTGAAAAAAAAATATATGAAAAATAATTTATTATGTTCTACAAATTGAGAAAAAAAATTGAGATTGTCCAATTTATGTCATAAATGATTTGAGAAACTACGAGTATATTTGAAAATTAATCAACAATAGCAAAGCATAAAACTAAAAAAATAAAAGAATGAAATAAAAAACAAACAGAAAAAAATAGAACTAATCTCATTCACAAAAAAACTGCATCAAATCCTTCAACTCAACTCAACTCAACTCTGCACAACAAACACAGACAATAATTACCAACTTAACTCAACACATCAAATACAGACAATTTAACTCCCCAGATAATATAACTCTCCAGATAATAATTATCAACTCAACTCAACTGAACTCTCTAATTTTATCACATACCAAACACATCCTAAGTGTTTTTTTTTTCTTCCTTGTGCTTTCTTTTTTTCTTTTCCTCTTTAATCACAGTAGCATGTAATTCTCCCTTGTTAATTGCTTAATTAAAACAAGTGATAATTGTAAACGTTTTTTTAGTACAATAAATGAAAACATGAAGGTTTAAAACTCTAACCTAAAGAAAATTTTGACATTTTTTTAAACAAAACAAATTCTCATCTATGAAGCACAAATATTTCAAAAGGGCAGATAATCGACATGGGATATGCATTTGACACAATACGTCTAGATATGTGTATTTTACACTGCAGAAATTTACTCTTTCCTGATGGCCAAAACCGTTGCGAAAAGTAAAAAAAGTATCAGGAGAACCTTTCCTGACAATGTTTTACTGTCGACAACATTGTTGGGATAGTCTCATTGGGAAAGCTTTATCTCGATGAAAAAAATTACTTCATCGGGATTGAAAGATTTCGCAATGGAAGAAGTGAAGACGATTTCTCTTAACACTCATAATCTGGTGTCGGGAGAAGTCGCAAAAACACATTTTATGGCTTCTCTCGATCCCAGATTATGAGCGTCGGGAGAAATTGAAATTGTATGGATTGTATATGCATCTCGATGCTAAAATTATGAAGTTTTCATTAGGAGAAGATACATACCTTGATGCCAACATATATTGGCGTTGGGAGAGATTACTTTTTGCCAACAATATATGGACATGGCATCGGGAAAAGTTCTAAAAATATTTAATAAAGATGTTGTTTTTACCGACGCCTTTAAATTTAGTGTCGGGAGAAGTTTTTTTCCAACTTAAATTTTTATAATTTGATAAATATCAAACCTATTTAAATTTTACAAATGTAATCAAATAAACTAACAAATGCACTTTAGGCAACTCCACCACCCCTCCCCCAATTCAACTCAAACTTAAACATATTTATGCATTTATCTGTACACCAATTTTAAACTAAATATGAAACTCAATGTTCAACCTAAGAAAATTCAAAATGTATGTTAATCTCTCTTCTCCCCTCCACCCCTAACATACATACATTTTAATCTCAAACTTAATGCATTTTTCCATATACCATAAAACTTAAATTCAACTCAAACTTAAATATATTTACGCATTTATCCCTATATCAACTTTAAACTGGATATAAAACTCAATGCTCAATCTCAGAAAATTCAAAATGCACTTATCCATATCAAAAATAATTTTATTAAGTATTCTCTTCCTTGAAATGGTTTAAAAGAGAATATTTTTTAATGTATTATGGCAAAAGGAAATGGGATTATTATTCAATAATTCTAAATATACATCTAATTCTCACCAACATACAGAACAATCCAATCTATTTATTCATATTCACATAGTATATTTTTATAATTCAAGAACCTAATAGACACAAAATAAATACAATTCCAAATATACATCTAATTCGCATCAACATAGAGAACAACAGAGAACAACCTAATCTATCTATTCATATTTTTCAATATATTATGGCAAAAGGAGGTAGACTTATTATTCCCAATTCCAAATGTGCATCTAATTCTCACCAACATATAGAACAATACAACCTATTTATTCATATTCACAAAAATATTTGAAGGTTATAATTCACAAAGTATAATTATATTCTTATAATTCAAGAACCTAATAAACACAAATAAATACAATCCTAAAAGTACACAACCTAAACTTATAATTAAAATAAACAAAGTTAAATTACAAAAAAAAAAAAAAAAACTCTCTAGATTCCTTAGTTACCCTTGAACTTTGAAAATTTTCATTTCAACTGTTGAAGTTTAATATTATTTTAAAATTTGTTAAAGTTTCAGAGGCTTAGGTATGCTTCTTCGTTGTGTGGACAACGGTTTCTTATCATAAGAATAGAACTTTTAGAGCCCCAAACTGATTAAAAAAAAAAGTGAGTTAATGATCTCATGTAGAAGTTGGTCTCCGAAAATCCTACTTAGGTGGGGACTATATAGCAAAGAGCCATTCAAGCTGTAGAGTCTTTTCATAGTTACTCCTAATTTAATTTTCTCACAAATCAGGGTGGAGTTTTTTTCGTAAAATTTCAAGGTCATTATCCATAATTGCCAACGATTCAAACCTACTTATCACTTAATCTAGTTGAATGACCGATTCAAGGCCATAACCTTCTTTACTTTGTCTTACACACACTTCAAATAACAAACACTCAAATCCATTTAGCAAGTAAGTCACTATAGTTTGGACTAAGAAACATTCAAGGCAAGAACTTAAATTGAAAAATGCAATAGACAGAATCATCTTTAATCAACAAAATGATTAACCTCAGACTAATCTTCCAATAACACATTGGTACCCTCACTTCAGAACCGTTAACTTCTACAACTCATTTGGATCAAGCTCAATAAGCTAAGATTTGACCAAAATAACGAGTAAAAAATGGTAGAGCTTGGACTCATAACTATTTGTCTATCAATATTATTTTTCAGAGCGTTGAAAAATTTACCTTTCTACACAATGAGGCGGTATGGTCAATAGTAGTGGTGATTGAAACTTGCTGCAAAGGTTGGACCAAAGTAGCTTGTCCAATGAGTTTTTATTGTAAACCGATCATCCTTTATTGAACAAGTTATTTGTGCTTTTTCTTACTAAATCTTTTGCAGGAGAATGTGCTAATTGACATAATCAAAGCATTCTTCACTTTAATCTCTGTCGGGTAACCCGGATCTATCAATTTTGGATCCTTATTATGTATCACATACAAAAACCCAAACGTCCCCACTATCACAAATCTGGTGATAGTGGCAGCGGCTTTGCAGATCCGATGACTGGACTGGTAGATCCGACAATTAGGGTGGGTTTGTGAGTTGTCGGTTTGAAGAAAATTTGGGGGTGGGATTGAGGGAGATAGTCGATTTAGGGAAAACTTGTGTGTGGGATTGAGGAATTTAAAACCCTCTTTCGATGCCTCTAAAAGGCGTTGGGAAAACTTGGCTCTCCTAACAGTATTTTAAAATATCGTTGGGAGATCTATGTTGATCAAATATCTCTCCTGACGCTGTCTAATATGTCGTCAGGAGATTTTCAAAAATTTTTCCCCAATTATGTATGCCGACGACATTGGATACGAGCGTCGAGAAATATCGTGGGGAAAGATAATTTTCTCAACAACATAAAAAATATCGTCGGAAAAGCCATTTTTTCTGACGGTCAATTTATTGTTGGAAAAGATGAGATTTTCTTAAGCTTTTTTTGGCATCGGCAAAATTTTCGTCGGAAAGACAAAATTTCTTGTAGTGCAATTGATATTATAATTACAATCACATTCGGCCGGAAAGAAAAATAACTAAAAAATAATTAATAAAAAAACAACTAAAAATAATCATAAAAATAAAAACAAGAACCCTAGATTAAAATCATTCCCTCAATTGAGTCAATTCGATAACCTTATCTCCTTCTACTTCGTCTCTTCCTCTTTTAACTTCTCAACCCTAAAGTCTAAAACTTTCATTTTTAGTCATCGAGTCTGTCGTCGACCACGTCTTAACTCGTTGTCAACCACACCTCAGCTCGCCATCGACGACGCCTCAACTCACAGTCGATCCCATCTTAACTCAAAGTTCTTCTTTCCGCTTGTTAGTTTCAATCTCCCAACTCTGTTGTTCTTTTTTTTCAATATCCTTTGAAATTTTCATTTCTTTTAATTTTAAATTTTTAACAGTAATTTGAAATTGACGAATTACGGTATTCGATCATATTTATATCGATGTTTGTGTTTCTTAGATTCTCGTATTATTAAGCTACAAGGGCAAAGATAATAAAAGCACTTCCGATGCCCATCGAAGGAAACAATCTGAAAAGTCACTTAACCAAATACGAACTCAAAGATTCAGATTTAGCAAATTTGGCAACAGAATCGGCAAACAAATTACACAAGTGAGGAACAAATTCAAAGAAGCTTCTTCAAAGTAGCTTTTCATGAAGATGATTTCATCAATTCGACAACAAATTTCTCTATCACCTTTGGTTTTCCCAGAAATTTGATTTATAGCTTGAACGCAATCAAATTCAAGTTTCAACCACGATTTGACCGCATTTGAGAGATTAGAGCGAGCTTTAATCCTTCCAAAATTGCACGAGCTTTTGCCAAAGGAGCAGGGAAATCAGCTTGAAGATAAGGCTAAAATTGCAATTAATCTTCTTGATGCATCTCGAAGTACCAAATCTAGACTAGTGCAAGAGGGATCGTTGTTCCAAGAAGCATCGACATTAATTTTGATGAAACTGGGCGAAGGATGAGACCAACCCAGCTTGGGAGAGCAATCCTTCTTCACTGAGATCTCTGAAAAGATTTGAACAAACCCTAGAAGCAGTCCTTAAACGTTCAAGGTAATTGAAAATCCAGTCACATTTGGTGGTATGTGAGGGATAAATCTTCCTTTGTTCATGGCCCAACAAGTAGTGACAATAATTTCTAAATTTTTAGAGTTGCAAGATGAATCTAAAGCAACCCATCTATTAAAGAAACTAACACTAAAATCATCCTTGATTGAGTTAATATTTTGGACTAGAGACGATATCATTCTCGCTCTTTTAATTGTTGATTTATGCTCTCTTTGAAGATAATTAGGACATATCATTAACTCATAAAATAAAGAACTCATCTCTAGGTGTTTTTAAACCACAATACCCTATTTATAGGACGCACACTCAAGCTAATTTTAGACAAAAGGTTAATTTATCTCTAAAACCTAATTCTTTCCTTGTTTAATGAGTTCTACAATCACTTACTCTCTCAAGTAGTTGATTACTTATACTTAAATCAATCTCTCAATCAAATTTAAGCAATATAATATGCACGCATTAAATTAGATGAACTTTAACTTATGCAAGATTTAGTAAAAATGTTAGTGAAGAATTAGTTGCTCATGATAAAGGAAAGAAACGATATGGATATGGATTGAATATAGAATAAATTATATTTATAATAAGGCGTGCGAGTTTTTCAATCTCAAATAACTTAATATAAATAAGATGACATAAAAAATGTAACAAGGAGCAGAGAATGAAATTATTAAGCCGTCGGTTGCAATCTCTTGATTCTTTTGGTTTGTATGGTGGTTGCTTCAATAGCGGTTGTAATGGAGGCGGTAGAGTTTTCTCCTGTTTCAGAGAGGAAGATTGAGTTCTCACTTATAATTTCTCAAATAAAAGCTTGAAAGGAGGATGATAATGATGAAATTATGGAAGAATTTGGATAGAGCTTTAGTCAATCTCTTGATAGGAAGTCTCCCTTCTTTAGACAAATTCAGATGCACTATTTATAGGCGTCAAATGGGAGCTTCTTTGCCTCTTTCTAATGATGCTCTAACACATTTGCATTTAATTCCATGTCCTTCTGTGCCGGTTACTCGCGTCATAGGTTCATTGGCTCTGTCATGACTGTCTCAAATTAGCTACCAACTTGTATTTTGATTTGACATCTATTGTCCAAGCGCTTGTCGTTTTCTCTCTTTGTGTTTTTGCTCATCACATGGTTCTTTGTGTGCAAGATTTGGAGTTGATTTGATCACTTTATATGCATCCATTGCTGCAACTTTTGTTCATTTGGTTTATTTTTGCTTCTTTTCATTATAAGTCATGCATTTAAAGATGTTAAATTTTATAATTTTTAGGATAATGAATTTTGTAAATGCATGAACGCAGAGTGTTATTTTAAACATGAATTTCACATCAAGTTAATGCATTTTCCTTTGAATCTTCCTAATTATTCTTAATAAAAAGGTATAATAATTTTTATTTCTACGGATTATCAATACCTTCATTAACAAACCAAATTAGTTTGAACTAAAATAATTTTCGAATTAGAAAAAAATATTTTCAATCTTTTATTATTATTATTATTATTTATTTATTTATTTTTTAAAACATAGGTAGAAATCTTCTGCAATCAAAGAGTGAAGGTAACCCAATTTATGAATAGAAAAGGTACCTCAATTATTCTTTAATTGCTAAATTGGGCTTCATATTTTCTCAAGTATGCTAATCGTAATGAGGGGACTATTAATGGTTTTTTTTTTTCTCATTTTCAAATAGCTTTTATTTTGGAAAAGAATGTGAATGATAAACTTGATATAACGATATAGAGACTTTATTTTTTAACTTAATAATTATGTATCAATTACGATAAAAACGAGTAGAAAAAAGATTCATCCGAACTAAGGTAGTTTTGATTTAAATTTGAGACTTTTATCCATTTCAAGAAGTCAAGAACACACTTTGGGAATCAATTATTGGTGTGGGACAGTATTGAAATTTTAATCAATTACGAGGGTATATTCGAAAATTGCCTTTAGTTATTTATTTTCTTAATAGGCCATTGAATTTACTCTGCAAAATTTAAGACCGTCGATAGGCAATTGGTGGACTGTGAAACGTGGCAACCATTAATTGGTCAGATAGAGGAGGGATTTTCTCCTTTTATTATATAAAAAATTATGATGGTATACGTGGCGCTCAACTATTGGTGAGAAATTTCTGCGAATTATCTCTGATAGCGGCTAATGTGGATGTCAATTTTCGCCTAGAATTGTGTATATGGGTTAGATTGGATTGAAACTGTTTTTTGGATAAATTCAAAAATTTGAATTGGTTGAATTGACAATCATCCTTAAAATTCGGATTGGATTGTCGAGTTATAATTTACTTTTTATTTTTAATAAAAAATATGTAATTTTATATACTACATATACTAATAATTAAAATATCATAAAATTAAATGTTAAATAACAAATATCTATAATATTTATTACAAACTTTAAACAAAGACAAATATCATAAAATTTTTTAAAAAAAATTAAAATTCACAAATTAATTAATATAAAATAGACAAATTTTAAACAAAGAATATCTATATATAGTTCCGGTTGAGTTGGGTCAACCCAACTTCTTTTTAAGCTGACCAAATCCAATAAAAATAGAAAAATTCAACTCAATGATAAAATTAATCTAATCCAATTCTTACCTATGGTTCGAGTTCAAATTATTTAAACATCCTAATCAAGACCAGAATCTTTTTGAACAGTGAAGAAAAACAAATATATAGACATAATAATAATAATAAATTATTTCAATAAATATATATATATATATATATACACAATTAAATTAACCATAAGAAAATTTTCAAGGTTATATTCTCCTGATATCGTTGGTTTCTCCAATTCTGTGGGTCTGACTCTGCCTCTCTCTTTTCGAGCCAGAACCACCAAAAAACCCACACTGTATAGCAAACCCTAATTCTTTGGTCTCAGATCGGCCATGGCTTCCACTAAAGAACGCGAGAACTTCGTTTACATCGCTAAGCTCGCCGAGCAGGCCGAGCGCTATGATGGTTTGCTGCTATCTTCTTATTTTCTCTCATTTCCGTTTGATTTCTATGCTTATGCTTTTGACTGTCTGCTCAGATCGCATTTCCTGTGGTTGTGTGCTATGTTTATTTTTTCCCCTCTGTATTTATGCTTTTTGTGTACGGATTTGAAGCGCGATCGCCTGCCTTTGTGTAAAATTTCCGCAGTCTTTGCAGATTTAAGCGTTGTTATGTTTTTCCGTTTACTCGATCTGTTTGAAATTTGAGGATAGTTAGTTTGCCTATAATTCGGCTACATTTAACTTTTCGAGTAGTATTTTTCTTTCTTGATCCATTGTTTTATACAGTTTTCTGTCTGATCTGTTCTATTTAATAGAAAATACTCTCTTTTTGTATGTTTTTCGATCGTCACTCCTTTGCTTGGTAGCTAATTTTTCACTATTACTTACACAGACTACTTGGACATCGTTTTATCTGTAAGCACAAAGCAAATTGAACTTTCTGCTTGTTCTGTCTTTGCTTGTCTCGATGGCAAAACTCTGATTGTAGTTGGTTTTCGATGATAGATGGTGATTTTGATTTTTTTTTCCTTTTATGTTTTTTTCAGAAATGGTGGATGCAATGAAGAATGTTGCAAAGCTTGATGTCGAATTGACAGTTGAGGAAAGAAACTTACTTTCTGTTGGATACAAGAATGTGGTTGGTGCACGGCGAGCCTCGTGGAGGATCTTATCATCAATAGAGCAGAAAGAAGAAGCTAAGGGAAATGAAGCAAATGCGAAACGCATCAAAGATTACAGACAAAAGGTTGAATCAGAGCTCTCTGGTATTTGTAATGATATCATGACAGTGATCGATGAGCACTTAATTCCCTCGGCTTCAGCTGGGGAATCGACAGTATTCTACTATAAGATGTGAGTCTGTGCGTTGATGGTTAGGTGCTTGACTACCAGAAACTTGTGAAATTTAATAATCCTTCATTGCAGGAAAGGAGATTATTATCGTTACCTCGCAGAATTTAAATCTGGTAATGAGAAGAGAGATGCAGCTGATCAATCGATGAAAGCATATGAGGTGTGCATACTCATCTTCCCCTTTATTTTCATATTAATCATGTGCTTCTAGCCTTCTGCTCTGTCTTGCTGTATTTTTCTCCATTTATTAAATATCAACAATCGTTGAATTTCTCTGTCTCTGGTCTCTGTTTCTAAATTGTGTTGATTGTTTGTATTGCCCCTTATATTGTACTGAACAAGTGTTTTATTTTGCTGTTAAATGTATGGGATATGTCATATAAGTATATGCATGTTCATTTTCTTGGGATTACAACTATTTACGTTCTTCTGGCAGTAGTCTGGATGATAATCGAGAAAATTACTTGCATTGATTCCTTTGAGAGGAAACTCGCATTAAGATTTGCTTTTTTGTGGTGGTACTACCTTCCCTTTTCTGATTATAGAAGCAAATACACCAACGAATCTTCTCTTTTCCCTAGTAAAACTGGTTCAAAATAAGTTTTACCGGAAGTTATTTGCCAGAAGGTTTTTAATTGGATTACTTTGAACCCATAGGTCTAACATTTTAATTGAGAAGCTCTATTGTAGTATAGAGCTCTCTTCTGTCTATACATTTCCTGGCCTTTACATTTGTCTCTTTTATCTTGTCTATTGCAGGCTGCAACTAGCTCAGCCGAATCTGAGTTACCCCCTACACATCCTATCCGCCTGGGGTTGGCATTAAATTTCTCTGTCTTCTATTATGAAATCTTGAATTCACCTGAAAGGTATGGCTATTGTAATACTAATAATACCAGTAAATCTGGCAGAGCGTTGTCCTAATTGGAGTGTAGTTGACATTGATGGCAACATTGTGGTTTTTTTCTGTTTAGGGCCTGCCACCTTGCAAAGCAAGCTTTTGATGAAGCCATTTCCGAACTTGACACCCTGAATGAGGAGTCATACAAAGATAGCACCTTAATCATGCAGCTTCTTAGGGACAACCTTACGTTATGGACTTCTGACATCCCAGAAGATGGAGGTAATGGTGAAAATCCGTACTGACCTTAGCCAATATGCATTGAAATGGTTAATTGTGTGGACTTTATCTGATTTCTATTCAATTTTATTGCCAGACAAAGGTCTCGTTGTTATTCTAAAGCTACATTTGGTGTTCTCCGGTCTGCTTCATTTATGCTAACTAACAGTTATTGGATGTTGTACTCTTGCAGAATAACAGTTACACATTGCTTATTAACGTACTAAATGAATTTTAAATGTCGATTACTTGATATCTGTAATCTTTATGGTGGCTGACTAATGTACTCATCTCTTCATTGCATTGACCTGTTTCATGGTTTACAAATTTTGGCCAATGTATTATCATGTGATCTCTTTTCTAGATAATCCTTGCCTTGTTTGCAAAAGAAGATTGGAGTTAATCTTCAAACTGATATGGAGAAATTGTGTTTATATATTTGCTTCGTTTAGAATGAATTTCTTCCTCTCCATACTCTGTTTAGGGATGATAACAATCAGTCATTGAATATTTCCAAATGTGGCCCAATCAATTAACTTTTATTTTATCATAAAGTCCACTACAAGCGTCCATTCACCATCTCATTAAATCTACTTTCTCTCTCTCTCTCTCTCTCTGTGTTTTAACATGTGATTCCTCATCGCTGCAGATGATGCCCAAAAGATCAATGGCACTGCCAAGGTTTCTGGTGGTGACGATGCCGAGGTGAGTAGCTCAAACTGTTAGTTGCAGTTAGTCACATTTGATATATACTTAAACCATTCTTCATTTGCTGCAGTGAAGCGGATAGCATCTTAAGTGGCACAATCTGTACTACTCTGGAGATGATGGATGCAACTCGGATAATTGCTCTTAGTGTTTAGCATAAAAGGAGGGTTCCTTTTATTATCTTCCCTTTGTTCTTCTCTTCTCCTTTTTCTGATGCCCCATTATTGTGTGGTTTATTTTTGAGTATGATGTCTAGACATGTTTGGTCTAATCTTTGCATTCGCACAAAGCTTTCCCTTGTCTCATTGGATGGTCAATAGGTTGCAGGGTGAACGAACTTGAACTGTTAATGTGTTTTTTTTATCCATCTTGTTTAGATGAAAAATGCCATTGCCCAGATGGAGGGTTTCTGTTGAAGCATTATATATAATGTTCTTCTATGTCAAATCTTTATCAATATATCTTCCTTACACGCATTTCTCTCTCTACTAATAATTGAGAATTTGAGTACAGGCAACTAGGACTACCACTACTTGCAGATGGAGGAATGCTAAAAATTCCTTTCCTAAAGCTGCCACTGTCACCATGGATTTACAATTCTATTTGGTGATTTTATTCTTGCCCCTCTAATGTCTCTTAATGTAAATAGATGGTAATTAAAAAAAAAAAAAGAAAGATTAGCATAGTTTCTGTTTATCAGGAAATTTGAAAACAAAAATTTGAAAACAGGGGATTTAATGAAAATAGAGTCGTATTTCAAGCTTTTAGATCTGTGTTTGGTGACATTCAGAATTTGCTATCAAATTTAAATAATTATTTAGAATGGGTTTTGTACTATATTTACATATCATAAAACTAGCCGTAGTTACTCTCTAAGATAATAGTTGATAACAAACTATTATTAATTTATTTATAAACATGTTTTATATTAAAAAGTTTGTATAAATATTATTTTATAACGTCATATAATACATATTTTAATTTTTAAAAAATAAATTATGGTTATAACATGGTATATAGTATTTTTAAATGTTTAGATCGTTATTTAATATAATTTCGTATTTTAAAACTTTTAATAAAATTTGGATGCAATGAAAACATTTTAATTTTTTTTTTTTTGAAAATTGTACTGTTTGGATTAGAGGATTCGAAAAATACAAAATAAAATCTGAGTTGCCTAGACCCTAAATTTTTGGTAACTGGCCTTGTATTTTTAGGGCAGGAAACTGACTTTATAGATGATGTGTGTGGTATGATGGGAACAGGAATGTGAAAATTGCTTGGAACATTCTGTAGGGTGTAGAGTTATGTATCAAGTACTGGCTTGCTACGGCGTATCACACATCTTATGAATTTTTCGACTTTTCTTTTTAAACCTTTTTATTTGTAAGGTTAAATTATAAATTGAAAGTTGAGTCTTATGTGACACAAATTTTAAAATTGTATTAATAGCTCAATTAATTATTAATAATGTTGAATTTCAAAATTGAAAGTTCTTGAATCAACCTAACTTTTTTAAATATATCTTTTCAAATTTTTACTTATTTTGGTGGACATCTTTCATGCGGATATTATTGGAAAAATATTCGTCGAATAAAATTTTATAGTTTTAGAAGTTTTGAAACAAATTAGATTTGGTAATATGATTAAACTGCTCTTTATTTATTAAGATAAGTTAATTTGTTTTTTTAAAAAAATAAAATAAAAACACATGATCTCAAGAAATTATACTAAATACATCTGGTCAAGTGTTCATCCTAAATGATTAAACTTAAGCCTTGGTTACTAGAATAAAGACTTAAACTTAAGCCTTGGTTACTAAATTGTTGTTCGTTGATAAACTTTGAGTGTAGCATGATGTTTAAAACCATTTGATCTTTTTAGGAAAATTTTCATAAATAGAAAAAATGTCAAATTATTTATCTAAAAAAAAAATCATTGATAGACATTTATAGACTTCTATCAATCTCTATCAAAGAAAATTAAAATTTTGTTATTTTATGTAAATATTTTTTTTCTTTTTTTTTTCTATTTTTGAAAATTCTCCTTTCTTTTATTTTTTTTTAAAATTAAGTTTTAGGCATCAAACTACCTCTACTTATTAATTTATTCAATTGATTAATTACTTTAACAAATATATTATTTTTAAAATTAAAGCCAACTTTTTGAGAGTTAAATAAAGTAGTTTTGTAAAATTTGTTTATTTTTTTAATTGGACCAGAAATTCAAATTAATAAAAAATTTAGCACTGAAGACTAAAGAGATAGCCTTGGTAAAAACTTAGAGATAAAGCCTAGAGCTAGATATGAACAAACTCATAATTGAAAGAGACCAAAAGAAAACTATTTAGTTGAAGAAGTAGATATGGTTTTTTCCATCAAATGTGAGAATTTGAACCTCTAACATGTTGAAATATATATATATATATATATATATATAATAAAAACTAATTTTCCTTTCCTTTTATACCGTTTTAAATTTACGTGGATGTGTCGATACTTCATCAACATTTTCACATTTCTATGATTCAACATCATGAGGAGTAAATCGATAATTTTAATATGTTATAGAAAAATCTACTAAACATAAAGAATAAACAACAAAATATCACCAATCTAAATATAATATAAACAATAAATATGTTAACTTATTTAAAAATCATAAAATGTTAATTTATTAATTTAAATTTAATTATTTTTTTTGAAAACTTTTCTAGAAATATGTATGTATCAATATTTCTCTCATATTAAAAGAGATCGACATTTTAAAATTAATATCCAAACAAATTTCTCAAAGAAAAAAAGAAAAAATGAAAACAAAAAACAAACTATTTTTTGGTAGAAAATGAAGCAAATAATTGAATATGGAAGATATGTCCTATACTTTAGGAAATTTGGGCCGATGACCTAAAATTTGGGCACATAATGCCAAATGACCCATTTTTTTAAATGTCAATTGACCCTCGGCGGATATCATCACGATATGGGATTACAAAATTGCCCTTCCTTTTGTCTCCTATATGATATCCCTCTCTTCAAACGTAACGATCGTCCCAGAAGGTGTCGCTCGAAATTCTTGTGTGGAAGTGTCGTTCAATCTCGCTTTGCAAAATCATCATTCATCTGCTGCTGCAATTGAAGCTCTTAGGCAAGTGAACTTAATCTTTGTCATGCATGTTGTGTTATGTCTGTTAAGGTTTCGTTGGGTTGGAATCGACTGACACATTCTATGGGTTTCAGGGTCTAGTAGTTGGTCATGTCTATTTTTGTTTTAGGTTTTAATGTGTTCTGCGTGGGTTTAGGACGAAGACGACTTAGTTAGAGTAAGATAAGGTGAGAGCGAGTTTTGCGAGAACGAGATCAGCGAGATGGACACTGAGGAGAGTTAGATTAGCGAGTGCGAGATAGGCGAGAGCGATATATGTGAGAGCGAGACAAGTGAGAGCAATTATAGCGAGACTTTAATAGTATGTATTGTTACTGATTTTTTTTAAGAACCTGTTAACTGATAGATTGAAGGTTGATATCATACATGAGTAATTTAAGATGTCAAAAGCTTTGAAAATACGTGAAGTTGATAGGTTTCCCGGGTAAGTAACGAGCCTGGCCCACATTGTGAATGGCAACAAGATTGTGAAGGAGAAGCTTACTTGAGGGCAGTTAGAGATGTTCAAGAGAACAGTTTTTGGGCGATTTTTAAACATTGACCTCGTATTCAATAACCCACTTATCCACCATATGTTGTTAAGGGAAGTGAAGAAGCAAAGAATGAACTCGATCAACTTCTTTGTTAGAGGAAAGGTCGTCACATTTTCGAAAGACGATTTTTTGTTAATTACTGGTTTGTGGCGGTCTCCTATGCGAGTTGTTCGGAGTGAGGGTTCCTCACAAGAACTTGCAACAAAGTACTTTGGTAATTGGTAGATTTCGGATGCATTCCACCTGAATTTACTAGAATAAGAATACAAGAATTTGGAGTTAAAAAATGATGATGATGCTGTTAAATCACCCTAGTGTATTACGCGGAGGTTACAATAATGAGAAGGAACAAGCAGAAGAGTGTTGTCGATCATACTCTATTTGAAGATGTTGAGGACATTGATTATTACAATAGTCTAGATTGTGGTACAATTATTTGAGAGAGAACACTCAACGCCCTCAAGACTGCATCGAATGATAAGGTTGGTCTATACAAGGAGAAGGTGAAAGGAAATAAAAATTATGTTGTAAAGTACTCGTTGTGTAGATTTCCTCAAGCATTCCAGGTAGATGTTCCTTAACATAAGTTTATATTTGGTTTAACATTAACATAGTTATAAATATATGTTGTTTCATATTTAGGTATGGACGTAAGAAATCCTATCATTGGTAGCGGGGAACGTTGCCCCTCGAAAGAGCAACGTAGCCGTGCCTCGTATATTACGGTGTTCATGCTTTCGCTTGGTGTCATCCAAAGTACTCGAGAAAGACATTTTTGAGTCTCAAAATGTAAGTGTAATCTAGTCACAATATGTTTATAAATTGACACTAACCATTTTATTAGGTTGGATTGTTAATGCAGACAATAGTTAAAGAGGGTCTTGTCATGTCTGATGCTGAGAAGGAGTTTTGGGACACCCTAGTTGATAAACGGGTCATAAGACAAGTACATTTTGACGTCGAGAGTTCAGAAAGCTCTAGTAGTTCAGAAAGTGGTGATAGTTTGAATGGGGAGGATAATTCAGAAGGTGGGGATGGTGATGAGTAGGATAATGTCGAAGGTGGAGTGAGGGATGGCAAATCTGATGATGACATAAACATCCACTAGTCCACTTATACCCCCAACGAGGATATGTTTCATGATGTACTGGTGGGCCATGTACGTCCTGAGCCTGAGGAAAAGCATTTTGAGCTTGAGAAGAAGCGTTATAAACTTGAGGTTTTAGGCCACAGGGAGGGAGCCAATGTTGATCCTTCTGTATATTTGTACCTAGAGTATTAACAGCTCGATATCGTGTTTGGATGGCCGTGTATCGAACCTCAAAGTAGACACAAGAAACATCAAAGAACATTTGTCAGCCATTATGTCTCTGTTACAGTCTATGAAGGGTTCCATGGTGTTTGGGGTGACGAGGTCAGTCACTCTATAGATAGACCACGATGCCACTAGGTCATCCATCCCTCCTTTATCTTGGTCACGCACTCAACCTTTACATAGGTCATCTATCTAGCATCTACCTAGGTTAACCACCCAGTCTCTAACTAGGTCACTTGTCTCACCCCTACCTCGGTCACCGATCCAGCCTTTACCTAGGTCACCGACCTTACCTCTACCTCGGTCACCTAATTCACCTGTACAGCCTGATACATCTACCTATTCCTCTTCCACCAATAGAGCTTGATATCATGACCTCACCTATCACTCTTCCATCCAGAGAATCTGATATCACATCCTCGTCTATTTCTCACCATGATACCTCAACCGCTGCCTTTCCTACTATCCTTCCACCTCTAAATATAAGTAGAGAGGACATTGAACCTCAACCTTCTGAGAAACAATGTCTGTCGGAGCCACCGCCTATCATACAGTTTGACACAAAACATCTCGATTCATTGGTATGATCCTTATATGATTGGAAAATCTCTTTCTTCATATTTGTTATTCGACATGTTCGCCATTTTGTTATATTTATATACATTATGGTTGAGAGTTGAAAAACCACTCATAAAAGTAAAACTGTTAACAAGTACACACCTCCGGTCGAACCAAAGAAGAAAATAACAAAATAGAAGGAAAGCAAGGTACAACTTCCTTTTGAGTGTCCATCGATTAAGTACTCTCTCCCTGGAGTACCTACGACATTGTTTAAAGCGACGGTCGAATACTTCTTGATGCATGAGGTTCCACCTGCTATATTTACAGAAATGATGAATTGGATTACCGATAAGAATATAGACGACAAGGTTCAAGAAAATGCATTTCGGCCATTATCTAAGTCATTTTTTCAAGAATTGACTGAACCAAGTTCATGGGTTGAGTGTGACGTAAGTTTACGATCCTTGTCCTTTTTTACAATTAAATACAGTGAACTCCTCTCTCCTAACATATATCTTATTCTGGATGTAGGCCCTAAATATTCGATTTCATTTTGTAAAAGATAAATTTTACAGGCGACTGGACACGTGCATGAACAAGTTCACCATCCTACCAATTGGAATAACAGTAACCATTTATTGCACTTGTGAATAGGACTATGTTGGTTGATTAATACGTGTTTTTAATATTGAATTCGTTGTGTAGAGTCACTTTAATGCTCAAGATGGGGTCTACAAATATATTAAGAACAAGTCAACATTGTACGTTGTCGTACTATGAGGGGAAGAAGAAACATATAAGGATTATGTCATGGATAAATTCGACATCAAATGGTCAGATGTGGATTTTGTGTATACGGTAAAAAACATCGGTGAACATTGAATGTTGATTGCATTTAATCTAAATAGAGGTCGTTTGTTCATATTCGATTCACTACCATCCACGGTATCAAAGAAGAAATTGGAGTCTTGTCTTGAACCATTGACTTACACCCTACGATCGCTCTTTCACTATTGTGACTTCAAACATTGGAAGTCGGACATAGAAACATCCCGTTGGAAAATATCCCAACCGACTACTATGAACACACAACATGAGCCACTAGATTATGGAATATTTGCAATCAAATTCTTAGAGCATTTGGTGACGGGTAGTGATCCTTCTATAATCAATCAGGAGAAGATGAGTGACTATAGAATGTAGTTGGCATGTTAGCTGTGGGCGAACCCCCCATATTATTGATGTATATTTTACATGTGATGTATATAAATTTCAATGTAATTTTACATAATGATGTATATAAATTGTCAGTGTAGTTTTACTAACATGCTAAGTAAGAGAAAGCGAGATTAATAAAAACGACACTAAGAGAGAGCGAGACATTTATAGAAATGATGATAAAGAGATATAAACATGCTAAGTAACGTTACTAGAGAGAGCGAGATCAACGAGAGCGACACTAAGAGAGAGTAAGACATTTATAGAACAAGTCATAAAGAGATATAAAGTTTAGTAACGTTACTAGAGAGAGCGAGATTAGCGAGCATGACACTAAGAGAGAGTGAGACATCGAACGAGTCATAAAGAGATATAAACATTTTTAGTTGAAGGACCTCTTATACAAGAGTACCTCTGAGCAGAAGTGGATCTTTCCAAAGACATTGTGACAGAATTACCACATTTACATTCGAACGTACAGATATGCATCAAACTATAAATTACCGGCATGCTAAGAACAAATAAACAAAAAAGAGAAGAGATACGTACCAGTTGAAGAACTTTTCTTTACAGCAAGGCTCGTTCTCTTCAAGCAAACAGGCTCCTCTCGCTCTCGCTGGAACATCAAGCCAACTGTTCACCAACACCCCATCGTCTACCACGAACGGTCTTCCATGAATAGAAGCAAATGGGGATGACACCACCACTTGGAACCCTCGATTTCTCGGTGTGAGAATCCAAAGAGTAGGCTCTTCTGGGATTTGGTAAAGGGGAGGAGGAATGAAGATCGTATATAATGATTAAGCAAGTAGGAGAAGGCTTAGTCTATCATATAGACAAAATGCTTGATCGTTTAGAAGAAGTACACGATCGTGTAGGAAATAGGTTGTGATCGTCTATACGATCATTTAGTAAATGCTCGGCGTTAGATGATCATTTAGTCAAATATAGGCGATCGTTTAGAAGATGCGCGCGTGTGTGTATGCGATCTATAGTAAATTTGAGCTATCATATAGTCTTTCAGTTTACTCAGCGATAAGCAGCATACACTTCACTTGAGCGAATTACGTGATTCTTTACACAATGAAAACAATTTTTCATTTTATTCTTCAGTTACGTAAACTGATTGGAATTTCCTACTAATGCACGGTTATGGAAAAATCGACAGCCAATTATCCTATAATTGTCAAATTAATAATAATAAATATAATCATTTTATATTCATTAACCTATAGTTTAATATCACATATAAACCATAGTGTTTTCTCCTCCACTAGATATAAATCATATTTATATCCAATTTTCTTCAATTAATATATCTTATACATAAAGTCAATCATATCAAATATAAATAACCAGTTCAATTATATCATATATAATCGAACTCCCTCTTGTCAATTTGAACATTTCAAACTGACCCAAAAACTGATTCTTAACTTGAATCCATTGAGCTACCAAAGGAACCTTATGGACCTATGGCTCGAAGCTCCAACAGTACGTGAATAACTAACTAAACTTTTTAGCCACGAGATCCAACATCCGTTAACTGTCAGGCATTCCACTAAAGACCGACAACTGAACTCTTCTTACCACAAATATATTTCTATGTCCATCGAATATAACCAATCATGAGTACGATAACTTTTCACAGATGCTCGTAAGTACAGCTGAGCCAATTTACCATTTTACACTGTAGTTACATCCCACTCCTTAAGTACCACCAATCCCTCTAATGAACAATACAACATAGTCTAACTATGTGTGCACAGCTCTCGAGCCGTGAGAAGGTGTGTGGTGCCACATCGTTCAAACCTTGGAATCAACCCTTGAAGGAGTTATCTATCTACTTACCCCTGCTTTGGGGAAGGAGTGAATTCCATCTTGTGTACCTGAGTTCCCAGCTCCCAAATCAAATGAATCCCCAAAGTGGTAGGTTTAAGTCGGTGGCCTAGCCACTCGCACCCGCGCAAATCAAAGGACCGCTCTCAATGACAAGAGTTCCCAACTCACTCAGGATTGAGGTCATGTTACCTATGGTCATCCTAGTGAAGTGAAGTCTCTGTCATGAACAGTGCTATATAACGAGACATTAACACTTCATGGTCAGGTCTTATACAAACTCTTTGTATAGGACGTCTCAGCTCGCATGCTCCTTATACGAATGATTAGGATCAGACCATCTGTGACAAGTCACAACACTTGTAACTATTCGACAAAGCGGGCCACATCCGTAACGTTACCAGGATAAGGTTTCCCTTCTATATCCATATACTACAGACCATTTTGGTTATCACTTAAGACCTGATCCACTTGTATGTCACCATATACATGCTTAAGTTACATAAAGACAACCAGGGATTCTAGTTTATTAGTTTGTGGTAAAGAAAATAAAACATTTAGAAGAGCAAAATCAAGAAGTGAAGTAAATATCATATATTATACATCACAAGCGTTTGAACAAACTGTTTACAAACTATAGAACACGAGACTTTAGGGTATCAACCCCAATAATCTCCCACTTGTTCTAAAGCAAAGTGGGGTGTACAAAAACAAGTACAAAAACAATAAACTAGGGCATAAAAGCCCAGTACAAGAAAATCTCCCATTTGCCCTAGTCCAGTTGCGGGCGGTCCCGTAGACCCATGCTAAGGTGACCCTCAAACACTATAGTTGTGAGAGCCTTCGTAAAAGGGTCAACAATATTGTGCTCCGAAGTGATCTTCATGACGATCACGTCCACTTGATGCATTATCTTGCGGATCAGGTGATACTTCCGCTCTATGTGTTTATCACGCCTGTGACTCCTAGCCTCTTTGGAGTTCACCATAGAACAACTATTGTCACAATAGAGGGTGATTGACCTAGACATATCTGGAATTACTTCCAGTTCTGTCAAGAACTTCCTGAGCCAGACGACCTCCTTAGCAGCTTTGCAAGCCGCTACATACTCCGCCTCCATAGTGGAGTCAGCGATGCACCTTTGCTTAGTGCTTCACCACATTACAGCTCCTTCGTTAAGAGTAAAGACTGACCCCGACGTGAACTTATGAGAGTCTTTATCAGTCTGAAAGTCAGAATTTGTGTATTCAGTAAGAATCAAATCCCTAGATCCATACATGAGCATGTAGTCCCACGTTCTCCAAAGATACTCGATGATGTTCTTCATTACGGTCTAGTGACCTTAGCCTGGGTTAGACTGATGCCTATTGACTATGCCCACAGCATAGCAGATGTCTGGTCTAGTATAGAGCATCGCATACATCAAACTGCCAATGCCATATGCATATGGGACCCGTTTCATTTCCTCAGCCTCTTGAGGCGTCTTAGGACACATGTCCTTAGACAAAGTGACTCCATGCCTAAACGACAGTAAGCCCCTTTTGGAGTCCTGCATCGAGTACTTGGCAACATCTTGTCAATGTACGATGCCTGAGACAGTGCTAGGACTTTGTTCTTACGATCTCGAAAGATCTATATACCCAAAACAAACTGAGCCTCTTCCAAATCTTTCATTTGGAATTGGGTCTCTAGCCAGTTCTTAACTGCAGTCAGTAGACCTACACCATTCCCAAGGAGTAGTATATCGTCTGCATACAACACTAAAAGAACTATTGAAGCGTTGACGATCTTCCTTTAGACACAAGGTTCATCAACGTTCTGGTTAAAGCCATGTGACTTGATCACAGTATCAAACCGTATGTTCCAAGATCTAGATGCTTGTTTCAACCCATAAATGGACCGATTCGGTTTGTAAAGTTTTTGCTCTTGACCTTAGACAATGAATCCCTTGGGTTGCACCATATAAATGGTCTCCTCAAGATTTCCATTCAGAAAGGCCGTCTTGACGTCCATTTGCCAGATCTCATAATTATAACAAGCTGCAATGGACAGAAGGATGTGGATCGACTTTAACATGGCAACAGATAAACATACCCATACCTAGAGTAATCATCAGTAAAACTGATAAAATACTCATAGCCTCCTCGTGCTCGCACATTCATAGGACCACAGAGGTCAAAATGTACTAACTCAAGAGGTTCTTTGGCTCGATAACCTTTTCCATTAAAAGATCTTTTAGTCATCTTACCCTCAAGGCAAGATTCGTACACTAGTAAGGAATTTTCTTCTAAGTCACTTAGAAGGCCATTCTTCACCAATCTCTCAATCTTATTGAGATTGATGTGCCCTAATCGAAGGTGCTAAAGTTAGGCATTTTCTTTTAGAGAAATTCGTTGACGTTTAGATTGAGTTACGGTAGATTTAAACAATTCTGTGTTATGGAGGGAACTTAAGGCTAACGGTCTTAGCACATACAAGTTATTTTCCAGATAGGCTATACAAATATCAACACCATCTTTATGAATAAACACTTTATCCACATTAAAAGAAAGTGTATATTTACATTGTAACAGACACTTTACAAAAATAAGGTTCCTCTTAAGTTAGGGAACAACATACACATATCTTAAAACTAGAAACCTATTCTATAAAGATAACTGGATGCCTCCCACTGCCACAATTGAGACGACGTGCCCGTGTCTACTCGCATCGTCATCTCACCAGCCTCTAGCTATCGCCAGGATCTAATCCCCTGAAAAGAAAAACAAACATGATTAGTGGCGCCTGAATCAATTATCCAGGCCGAATCATCATTCTCCACTAAACATGTTTCTAGAACAAGTAAATCATATATACCTTTATCTGCCTTGGCCTTAGCCTTGGCAGCCTTCATTTCCTTTAGCCAGTGAGGAAAATTCCTCTTCCAGTGTCCGTCTTGGTTGCAGTGAAATCATTTTCCCTTTTCAACCGACAGCGGGTGCCTCCTTGGTGCGACAGGTGGTGGGTTATTAGGCCCTTTCCCTTTCCCCTTACCACTCTTCTTCTTCTTCCCCTTTGCAGAGTTAGAAGTAGAAGGTGCAAACTTCGTTCTAAAGATCGAACCTCGATGAAACGTCCTAGAGGATGAAGCAACATTTGCCTCAGCCTTTTTCCTCTTCTTACTTTTCAGTAAAGATTGGTATGTCTGCAACTCGTTAAGGAGAGTTGTAAGGGTGTATTTCATTTTGTTAAGAATCACATTGTTAACAAAGTGCAGAAAGCTCTCCAGAAAAGAATGCAGGATTATGCTAACCTGACTATCTTCATTGATAGTAGACCCATTCATCTTCGCCACGTTAAGATGGACCATCATATTAAGCACATGTTCATGAACAAAGGTGGCTTCCTCCATTTTGGAGTTGAAGATGTATTTAAGAGCCTCGTGCTTAAGCTGTTCAGACGGTTGTCCAAACATCCCTTGCAGGTATTTCATGATCTCACGTGCTGAGACCATGACTCATGCTTCTTGGCCAACACGTCATTAATATTGGCCAAGATATAGGCTCAAGCGTTTTCATTTGCCCGTGTCTATTGCTCGTACACCTCCCAAACATCTCATCCCAGTGAAAGGGCATCTGATTACCCCACCGGTGACGTTTGTCCTGCCTCGCTGAGGCATCATTACAAAATAGAAGTCTTAAACATTTAGGGTACTTGGAAAACGTTTTGCTAAAATTAATTGGTTAAAGTGTGGTTTAGAAAAATCTTATAAAAGTTTGTTCGTTTTTCAACAACAAGTTTTAAAATGGCACAGCTATATAGCTTTGTTTGGCACCGACAAATTTACTGGCGACAACTTTTCGACATGGAAACATATGATCACGATGATATTAATCATCGAGGATCTCATGTTTGCCCTTATGGAAGTTTGTTCTCCTATTCAAGGGAAGAAACATATTAGAACAAGATACTAAGTAACTTTATCCTCTGACAGGAGATCAAATAAAGAAACGCGCAAAACTGCCATCCTATAGGGGGACACTCCCAGGGTGCCTCGAGGCAATGCGCAAAAACTTTATTCAATCCAACGAGGGAGACCGTGGGATATGCTATCACACTTCTCCTCTCACTTACTATGAACATTCTCTTCATCCACCTTGATATTGACCTACCCAAATACCATCTTTTAGGGTAACACTCCCAGGGTGCCACGAGGCCAAGGTAGATCTCACGGTGTGGACTATATGGGAGAAACGTGAAAGGTTTAAATGAAGCATCACATGCCCCACATACCTCCCACTGAATGTTCTACCTAAGGGTTCATTAACCTAGACAATCCGACTACTGATTTTGGTCTAAGTCATCTTTTAAGTCTGCTCATAAACAAATTTAAATAGTCACATTTAAACACTTTAATGGACTATCCTTAACTTGCATGCATGCATCAAATCTATCTAATTCACATTTTCAGATAGATTCCCAGGTAAGGGTGTTACGTTTTCGTCAACTTAAATACCCAGCCTAGATAGAACCCGCCTTAGACAAAAGGTCCCTTATAGATAGATTTGCTACACTTTAACCTTTTATTAGTCAATTTAATCCTATTAAATTGATCAAAAGATTAAAGCCTAGAGGTTGCTACTCATATTAGAACCGTGATCTTAGGTCTATGTCATCCAAATTTTAAACATTTTAAAACTATGAATTAAACCTAAGTGAGCATGCATGTATTTCTTATTGCTTTTAGTTCTAATTTCTCTTTAACCTTTAAAAAGAAACAACTAAAACACATTGCCACATCACAAAGTATTTATAACACTTATAAAGTAACCTATGTGTCATGCTTCATACAATGTCCGGTCATTACTATTCATAAATTTTATCTACTAGTAATAACCAAGCAAACATGCTTTCCATACACCCTTATACTATAACAATTATAATATAAAGATGATGCATGCCAATGCTTTTTATGCATGCATAAATATAACTCTTATATTATATGATACATGAGCATGCTTTTATGTAATTTAAATTATGCTTTTCTAAATCATAACATTTATAATAAAGAGATGATACATGACAAATGCATAACCCAAGATGGGATTTTTCTATATGGCATACCATATAACATATAAATAAACATACATCTCATGTATTAAATCAAAGATTAATGGACCGGGATGAACCAACACAAAACCGAAATGAAAAATTCTATCTATTACATTTTTCCATCGAGAAAATCGATTCACAGGTGAATCGGGTCTTGAATCGCCGGGCGAAGCTCCATCGTTTAGTAAACGCGTCCAGGTAAACGATCGTGTTGCACACACTAGACGATAGCGTGAAAGTTAAACGATCGATTAGAAAACAATGAGGCTGCGAAGCCTGATCATCTAGATGATCGCTTAACACACGAAAAGACAAAAGATTTACCCTACCTTTACTCCACGATCGTATAGTCAATAATTAAGCAATGAGGCTTTTTGAGCTATATAATTGTCTAGTGTGTGCACGCGTTAAACGACACCTGAGCATCCGGTACTCAACGATCGTCTATCTCATCATCTACACGACCCGACCAACGCTTGATCGTCTTCTTCCTCAAAGAACAACAACCCTTGCTCCGAAGTTTTTCATGAACGACTCAAAACTCAAACTAACGTTGAATTACACACTCGATAGCAATTAATTATGCCCAAAAATGCAGGGGCCATTACAATTAATTGAAAATGTAAAACTCCATTAATCCACACATCCACAAATGAATTAACACTTAAAACAGAGAGTAGATATACTGCACCTACCGAGAATATATATGCAATTCTTTGCATCAATGAAAATGGAATATCAGAAACCTGGCTCTGATACCAATTGAAGGAGCTCTTATACAAGAGTACCTATGAGCGGAAGCGGATCTTTCCAATTCATTGTTACAGAATTTCCACACATACATTTTAACATACAAATATGCATTGAAAACATTAATTACTAGCATGGTTTAAAAGATAAAGTACAAGAAATTGAGAGATTTACAAGTTGAAGACTTTCTTCACAAATCTCGGTCTCACCGTGACAAACTCTCTCGCTCTTTCTCGTCCAGCAACACCACGTTCGTCTACACGAACAGCAGCGCACCTACAATAAGCAATGGGGATGCCATCATCACTCGAAGCCCTCAGTATTCTAGGAGTGAGAATCCAAAAGGGTGGACTTTGATGGAATGGTAAGGAGGAGGAGGAAAGACTATCATGTACTACGAACAAGCAAGTGGAAGAAAGAGAAGATTATCGTATAGTCGGGTGCTTGATCATCTAGGTCGGGGTACACGATCGTGTAGGAAAAGCTAAGTGATCGTCTAGAAGATCGTTTAATTCAGCTCAAGCATTAAGCAATCGTTTAGAACAGGCAAACGATTGTTTAGGAAATCATGGGTGATCATTTAGCGCGGGTGTGTGATCGTTTAGTAAGTGGGTACTATCGTATAGGCTCTCAACACTAAGTGATAGAAAGTTAACACACCGTGAGCGATTATGCGCCTCTTTTGCAAAATGAAAACAATTTTCATTTTATTCTTCAGTTATTAAAATTGAATAGAACTTCCCACTATCGCACAAACTTTGAGAAAACTTTGGCCAATTATCTCATAACCGCCCAATTAATAAATTAATGAATATAATCATATTATATTCATAACCTATAGTTTGATATCATATATCAACTATAGTGTTTTCTCCTCTACTTGATATAAATCATATTTATATCCAATTTTTTCCAAAATAATGTATCTTATACATTTAGTCAATCATATCATATATAATTAACCAGTTCAATTATATCGTATATAATCGAACTCCCTCTTGTCAATTTGAACATTTCAAACTGACCCAAAAACTGATTCTAAACTTTTATCCAAGCTGCCAAGGGGACCTTATAGACCTATGGCTCGAAGCTCCAACGATACGTGAATAGTTGACTAAACTCTTTAGCCATGAGATCCACCATCCGTTAACTGTCAGGCATTCCACTAAAGACCGATAACTGAACTCTTCTTACCACAAATATATTTCTGTATCCATCGAATATAACCGATCATGAGTACGATAAACCTTCACAAATGCTCTAAGTACAGCTGGGTCAATTTACCGTTTTGCCCCTGTAGCTACATCTCACTCCTAAGTACCACTAATCTCTCTAATGAATAATACAACATAGTCCAACTATGTGTGAACACCTTTGGGGCCATGAGAAGGTGTGTGGCGCTAGATCGTTCAAGCCTTGGAATCAGCCCTTAAGAGAGTTATCTATCTACTTACCCCTGCTTCGGGGAAGGAGTGAATTCCATCTTGTGTAGCTGAGTTCTTAGCTCTCAAATCAGACAAATCTCCAAAGTGGTAGGTTTGAGTTGGCGGCCTGGCCACTCTCACCCATGCAAATCAAAGAACCACCCTCAATGACAGGAGTTCCCAACTCACTCAGGATTGAGGTCTTGTTACCTATGGTCATCCTAGTGAAGTGAAGTCTCTGTCATGAACGATGTTATATAACGAGACATTACCACTTCGTAGTCAGGTCTTATATAAACTCTTTGTATAGGATGCCCCCGCTCGCATGCCCCTTACACGAATGATCAGGATCAGACCATCTGTGACAAGTCACAACTCTTGTAACTATTCAACAAAGCGGACCGTATCTGTAGCGTTACCAGTATAAGGTTTCCCTTCTATATCCATATACTACAGACCATTTTGGTTATCACTTAAGACATGATCCATTTGTATGTCACCACATACATGCTTAAGTTACATAAAGACAACCAGGTATTGGGGTTTGTGCCTTAAAGTCTCGTGTCCTGTAGTTTGTAAACAACTTTGTAAAAACACTTGTGATGTATAATATATATGATATTTACTTCACTTCTTGACTTTGCAAATTTAGATGTTTTTTATTTTTACCACAAACCAATAAACTTAATATCCCTGGTTGTCTTTATGTAACTTAAGCATGTATGTAGTGACATACAAGTGGATCATGTCTTAAGCGACAACCAAAATAGTCTGTAGTCTATGGATATAGGAGGGAAACCTTATCCTGGTAACACTATGGATGCGACCCGCTTTGTGGAATTATTACAAATGTTGTGACTTGTCATAGATGGTCTGATCCTGATCATTTGTGTAGTGGACATGCGAGTGGAGGCGTCCTATACAAAGAGTTTGTATAAGACTTGACCTCGAAGTGTTAATGTCTCGTCATATAACTCAGTTTATGACTGAGACTCACGTCACTAGGATGACCATAGGTAACATGACCTCAATCCTAAGTGAGTTGGGAACTCCTGCCATTAAGAGCGGTCCTTTGATTTGCATGAGTTCGAGTGGCTAGAGTGCCGACTCAAACCTATCACTTCGAAGATTCGTCTGATTTGGGAGTTGGGAACTCAGCTTCACAAAATGGAGTTCACTCCTTCCCTAAAACGAGGTAAGAAGATAGATTGCTCTCTTAAGGGCTGATCTCGGGGCTTGACGATGTGGCGCTACACACCTTCTCATGGCCCGAGAGGTGTTCACACATAGTAGAACTATGTTGTATTGTTCATTAGAGGGATCAGTGGTACTTAAGGAGGAAGATGTAATAATAGGGGCAAACAGGTAAATTGGCCTGCTGTAATTACAAGCATTTGTGAAGGGTTATCGTACTGGTGATTGGTTATATCCAACAGAAATAGAAATATATCTATGGCAGTTCAACTGTCGGTCTTTAGTGAAATGGCTGGCAGTTAACGGATGGTGGATATCGTGACTAAAGAGTTCAGTCAACTATTCATGTACTGTTGAAGCTTCGAGCCTTAGGTCCATAAGATCCCCTTAGTAGCTTGGATACAAGTTGAGAGTAAGTTTTTGGGTTAGTTTGAAACGTTCAAATTGACAAGAGGGAGTTCGATTATATATGATAAAATTGAACTAGTTAAGTATATATGATATAATTAACTTTATGCATGAGATACATTAATTTGGAGGAAATTGGATATAAATATGATTTATATCTAATGGAGGAAAAATACTATAATTAATATATGATATTAACTTATATGATGTGATCACATTCCTTGGACGATTAAAAGGAAAATGGGACAGCGTCTCTTCTGTTTTAATAACGGATGAGTGAGTTGAAGGACCACTTTAAGACGCATAAATAGCTCACGTTGTGTTAAGCATGAGATGCGTGGATATTGTGTTAAAAAGTGTCTCATTGCATAGAAAATCAGTTCCTATACGATAGTGCTTGTATAATCACTTACCTATATGATATTACTAAACGATCGCATAACGATTACATCTGCACACGCTATTTACTAAATGATCATTTACCTTTTTCTAAGCGATCGTTTAGCTCTCGATATTTACTAAACGATTGTGTAGACGATTGCTTGGTTTTTCTACACGATCGTTTAGACGATCGTTTCCTTTTCCTACACGATCGTTTAGACAACCGCTTAGTTTTTCCTACACGATCGTATACTTCACCTAAACGATCAAGCATTTTATCTATACGATAGATGAGCTTATCTCCCACTTGCTTGGTCGTTGTATACGATCTCTCTTCCTTTCTCCCTCTACCAAATCCGAACAAAGCCCATCCTTTAGATTCTCACTCCAAGAATACTAAGGGCTCTGAGTGGTGGTGTCATCTTCGATTGGGCTTTAGATTTGCTATGAAGAAGAAGTCTTCAACTGGTATGATTTCTTGATCTCTTTAGCATTATGAATGCATTTTAGTATGTTTGACTGTATATGAATTGGCAAGATCCGCTTCCATTCGTAGGTACTCTTGAATAAGAGTTCTTTCACCAGGGATTTTAGTTTATTGGTTTTTGGTAAAGAAAATAAAACATTCAGATGAGCAAAATCAAGAAGTGAAGTAAATATCATATATTATACATCACAAGCGTTCGTACAAACTGTTTGCAAACAATAGGACACGAAACTTTAGGGCATCAACCCCAACACTATGTGCCACTTGTCTATTCACGAATCTCTGCAAATGTCTCACTTATCTCATTCTCCCTTGTATAAGTTTAATTAAGTGGTTGTCTATTCATGAATCATTATGGAAACATCTCGCTCTCCAAGTCTCGCTCTTGCTAAGCTCGCTCTCACTAATCTTATGCTCGCTAATCTTGCTATCAATGGTAATCCCTTTTAAAATGTCTCGCTTATAAGTTTAATTACTAAAGTTTGTCTATTCATGAATCTCTTCAAATGTCTCGCTTATCTCACTCTCCCTTCTATAAGTTTAATTAAGTGGTTGTCTATTCATGAATCATTCTAGAACGTCTCGCTCTCGCTAATCTAACTATCACTTGTAATCCTTTTTAAAATGTCTCGCTTATAAGTTTAATTACTAAAGTTTGTCTATTCACGAATCTCTTGAAATGTCTCGCTTATCTTGTTCTCCCTTTTATAAGTTTAATTAAATGGTTGTCTATTCATGAATTATTCTGGAAACGTCTTGCTCTCACTAATCTCACTATGATCCCTTTTATAATGTCTCGCTTATAAGTTTAATTATTAAAGTTTGTCTATTCACGCTCTTCAAATGTCTCGCTTAACTCGCTATCCCTTTCATAAGTTTAATTAAGTGGTTGTCTATTCATGAATCATTCTGGAAATGTCTCGCTCTCCCTCTTGCTATCACTTGTGATCCCTTTTATAATGTCTCATTTATAAGTTTAATTACTAAAGTTTGTATATTCACGAATCTTTTCAAATGTCTCCTTATCTCGCTCTCCCTTTTATAAGTTTAATTAACTTGTTGGCTATTCATGAATGAATCTTCCTGAAATTTCTCGCTCTCGCTAATCTCGCTTTCACTTATATAACTTTCCTCAAGTTTGTCTATTTATATTACTCAAATGTTTGTCTATTCATGTGAGTTCTACACTAAAAATTTAAATAACATGTTAGTAAAATTACATCAGTAATATACATAATATACATAATATACATGTACGTCAATAATATGGAGTGTTCGTCCACAATTGACATGCCAATTGCATCCTATAGTCACTCATCTTCTCCTGAGTGATTACAGATGGGGCACTACCAGTCAATAAATGTTCTAAGAATTTTACAACAAATATTCCAAAATCTAACAACCCATCTTGTGTGTTCGTAGAGGTAGGTTGGGATATCTTCCAATGAGACGTTTCTATGTCTAGCTTCCAATGTTTTAAGTCACAGTAGTGAAGAAGCGATGGTGAGGTGTAAGTCAACAATTCAAGGAAAGACTCCAACTTCTTCTTTGATGTCATGGACGATAGTGAATCAAATACGAACAACTAGCCTCTATTTAGATCGAATGCAATCAACATCCAATGTTGATCGATATTTGTTGGCATATACACGAAGTCCACATCTGACCATTTGACAACGAATTTACCCATCACATAATCCGAAAACGTCTCTTCCCCCCATGCTTATGTAACATGCAAAATCGACTTGTTCTTAATATGTTTGTAGAACCCATCTCGAGAATTTAGTTGACTCTACATGGTGAAATGAACATTGAAAACACATAATAGTCAACCAACCTATTCATATTCAGAAGTTCAGTAAATGGTTAATGTTATTCCAATTGGCAGGATGGTGAAGCTGGCCATACACATGTCTGGTCGCCTATAGAATTTATCTTTTATGCACTGAAATAAGATATTTAGGGTCTGCATCTAGAATAGGATATATGTTAGGAGAGGGGAGTAAGCTGTATGTACTTGGTAAAAAGGACAAGGATCGTAAACTTACGTCACACTCAACCCATGAACTTGGTTCGGTCAACTTTTGGAAAAAGGACTTGGATCATGGCTGAACTGAATTTTCTCAAACCTCGTTGTCCATATTCTTATCAGCAATCCAGTTCATCATTTCCTTGAATACAATAGCTAGAACCTCATGCTTCAAGGAGTATTGGATTGTCGCTTTAAACTGTATCGTAGATACCCCAGGGAGAGAGTACTTAATATTTGGACGATCCAAAGGAAGTTGAACCTTAATTTCCTTCTCTTTTGTTATTTTCTTTTTTGGTTCGACGGGAGGTGTGTATTTATCAACGACCTTTCTCTTATGTGTTGTTTTTTTACTCTCGACCATAACCTACAGAAATATAACAAAATGGTGAACATGTCGAATAAAAAATATGAAGAAAGAAATTTTCGAATCACATAATGATCATACCTGTGAATCGAGATGTATGGTGTCAGAGGAGGTTGTGATATCAAGTTGTACAGATGAATTGAGAGGTAGAGGTGGGTTAAGTGACATAGGTGGAGGTGGGGTAAGTGACTTAGGTGGAGGTGGGGTAGGTGGCTTAGGTAGAGGTAGGGTAGGTAACCTACATATAGGTTGGGTGGGTGACCGAGATAGAGTAGGGATGAGGGACATGGTGGCATCATGGCCTATCTATGGAGTGGGGGACCTCGTCGCTTCAAACACCATTGATTTCTTCATAGACTGTAATAGAGACAAAATAGTTAACAATTGTGCTTTGTGTCTCTCGTGTCTATCTCCAGGTTCGATACACGGGCATCCAAGCTCGATATTGAGCTGTCAATGCTCTGCAGGTACGAATATACACCAAGATAAACATTTTTTTCCCTTCCTATGGCCCGAAACCTCAGGCTCAGAACGATCCTCCTCCGGGACAGAACACTCCTTCTTAGGCCCAAGATGTACGTCACCCACCAGCAGCATATCATGAAACATATCCTCGCTTGGGGCGTAAGTAGGCTGGTGGATGTTTTGGTCCCCATCAGATTCGTCATCCCTCACTCCACCTTCTGAATTACCTTGCTGTTCACATTCCCCACCTTCTGAACTATTGCCACTCTTTGAACTACTAGAGCTCCCTGAACTCTTAATGTCGAAGTGTGCTTGTCTTACGGCTCGTCTATCAATTAGGGTGTCCCGAAACTCCTTTTTAGCATCGGACATGACAAGACCCTCTTTGACTTTTGTTTGCATTAAAGAACCCAGTAAGATGGTTAGTGTACATTTAACAATCGAATAAACATACTGTGGCTAGATAGATTACACTTACATTTTGAGACTAAAAAATGTCTCTCTCGAGTGCTTTGAATGACACTGAGTGGGAGCATAACCACCGTAATATACGAGGCACAACTACCTTGCTCTTTCGAGTGGCAACTTCCCTTCTATTGACGATAGGATCTCGTAAGTCCACACCTCGTATTTATAACTATGTTAAGGTTAAACCAAAGATGAAGTTAAGTTAAGGAATATCTACTTGGAATGCTTGGGGAAATCCACAGGGCGAGTACTTCACAACATAATTTTTATTTCCCCTCACATTCGCCTTGTATAAACCAACCTTGTCATTCAGTGTAGTCTTCAAGGCGTCGAGTGTCCTCTCCTAAATAATTGTACCCCAATTAAGATTGTTGTAGTAATCTATGTCTTCAACATCGTTAAATAGAATACGATTGACAACATTCTTTTGCTTGTTTTATCCATCATTGCAACCTCTGTGTAATATACTAGGGTAATTTTAACAGCATCATCGTCATTTTCAAATACAAATTTTTGTATTCTTCTTCAAATAAATTCAAGTGGAATGCGTCTGAGGTCGACTGATTACCAAATTACCTCGTCAAAAGTTCTTGTAAGGACTCCTCACTCCGTACAACTCGCATAGGAAACCGTCACAAACTAGTGATCAATAAAGAGTTGTCCTTCGAAAATGTGACGACCTTTCCTCTGACAAAGAAACTAATCGAGTCCACTCCCAACTTCTTCACTTCCCTAAATAACATATGGTGGATTAGTGGGCTTTTGAATACAAGTTCAGTGTCTACAAAACGACCAAAAACTATTCTCTTGAATATCTCTAACTGCCTTCTTATAAGCTTCTCCTTTACAATCTTGTTGGCATTGGCAACGTAGGCTATGCATGTTACTTACCCGGGAAACCTATCAAATTCATGAATTTTCAAAGATTTTGACATCTTAAATTACTCCTGCATTGTATGAACATTTAATTTATCAGTTAATAGGTTCGTACTAAAAAATTACTAACAAAACATACTGTTAAAGACTCGCTCTCGCCAATCTCGCACATCTCGCTCTAGCTCATCTTGCTTTCGCTTGTCTCACTTTAGCCTATCTTTCTTTTGCCTGTCTCGCTCTCACAGAACTCGTTCACTACCTTGTTTGACTCTAACTATATCTTCTTCACCCTCAACCAATGTAGAACACATCGAAACCCAAAACAAAAAACAGACATGACATATTAAACCCTGAAACCAATTAAGAACATGACAACCGATCAAACGAAACCAACCTAAATAGATGCAACACAACATGCAAGACAAAAATTAAATTCACTTACCAGTAGAGAACTTCAATTACGGCAGTAGATGGACGATGGTTTTGCAGATCGAGATTGAATGACTAATGCGTTGTAAATATGATGAAATAATGGTGTATATTGCGATGGTGGTGTATGCGTTGCACATGCAAGTTTTCCTAGCAAAATCCAGGTATAAATCCTATTAGGTTGCCTGGTAAGCCCAGGGTCGAACATAGGGACTAATTGAGACAATATGCGACGGTAAGGTTTGATTCCTTTGTGGTGACAAACGAGACAATAAGTTTGTTGGTATGTTTGTTTAAAGTATAAATCCTATACAGTGGAATTGAGAAAAGAGTCAATAACAACGAAAATTACAATGAGTATGCGAGGAACGGGTTGAGAAGGGATTTAGCTAACACTTTCTAAGATTGCGTTCAAGTTATGCGATCATGCTATACACATACTACAACATGTCATCTCTCAATGAAAATGCTATAGTTCCTAATTTTAGGACGCATGCGATGTATACGATAATGTCTATAAGACTTATGTCTAAGCCTCTATTCTTGTCTATGCGATGATGAATGACACACACATACACAAAGCAACCGCATACTATCATATCCTATTTCTAAGGTGCATGCAATGCATTGCAAACAGAACTTATCTCTAAGTTTCTATCTCTTGCTTATGCGATTCTAGTCTGACTTTCTTAAGCCTAGATTCTAACCTAACTCTCTCATGTCTAGGTTCTTTCTTTAGACTACTCTCTCAAGTTTCTCTAAAAGGTGATGGATGCATACATAAGACAAGATGATAGCATAAAATGAAGATCTTAGGTCATGCTAACTAAGTGCTTCTCAACCCATTCGGGAGTTTAGTTACTCATGCGCATTGTGAAGAGATTGAACAGATGTAGGGATGCAAATTCCATTTTATACATAAAATCAGAATACAAAATAACAATGGAAGTAAGGATGGGGAGCCTGGTAGTAATGTCTTGCTTCCGAGGCTTTTACACTGTGTTTTACTCTACTCTGCCCAAAAGAATGTTCTTGCTGTCGGAAGAGTCGGCCCTCTCTCCGTTCTCAGTGCTTCCCGACAGTCTCTCGAGCTAATCAGGAATGGTCTTTCAGCGTTTCCTCCCTTCGCTCGCCTCTGCCTTCTAAGTATAAGAATTACAAACTACTGCTATCTATGATCTACCTCTATGTATATGGCGAACTATGTATATTTCGGACTATAAAAAACTGGAACCCGAACTCCCAACTCCTTTAACGAAGGTGGCCTTCGGTATTTATAGAGCTTCAAGGTGAGGAGCTTTTCTCTCAAATGATAGTAATGATGGGAAGTCATTAAATCTCTATCTGATGCGCCGATTAATGGTCATCGAAAAGTTGAATGTACTTGCTACAGTGTGTCGTTAACAAAATGTCAACTAAATTCGGATTCGACCGTCATCAGCTTTCTGTCCCATCATGATTTATTAAGCTTTCACCTTGATGCGTCGTCTTTATGCGGCCACCTTCTTGAGCAGATCTTCGCGAGCGCATACGATCACATAGCTTTACGGTCGCAATCTTCTGATGCGCTCGGGCGCTGAATTTCTTGGATCGCAACTTGCTTTGTGCCAATGCATTTTCCTGCACAAAATACGTAAATTAGCTGCTTTAATGCGATGGGCGCATGCGATCACAATGTTCTCAACTTAATGCTTTTGGACACGATTTTGCATGTTTTTACCGTCACATTCCCACATTGTTTTATATCTTAGTGTTGTAATAACGTGCATTTTTGCCCGTTATCAACGACACTTGCACGAGAATTTTGAGTGTGGGATGATCGTTGAGTTTGAGCGCACGAGTATTTTATAGACTAGAGAGGCATTTTTGTAATCTCATATTGTGATGACGTAAGCAGAGGGTCAATTAAAAATTCTTTAAAATTTCTTCAAACTTTAGGTCATTGGCACAAATTTCTCGAATACTTCTTGAGAAATTTGTACGGATGACCAATTTTTCGGGCCCAAAATGTCAAATGACCCATTTTTTAAAATAATGTCAATTGACCCCCTGCTGACATCATCGCCATACCAAATTACGTAAATTGCCCTCACCTCTTTGTCTTCTTACCATTTTACTGAAAACCAACCAAAATTAAAAACTCTTCAAATTTCCCAAGCGTAACGGCTTCGTATCGCTCATAAGCTCCTGATGGTTTCACTACGTTTTAAAATCCATCATTTGGGTTTACAAACAATTCCACTGCTGCTGACAAATCGAATTTGATCGGTAAATCTTTCAATCTGTGCCTAAAAATGTCTTAAACTGATTGGTAATGGGGCTTTGTGGCTCGTTGATGACATGCAGAAATGCATGTCATCTTAGGCATTTTATTTAGAATTATAAGAGTTGTAAAGCATAATATGCAGCAATTATATTATGAATTCATGAGAAAATGAGTTTGCGGCGTTTAGCATTAAGAATCTCGGCTAACCCATTATTATGCGTTATTATGCGTTCAATTGTCTATTATTGTAGCTAACGCAGGAAGTGGACGCATACGTGGAAGCTGGGCTACTGCATAGACGACCGCATGCGGAGAAACTCTCCGTCGAAAATGCGAACGCAACGATCAACGCATGGGTGTGGCGGTAATCAGCCGCATGCGTCCATCGCATAGAAGTTGCGATCGTCAAGCAATTGCGATCATCGTGTAGAAGTTACGGTATCAAGCGAATGCAGTCACTGCACGATTGCGGCTACACAATAATGCATAATAGTGGGATCACCGCAAGGTTAGTGGAATGAATGCATCAACGCATCTCTCGAGAAAATCAAAGGATGATGTTGACATTTCACCTACCACGTCGTTAGCAGCAGAGATTCAGAAAAGGACTAATGCACTACGAATGTCAGAATCAGAGCAGTTCATTAATGCTGTCGGCGATCAAGCTCTATAAATAGAAGCCGTTGAGCAGAAATTCAACTAATCCAGGGTTTTTCGCCTTAGGGCAGATCCTTGTGATCCAGATTAATGCGTGAGAAAGAAGCTTGAGAGTTCTTCATCTCCCTCATCCATTCCGAGTGACAATCGGAGCCTTCGCCGGAGTTAGATCTCGAGAGAGTCAGCTCCACGCCCATCCATGGCACCACCGACAGCCTTGACATACATCTGCTGGAAGTAAAACATTACTTCTAGCTGGTCATTTCATTTTCTTTTCTTTTCTTGTATTGTATTGTATTACATTTTGGGATTAAGGAATTAATACATTATGTGTTCAATGCATTTCTGTGTCTTCTTTGATTCCATCTTCATCTTCTTTACTTAGCATCCTTAACTTTCATTGCATCACTTAGTGAGATTGCTAGAGTATTGCATACTTAGTCATGTGGATTAGAGATATGAAGCATGTAGCAAACCACCGAGAGGTGTGCGTTGCATGAGTGTGTGAGAAAACCTTATTTGCTTAGTGTGAAGTTGTAGCAACGCCTATCTATAGGCGGATGCAATGCTTGTCTATGAGTAAAGTCAGCAACAACTAATTTCCCGGGAGGGTAAGTGGTGGACGCATCAAACAATATAAGCTATTGTTCACTAGAGATAGGAATAATCTTACGTCAGCCAAGTTTATGCGGTTACCTTGTCTTATGAGTGCATCATTCATCATTTAGTTATACTTGAGAGAGTAGTCTAAAACTCAAATCTAAGACTCGAGAGAGCGGATTGGAACGCATAAGCAAGAATGGGGAACTTAGAGATAAGCTTCGTTTGCTATTACATAGCATATGCACCCTACAGATAGGATATTACATGCGCCTAGAAGTAGGATACGGTGGTATGCGGCCATCACACTCATGCGGCGAGAGCACGTGAGCGGGTTATGGAGGTTTAGGCAGGCATAGGCTTTTCGGCACTGTCGTATATACATCGAACGCATCCTAGAATTAGGCTCAAGTGTGTGTAGCATGATTTCATAACTTGCATTGGCTGAGGTTGCCCTTGCGATCAAGCTCAATTTTGCAGTAAAGACATCTCCACATTTTATCTATTTTTCCATCCATTTACTTCCTGTCAATAGTTGTCGTGTCCCTACCTCTCATGCATATTCTCATTGCGTTGTCTGTTAGTTAGAAGTAGGAGTAGTGTTAGCTTAACAACCCTTCCATCATTCTTTTATTCAACTGCCGCATGCAAATTACCGCATACATCTAGCTATAAGTCCCTGAGTTCGACCTCGGATCACCCGAGAAACTTGCATTCACATTATACTTAGCGTGAGTACAAGAAAACTTGTGACAGGAACGCATGGTCATCGCATACATTCGTTAACGCATAGTTCATTCCAACGTATGACCACCGACGCATGATAATCAATGCATACTTTAAGAACATGCACCGCATATTGCGTTCATCTAATTTTAGTTATCAAGTCCTCGACGATTTGTAATCTAATTTCATGTCATCACTTGGTCGTTTTGGGGTTTAGAAATACTATGAACCTATGTTTTTTTTTTTTTTTTTTTTTTTTGTTTTCGATGTGTTCTGTGGTTGAAGATGAGTGAAAAGAGAGAATGTGAACGAGATAAGTGAGAGTGAAATTGATGAGAGTGACACCAGAAAGGGTGGGTCGTTCTAGGGTTTAGAAATACTGTGAACCTATGATTTTTTTGTTTGTTTGTTTTTTTTGGTTTTCGATATGTTTTGTGGTTGAAGACGAGTAAAAAGAGAGAATGTGAGCAAGATAAGTGAGAGTTACTAGAGAGAGCGACACCAGAGAGAGCGATACCAGCGAAAGTGATACCAAAGAGAGCGATACCAGAGAGAGCGATACCAACTAGCGAGAGCGATACTAGCGAGACTTAAACAAAATGTTTTTTACAATTTTTTAAGGATTTACTAATTGAATCTTTATTTCATGCGGAGTGATTTAAGATGTCAACACGTTTCAGAATACTTGTAGTTGACTGATTTCCCGATCAAGTAACAAGCTTGGCCCACATTACTAATGTGAACAAGACTGTGGAGGAGAAGCTTACCCCAAGGCAGATAGAGATGTTCAAGAGAGCAATTTTTGGGCGATTTGTAGACGTTGACATGGTGTTCAATAGCCCAATTATCCATCATATGTTGTTGAGAGAAATGAAGAGGACGAGATCTGACTCAATCTCATTCTCTATTGATGGAAAGGTCATCACTTTTTCGAAGGATGATTTTTTGTTGATGACTGGTTTGTGACGATCCTCTACGCGAGTTAATCAGAATGAGCAGTCCTCGTATGAACTTGCAATCAAGTATTTTGGTAATCGAGTGACGAAGGACATCTTACATGTCCGTCTACTAGAAGAAAAATACAAGGAGGTTGAGTTTGAAAATGATAAAGATGCTGTGAAGATCACATTAGTCTATTACACATAGGTTACAATGATGGGAAAGAACAAATAGAAAAATGTTGTGGACCTTAAACGTTTTAAGGACGTTCAAAACATAGAGTACTACAATAGTCTAGACTGGGGTATCATTATTTGGGAGAGGACACTCGATGCCCTAAAGATTGCATTGAATGATAAGAGTAGTCTATACAAGATGGAGGTGAAAGGAAATAAAAATTACGTCGTGAAGTACTCTTTGCGTGGATTTCCACAAGTGTTCTAGGTAAATTTTCTTAACATAATAATCGTGTTGTTTGATTTATCATTACTATTGTTCTTAATATATGTTGAATTTTTTAGGTACAAACGTACGAGATCCTAGCAGCATTGATAGCTGGGAACATTGCGGAGCAAGGTGGCTTTGCCTCGCATATTACGATGGTCATGCTCCCACTCAGTGTCCTTCAAAGTACTCGAGCGAGACATATTCGAGTCTAACAATGTACTTTTACTCTATGCATAATGTGTTTATTTGGTTGTTAAATTGACACTAACCAGTTTACTGGGTTGTTAATGCAGACAAAGGTTAAAGAGGGTCTTGTCATGACAGACGCTGAGAGGGAGTTTCGGGATACCCTAGTGGACATACGACCTATATTTAATCTAGGTGCCAATGATGATAGTGCTAAAAGTGGCAGTAGGTCGAGTAGTAGGGGTAGTTCTGAAAGCGACGGTGATGATCATCGTGGAGAGAGAGTTTTGGGATACTCCAATGGACAGACGACCTATATTTGATCTAGGTGCCAATGATGATAGTGCTAAAAGTGGCAGTAGGTCGAGTAGTAGGGGTAGTTCTGAAAGCGACGGTGATGATCATCGTGGAGGTAACAATGATGAATATGGAAGGATGGAGAGAGGGGATGAACACGAGCATTCTGAGCACGAGGATGCTGAATGTGGAAGGGTGGAAGGAGGGACATACACACCTAGTGATGATATGTTCCATGATGTGGTAGGGAACGTACGTGATGAGGATGAGTTGAACCTACCTGATGTCCATCTTACGGACTCCCATAGAGAGCGATCTATGGATGAAGAGTGTTCTGAGTGTGCTGCCTGCAGGGAGGGAGCCATTCCTAATGATTCTATTTATTCGTACCTAAGAACCATTGATAGCTTACTATCGAGGTTGGATGGCCGTAAATCGATTTTAGATAGTCGTGTGTCCAATATCAAGGAAAACATGACAGACATGAAAGGACAATTGTCGGCCATCCTATCACTATTATAGTCTATGTGTAAGGTTTGCATTTACTATCATTTTATGCCTTTACGTGTTTAGTTTTTATGTGTTCGTGAAATCATCATTTTAGTTTACTAATTGAAGGGTTCCATAGTGAATGAGGAGACGACAAGGTCACCTATCCCACATACAAGTGATGATGCCACGATGTTGCTCATCCCATCTCGGGATCCCGATACCACTGATACAACTGCCTCTGATACTCCCATCCCCCCCGTTGAGCCTCAAAATACCACCATTTCACCTACTCTCATCCCCTCTCTAGAGCCTGATACCACAACATCACCCAGTGACGTCCAACCTATGGAGGCCGACATCCCACGTACAGAGGCCAACATGTCTGACTTACTCACCATGCCACATATAGATGCCAACATGTCTGACATCCCAGAGGCCGACACTTCTGGTATTGTTACGACCACAAAAGGAGTTACATTGGTGAGTAATTTATTGATCAGTAATCTTTGTTTATATTTTTATATTTCTTGATGAGTAATTTTTGTTATCTATTTATGTAGGAATCTCGAAGAACTACTCGTAAGAGAAAATGTGTTAATAAATATACACCTTCAGCTCAAGTAAAGAAGAAAAGTGTGGTTAAGTATCCTCTCCCGGGTGTGCCTACATCACTATCCGGAGCGATTGTCAGGTACAACGTAGTACATGACATTCCACTTAATATCATTATAGAAATGATGGGCTGGATCTCAGATGAGAATACTGATAAGGAGGTTCGGGAGAATTCCTTTAAACCATTTGCCAAGCAATTTTTCAAGAAATTGATTGAACCGAGTTCGTGGGTCGAGTGCGATGTAAGTTTCCTAGTCTTGACTTCTTTACAGTTGGATATCTTGTACTTTGACTGACATTGTAATTTTTTATGCAGACTATAAATACTTTATTTCATTTTATGAAAGAAAAGTTTTATACCCGACCTGACATGTGCATGCACAAGTTCACCATCTTACCAATTGGTGTAACGGTAAATTTTGATATATTTTATTGTGCAGAGTCATTTTACTATGGTATATTTTGTTACTTAACTTCTCATTTTATTTGGTAGAGTCACCTTAATGCTCGTGGTGGGGTATTTAAATGAATAAAGAATGAGACGAGATTGGAGGCTGCCCTAGTATGGGAGGATCAAGACACGTACAAGGACTACATCACCATCAGTGAGCACTAGATGATCCTTGCAATGGACATTAACAGAGGCCATATATTCGTGTTCGATTCACTTCCATCATACACACTAATGACGAAGCTGGGGACTTGGCTGGAGCCATTGACTATCATAGTACCATCCCTACTTCATTACTTTGACATGGTTTATTCAAAGTCGAACCTATCCACATCCTGTTAGAAAATCTCGCGACCTATGAACACCTACATATAGCACGGGTTGCTTGATTGTGGCATCTTTGTAATAAAATTACTAGAACATTTGGTGACTGGTGCTGATCTGTCCGTAATCACTCAGGAGAAAATGAGTGAATATAGGATGCAGTTAGCATGTCAATTGTGGGCGAACTCTCCGTATTTTTTATGTGTATAAAACATGTATTTTTTATTGTATATTATATATAAAACAATTTTATCAAAGTTCAAAGTTCGAAGTTCAATATTATACATTTTATCAAAACATGTATAATTGAGCTATTGCTCTTTTCATTATATCAATGGTATATAAAACATTATATCAAAGTTCAAGGTTCAAGGTTCAAAGTTCAAACATTGAGAGAGCGAGATTTTGAGAGAGAGTGAGATTAAGAGAGCGAGATTGTGAAGACATGGCTATGTAATGCTCTGTTAAATCCTCGATGCTAGATACTCGATACTCGATAAGTTTCTACTCGATATTCGATGAAAAACTTCTGACTCAACTCGATACTCTGAAATCGATATGAGTAGATAACAAGATTGTGTTTTTGTGATTTGCAAAAAGATTCACTTTCTTTTACAGAAAAACTACTCATAGTCCAGTTTGTTATAGTTTTTTGTTTACAGAAAAATGAAGATTGCTTACAGCTTGTTTTTATTTACAGAAAAAATAGAAAATATGAAAAACTCTTCTTTGGGGCCTGATCAATGATATTTATAACACATACCAATAGACCGTTACAAGATAAAGTTAGTTATAAACTACATGAGAGGTATTTGAGTCACGGTTTCTGGCATTTTTAGTACGTCGAATGGTTGTGAGCGATTCGCTACAATTTTGGCGGTTATGCCCATAATTTCCACACCGACCACATTTCATTTGTCTGTGAACTTCTCCTCTGGATGGTATTCTTCTCACTCTCCATCGCCCGACTTGTGCCACAAACTTTGGAGGAAGGATAGTTTTTTCTACATATCCAGGAGCTCTCTTCCATTCAAATATGTGACCAAGTGGATTTATAGGCTCCGCATACGTAGTCATTAGAGAGTCCACTGTATAAAATCGACTGCAAAGACTCTGAATGGGTATGTTTCGTTCCTTGGTGGCAACAATTGCATGCGAACATGGGATACCAAGTGAGTCGAATTCCTTACACGTGCATTCCTTCGTGTGAAGATTCACAATACCGTCCAATCGATTATCTCGCACGTGGACCCGATAACAATCAATAGGCTCAATCCGATATTGTTGACCCTTATCGGCCTCACTTACCAATTGGGTTTCACAGTAGTCAGAGTGCAATGTCATTCGAGATGCTCAATAATTCCTTCATTCGTAGAATCACGATTGGAGCATTCCTCTAACATGTTCAATCAAGCATACTATGGGCAATAGCCGATACTCTTTAGTTAACCAATTGAAACACCCTGCACTGTTGGACGTCATGTTGTCATATTTTCGTTCTAGTTGGTAAACTCGTGTCCACCTTTGAAGATCAATGTCTTCCAGATATTTCGTGACAACATCGTCTCGAAAACTATGGAGTTCGTCCCATTTTGTCTAGAACTCTGTCATGCGAAATGCCCTTGCTGCATCTCTAAATATCCCAACAACCATACTATCCTTAAAGTTTGTAATAAGATTCTGTTCTATCTGTCACGTGCACAATCCATGAAATTCTATGGGAAAAAAATGCATGAATAACATTGCTGATAGATACTATCCGATCAAACACAAACACCAGATTATCGGGTTCTTCGATACTGCATTTCAAGTTCGACATAAATCATTTCCATGATCGATCAGTTTCATTGTCCACTATTGCATATGCTAATGGGTATAATTGATTATTCTCGTCCATAGAAACCGCAACCAACATGGTCCCTTTGTACTTTCCTTTCAAGTGCGGCCCATCAACAATTATCACAGGCCGACAGCTTGCGAAACCTCTAATACAAGGCCCTAATGCTATAAACATATACTTGAAATGCACATCATCTTCAAGTTCAATCTCAAACACTGTACCCGGATTCTCTATTTTTAACGCTTCCCCATAAGCATGTAGTATGTAGTATGTAGTATGAGTATTCTGGAGTATCTCTAATGAGATCATATATGGCTTCCCTTGCACGACACACTTTATAATAACTTATGTTCACGCCATAATCTCTCCTCATATCCTCAACGATATGACAAGGTTTATAAATACGTCCTATTCCTATAAACTTATCTTTAATCAACTGACCAACAGTCGTTGCAGTTGCTTGTCTATGGTCGTGATTCAGAATTCCGATGGAACATGTGTGCAAACTGCAGTACTTTGTGATCTTGAATATATCAGACCCTTCCATTTTCATTGTATGAAGGCTCCACTTACAAGTCTCCCCAATACATTTGACAGTGAACAAAGATTTGGTTGACTTCCTGACCCTAAATTCAAAATTTTTATTGATGGACAAAATAGGTAATCATATTTTCAAGTCCCTTTTACTCGAAAATAGTTGACCAACTTCAACATCCTCCGTCCTAGATGAAGAGGTACCAGACATAATCAACTCTCCTCTATGACTTGAAGACACAGATGGTGGAATGACTGAAGCTACTATGAACAACACACCTCTATGATCACGATCCATTTCATTCAATCATGTTGGTTGCTCATTAACATTCATTGAAGGACCACAACGTTGCTCTAGATGACCACAATCCATATAATCAAGTTTAGATGATCTCTCATTACCAACAACTAAAGTACCACCCAATTCTGAATTCAATCTTGCTGGATTAGTGTGGTCGTTGTCTAGTGGTAATGTTGATGGTACAATATTGGTAGACAATGTAATATCATCCTCTTCCCGATGAAACTGATATGATTTCTTGTATTGTCTGTCCACAATCGTATCATCATAACTCACATTTCCAAACCCCATTCTAATATTTTCATCCTGATTCAATTTTAGCGTTACAGATAACTGAAGTCTACTAAGCTATTCTTGAAAAAGAAGGAAGCGAACATCATCATCATTCCTTATGTATTGTGGAGGGGTTTCATATTCAAGCTTATATTTAACTCTCATTATAAGATCAAACTCTGAAGAACTGACATCTGTAACCCTGAAAATGTGAGATCTAAGTTCTTCATACAATGTAACAGACACAATGATTCCTATCAACTCCCCTCAATATACGAACTTTCATTCTCATCTCAATCATCTCTATATTTTGAATAAGTAGACACTTTTCCATCATCCTACAAAGCAAGAGAACATTTGTCATTAAGTTGTACAAGCAATTGAAGTGTACTCTCGTTCTCTCTTAATCTCGCTCTCTCTCCCAATACAAAATAACAGACTCAAAATAATGAAACACCGTTATGAAAAACCTGTTCCATTCTGAAAAAGCCTTGTCTTGGAAATCTCCATTCGAAAAATCTCCGTTCAACAAAACACCCTCGAAAACCAGAGAAGTAATCACCGTTGAAATGGAGTTTAGAGTTTAAAAAAATTACCATTGTATTGTATTTAGGTATTATTGATTTGAGGCTTCAGTCATGAAAATTGTCAAATCATTCCTGACGAATAATCACATCAAACCAGAGAATTTCAAGTGAGGGCGAGAGTGTTTAACCCGACAAGAGCAAGACTTATAAATTGAGATATTTGTGAAGACAATTTACGTAATTTGGTATGACGATGATTTGTACAATTTTTTTTACTTTCTTCGTGATCACGAAGCTGCTCAACATAAACTTGGAGAAAGAGAAATTGTTATAGTCAGATCGATTCAAATCGAACAAGAATTTTACAGTTGGCAAACATTAAGCATTGTTCGCATCAAAATCAATCGTTGAAACCCACCATTTTCGTCCTTTTCGTTCTTCAACTCCACGAACAACACAGAAAAGCGGAAAACCCCAGAATCTGTCCTCTGCTGGATGATTGTAATTATCCAGTTTCCCTCCCAACTTGCCAAATTGGTCGTTCTTTCTCTCTCAAATTCAATCTGTTTAGAATCCTTTACATTATTCGTCGAATTCTGATTCCGATCGTCGGTATTGTTCCCTCGCCACTAACTACGTTTGGTCCTCAAGCTTTATAATGGCGTTACGCTTCTCATATCAATGCCAGCTTCTTCACTGATCTATTCCAGAATTATTACCTTCAGTTGCGATGAATTTCGTTGGTGGAGTTTCTGCTGTGATTCTCGATCTCGATGGAACCCTTTTGGACACTGGTCTGTAATTTCTTCTATGAATTTATGTATTTTCTTGCTATAGTTGTATGAGAATATGAAGTTACACTGTTGTATTATGTTCAGAGAGGGCGACAAAGGACGTGTTGAAGGATTTTTTGGCGAAGTATGGTAAAGTTTGGGACAAGAAGAGGGAAGAAGAGAAGAGATTGGGGATGACCCAGAAAGAATCTGCAGCTGCAATTGTTAGGGATTATGGTCTTCCATTGACACCAGACCAATTTATTCAAGAAATTACTCCCATGTATAGGGAAAAGTAAGATTCCAGGTCTTATGTTTTGTTCATTTCTGTGATGGGTATCGTTTTTTTTTCCCCTCTTTTAATGTTAGTGTTGAAATACTCTTCAGATGGCCTTCTGTTAAAGCACTTCCTGGTGCTGATCGTCTTCTCAAACATCTTTACTCTCATAAGGTCCCATTTGGGCTCGCTTCGAATTCTTCAAGTGAATTTATCCATGCAAAAATTTCTTGTATGAAAGGTAGTTTCTGCTTCAGATGTAATTAATTTATTTATTTATCTGCTTGCTTTGTAATCTCTTCAACTCTATTGTCATGTTAAAGAAAAAAAAAAAAGAATGAAGAAAACCTTGAGGGCTGGAGAGAGAGGTCTTCTGCCCAAGAAAGTTACTAACAGAAAGCTTTCTAATAAAAAAGGATCAAGGAGAATGGAATAATTGTCAAAGCAAGCATAACTCAATAGACATTCAGTACCTGTTAATCATGAATAGGTTTGTGGTTCAAATCCTCCGCCCTCTATTATACTAAAAAAAAAAGAGAGTGGAATAATTTTAAAAAAATCTGTAGCTATGACTACATCAAGAAGCATTTAGCTGTACAAAATCTCAAAAAGTAGAAAAAGAAGTAGCCTTTTGAAAGTCCTCTTGTTCTGTTCAAGCCACATAAGAGGGCCAGAGAAGCAAATTTCCATGAATTCCTAGCCTTTCCTGCCAATTTCATGTAAATACAAGGGTAGGTTTTTAACTTGGCCAGGGTAGGGCTTTCTTGAAGATTAAAAAGGTCGGAAGGTTTTATATAATTATTTGATAATGGTACTGTGCTGCAATGGATAATGGATCCCTTTCGAATTTAATTATCTGGGTATTAGTGAGGAGGTCTTGCGGGTATCCCTACAACATCACCTTGATAAAAGGTGAAGAGTTTATAGATTCAATCCATAGTGGTTACCTACTTAGGATTTAATATCTTACGAGTTTTCTTGATGCTCAAATGTTGTAGAGTTAGGGACTTATCCTGTGAGATTAGTCGAGATGCGCGTAAGATGGCTTAGGCACTCACGGATATTAAAAAAAGAAAAAAAAGGAGGTTTTGCAAACAAGGACGGGCAAATGCAAATCCACCTCACACAGCCAAAGGATGAATACATTTAGTGATGGTCCTTTTCCGATGCACATCTTTTGCTTACTATGGGGTTTAGCTTTAGCATATTCCTTTGTCTTCCTTTTCCAATTACATGATATGATTAAACTCCCCCACATTGTAGGGTCATATTCTCCTGATTGCTTTTCAGAAAAGCCCATGTATATGTAACAAATGGAATTATTTTGTAGCAGTTCTCTCTCTTTCCCTATCATTCCTTTCTTTTCTTTTCTCTTGAGCTTGTCTATGATATGCTGAACAGATCATGCTAATTTTGACTAATTGTAGCTAATGTTGTTTTTCCTTTTTTTCCTAGTAATCGCATATCTGACAGCTTTCTACAGTCTTCAGCTATTGTAACTCACTTTTATATGGAACAATTTAATTAGGAAGTAATACTGGCTTTCTAATTCCCTATTGGTCGTTGGAGTAAACAATATTCCAAGTGTGGACTAGTGGCATTTGCATTAATTGTTTGCTTCGGCCTCTTTACTTTTGTGGCCTTCATTTTTTGGTCTTTATTTTGTCCTTCATGCTCTCTCGTTATATAACATCCTCTTGTTCGTCCTGTACGATGTACAACTTTAGTTTTTTCATGCTGTCCAACTTGTCCCCATATTTTGGTTTCGAAAATGCATGACATATGTTCGTGTGCAGGTTGGAAGGACTGGTTTTCTGTGATTCTTGGTAGTGACCAGGTTATTGAAGGGAAACCTGCTCCTTATCTGTAAGACTTTTTATTTTTTATTTTTGCATGAACCATCTTGATGAAGAGAAAAATTTGTCTCATTCCATCTTTTAGCCTTTTTCATGAGATGAACTGGTGTATACTAATCTCTGAAAGAATACTCAATTGTTAATTAATCTCAAAAGAAATCTTCAGCCCTATTTATAGGCTAAAAACATAGCTTAATACCTAGCTTTACCCTCATAACTGGAGGGGAAAAGGTATAAATTAGAAGTTAATAGAAAAGCAGAGAAATAACCTCTACCAAAAGGAAAATGGTTAAAACAAAAGAGTAAAAATGACTCAACCAAAGAAACTTAAAGATTAAAAGGAAATACAACAGGATTTCCTAAAAGACATTACATCATAAACTCAGTGAATATTGAAAGTTTAAAACCTTAATTTTAGTCATGTGGAAATGGAAGTCTAAGAACATCTTTATATCCAATTACCGCATTCTGAAATTCAAGTCATAGATATTTAATGATTTCAAGTTAGGAATAACATTGTCTTGTGGACTATCGATAACTTCAAAAACCAAATGCTAAAGGAAATGGAAAGAATTAAAAGTATGTAGAATTTATCTTTGACGCAAATGAGTGATGGAATTAGCCAAATCCATGAGAAACAAGGGAAATGTCTGAGAATGAGATAATAGGATCTTTAATTAACTGCAAAACAAAGTTAAAAATAGCTTCCTATCAATGCCTTATGTAGCTTACAAAATGAAGAAAATATAACTGACAAACTAACAGAACTTTAGTGAAGTGTTAATCTAAACAGGTATGCTGGACTTCTAGTTAGTTAACTATGGCAAACTACTTCTCCTAGTTAATTTTTGAACTAATTTCCTTCAAATGTTAAGGATATGTGATTGATGTCACTTAAATTGCGCATTATTCCTTGATACCTTCCTCTAAACTTTTTTTTTATTTTATTTTATTTTTATTTTTTAAGATTTGAAGAGGCAGCAAAAAGAATGGGCGTAGATGCCTCTCATTGTTTGGTTATTGAAGATTCCTTGTAAGTTTGCAATTCTTTTAACTATAAATTTTTATGGATAAATACATTTAGTGTGTGGCATCTGGATCTCCACCTTCTGCTTTTCTCTGAACAAGATACATTCCGACAGGATTGGTGTCAAAGCAGCTAAGGCTGCTAAGATGAAGGTTATAGCTGTCCCGTCCCGTGGGGAAATTGAGTGCTCTTCCCTGGCAGATAAAGTGCTTAATTCCCTATTAGAATTTGAGCCTGAGCTGTGGGGTCTTCCCCCTTTTGAAGACTGTATGAATCTGTTTATTTTTCTTGTATTTTATTTTATTAATACTGTTTAATTTTCTAATCACTATCTCAAGTTTTTTACATAATAATCTCAGGGGTAGATAGAACCTTACCGATTGATCCAATATATCTGAGCTCTCACTACGTTAATGGGTCTATGAGTGAAATCTCAGGTGTGTCTGTATTTCTCTTACCTGCCTTATAATGAAATACATAGTTTAATGGATTATGATTATGGAAAATCTGTTTTACTTCTATTCAATTTTCCATCTTCGAATAATAGAATGGGGTCCATCTTAAAATCAATTGGCAAGGAGAGAAATAGCTTCATCTATCTCATAATAAATATTGTGAGGTCTCTCTTCTTTTCCAATGTGGGATTCTCAACATCCAGTCTCCCTAGTATCTTCATGCCTGTAATTTGGTCCTCATGGAATCGAATGGTGGCCATAATTTAAGTCCGGATATCATTTTCTGACTGAATTTTGTACTGTTTTTCAAGCTATTGGAGTTTCAAAAAGAATTGGAATAAACTTAAATGGGTAAAATTAGTACAATGTGACATCTGTTCTTTAAATTGCTTGGTTTGATCATTGGATCTGAAAAGTTCATGTGTTGATTTGGCTTTTCAGAATGTTGTAGATCATGATGAGTTTAATGCATGGTTTCAGAGGATGCATCATTACCTGACCAAGTTTTTGGAACGTTCTTCGGTTGGGGTGGCACTGTTATGGCTTGGACCATCAAGGTTGTGGTTAACATCGGATGGAATTGCAGTTCATGTACAAAAAGGAACAGGATCTGGGTACTTTATATTCTTCCATGTGTTCAAAATTTATATCATTTCAAGTTCGAGTTCAAGTTGGTTCTCGAGTTGCTTCCAATTATGATAACATCATTCAGAATTCAACATTATTCAAACGTTTTTTTCTCACTTTTGGCAGAAACTATGGTCAGTTGACGGATGTGATAGCAAAGTATTTGAGCAGCAGATGCAATTCATGCTTGTTGGCTACATCCGGAGATTGAATAGCACGGTAAATATTAGAACAAAGCCATAACGAATAACACGACCTGTAATATGATTTGTAATCAATAGAATTTTTATGCATATGGACCTCAAGCTTCATCTGGTCAAACTTATGACTGTAGGATCTTGAAAACATCGATGTGAGAGAGATTGAAGAGTTCAAGTATATTGCAAACACGTCACTTGACCGACCTATGTTTGTCGACCATTCTTGCACATCTCTTACTGCAGAAGAAACTTCTAGCATTAATGGATGAAATAGTCTGTAATTCACCAGATTTCACTATAGTTCTCTGGAGCTATCATTCTGGTTCATAGGCAATTTCATTGAAATTGCTCATCTTCTTGCAATAATGAATGTGTCACCACTGGCTCAAATGATTTTTATTGTTATCATTCCTTTCTTTTTCCTTGATTCTTTTCCAAGTAGATTGTCTAATTAGATAAAATCAAGTGGGTGAAGTGAACAGCAAGTAATATGGATTCTTTAATTCATTCCGCCTAATGACTATATTTAATGTGATTTTTGCGTCGATGTGCTGATTTGTATATATTAAGAAAAATCACAATCTTTAAATTTACCAATTATGTCATGAAGAAGAAACGTTGATGACCCCACGATCGAAATGATTGGCATCGATATCATTTTTATTTTAATTAGTTATACAAACGTGGGAAAACTTTGGGTGTTTTAACAATCAACCATCTTCAAGAAAAAAAACAATTTGAGAAAAGTTTTATGGAAAAAAAATTTGCGAGAACAAAAGGTTTGAGAAAAATGTTTTGAAATGTGTTTTAGAAAGAAAGTTTTTGAAACAGAATTTGAAGTGAAAAAGGTTTCAGAAAAATGTATTGGAAATAGTTTTTGAAGAAGTGATTTTGCAAGAAAAAATTGAGAAAATATTTTGGAATGTTCTATGATAAAACAAAAGTGAAGATGGAACAGATTATTTAATGATGAAGGTGGTGCAAAAAAAAACTTAGATGTAAAATATTTATGATATCGCACATTAAATGCAATAGAAACTATTGATGTCCGAGGTAGGATAAGGGAAAATCGCTTGACTTTAACATGATAACAACAGTAAATTTGTAGTTACGAGCGTTTGGATTATTTTCCTTCTTCGTTGGTTTTTTGATCACATTGAAAGATGAGACAAGTTCAAGAGTGAATGGTCTTCTTGACCACTGCCTCACGGGGAAGCTGCTGGCAAAGAGATATATCAGCCTACGCCATTCGGAATGTTTTTTTTTTCAATGCCTGGAAGATCGATAATGGAATAAGTGTGGAAGCCATCGGAAAGAACTTGTTTTTCTTCAAGTTTTGCAGAATTCTGGACAAAGACTGGGTGAGTAGAAACGAAGCTTAGCTTTTCGACAAAAATCGAACCTCGCACAAACCTCGCACCTTTAGAATTAAGCTTCAAGAGGGTTGGGTTTTGGATAAGGTTATATGACGTTCCTTTTAGTTTTCAAAACAAAGAGATGGCGACTACAATAGGCAATTGCATAGGCGAGTTCTTGGAAGTTGAATGTGATCAAGATGGATATTAAGAATCAAAGTTGCTATCGATATTAGGAGACCGCTGAGAAGAGGGATCATGGTCAAATGCACAGATGGGGGTAGGGAGAATTGGCTAAAAATTAAGTATGAAGGGCTACCCGACTTCGGCTACTCATGTGGTTTTATAGGCCATGTCGCTAAGGATTGCTCCGAGTGGGTTGGAACGAACAAAACAGAGGCCTCTACCCCATTTCTCTTTGGACCCTGGTTAAGATTCTCTGGTTTCTCAAAGAATCCTCAAAATTAGAATGAATTTTGCTCGTCATCCCAAGAAGGTCCTGTAAACAAATCATTCAAAGATAATATAAGGAATAGTGAGAATAAGGATACTGAGGAAGTGTTTATTCAATTCTTCTGCAACAAAAATCAGCCATTCCTTAAATACCCAAACAAGTTTTTCAAACACAATGGCTCAGAACAATTCTCTCCCACAAGTTATAGCACTGGACACAAACGATCCAACTATTGATGGAAGGAAGTTGTAAACATGAAAAAAAAAAAAAAAAAAAAAGTTCTTTGGTTGCTTACCAATAAACAGTCAAGGCTCTAAAGGGGGCATCTACCTTTTGTGGAAGGAGGAGATTAATATAATAATTACATCTTACTCTTCTCACCACATTGATTCAATTATCTACTGGATGAACATAAGTTGACATTTCACAGGCATGTATGGCTACCCTGAAACAAATAGGAAACACCGCACTTTGGGAATTGATTAGAAGACTTTATATGGAGAATGATTTACCATGGCTCTTAGGTGGAGATCTCAATGAGATTTTATATATAACCATGTAAAGCTTGGCGGTCCCCCAAAGAACCAAAGTGCCTGCAAATTTAAAGATACATTAGATGATTGCAATTTAAGTAACATGGATTTTAGTGGCCACAAATATACATGGTATGGAACAAGAAATGGCAACACTATCTGGGAAAGACTTGGCAGATTTGTCTGCTCCTCTTCCCTTTGGGATCTTTTCCAATATTCAACAGTAAGACCTCTGGATTGGTACTTCTCTGACCATTACCTTATTGTTCTCAATATGAAATAGGAAAATTCAAATCAAATACAGAGGAATTAGAAGTTTAAATCTGAAGAAATGTGGTTGCAGAAGGAAGATTGCAAAAATATTATCAAAGAGGATGGTCAATGGAATTTCCAAAAATTTGATCAACCACTCCATGTTAAATTAAGTAGATGCTCAAAGAGGTTAGGTAAATGAGGGAGGAAAATGAACAATAATTTGAGAACTAGAATTAAGAATTGTAAAGTGGCTCTACAAGCTGCATATGAAAATCCCCATGCAATTAACTTTGCAAAAATCTATGAAATTGCATTCGAGCTTGGGGTACTACTGGAAAAGGAAGAAATATTTTGGAAACAACGTTCAAGAGAAAACTGGTTAAAATACCAAATGGTTCCATAAAAGAGCTACTATGAGGAAAAGGAAGAATGAAATCACAGGAATAACTGATAAAGATGGTAACTGGGTTGTGGAGAATGATAAAATTAAGGAAACATTTGCTCTACTACTTCCAGGAAATCTTTACATCTTCAAGATCTTCCAAAAATCATTTAGAGGATGCTTTGAAATCTATTAATCCAAGAGTTACAGTTATAATGAACAGAAAGCTTACTCAAGCATTTACAAAAGAGGAGCTTGAAATCACCATTAATTTATTAGATTGGGCCCTATTATGTGATCTAATTAATTAAGGTCCTAGATTCCTAATTGAGTATGGACTTAATGGATAGAAGCCTATTCCTAGTTAATTAGGGTTTAATGGGAGATTCCACTTAGTCTTCCTTGAATCCCATCTGGAGAGAGATCCCACCAAGGACATTTGGAGCTTTGGTTGAGGAAGACAATAGCACACTTTAGAGTCATCATCAATCTTTCAATGAAATCTGGTATGTATATATATTCTTGACAATTTGACATGAATGATTCTAGGGTTTATCTATTCAATATAGATATAAAGTATTTATGCTAACAAGTGGTATCAGAGCATGAATTTCATGTTAAATTGTTGACTTATATTTATTTTTCAATGATATTGTGATTCAATTTTGGTTCCGCTTCGTGGATTTTTCAATTAAAAGAAATATATATGTTTCTATTTATTTCGTGGAAAACATATTAAGTGGGTTGTCGGCGGTAACATGCGGGTGAAAAACCCATTTGATTATTATTTTTTTAAGGGAATATTAATTTTAATTTGATGAAGTTAATGGTTTTCGTGGGTAATGGTCAAATGTCGAGTACTGTGTTGCCAGCTATGTATATGTGTTACTCATTAAGGGGCCATTTGATTGGAGAGTGGGAATGGAAATGGGTTTACAAAACCCATATTTAGTTGGTGGGATTTGTTTATTTATCTTGGAAAAGGCAATTCCTAGGTATCTTTTACCACACAAATGAAGGAATTGCATACCCATTGAGAAGTGTGGGTTTTCATTTCTTCTTCCACTTCCTCCACGATTTTCCTTCCTTCCAGCCGTGAAATCGTATAGCATTTTGTTACTCAGTGATCGTGTAGCATTTGGTAGGCGATCGTATAGCATTTTGTTACTCAGTGATCATGTAGCATTTGGTAAGCGATCGTGTAGCATTTGGTAAGCAATCGTATAGCATTTAGTAAGCGATCGTTTGGTAAGCGATTGTGTAGCATTTGGTAAGCGATCGTATAGCATTGGGTAGGCGATCGTATAGCATTTTGTTACTTAGCGATCGTGTAGCCGAGCTCAGTGATCGTGTAGCATTTAGTAAGCGATCATATAGCATTTGGTAGGTGATCGTATAGCATTGGGTAGGCGATTGTATAGCATTTTGTTACTCAGCGATCGTGTAGCAGAGTTAAGTGATCGTGTAGCATTTGGTAAGCGATCATATAGCATTTGAAGCATTTCAACAAATGCTTGATAAGGACAAAACCCTCAAATTATCTCACAATGGTATGATATTGTCCACTTTGGGCATAAACCCTCATGGACTTGTTTTCACAATCTCAATTTTTTTTTAATTCCCACATACTATTCCCAGACATTGTTTTCCCATGTACAACCAAACATAGTCATCCTTTATTCCCAGTAATTTTTACATCCTTAATTCCTAGACATTGAGAAAATCTCCAAACGGCCCCTAAGGATTTGGAAAACCATTATGGCTATATCCACATATATGTAGCATGTGTTTCAGCATTATCCACATATATGGAACACCATTTTTTTTTTAAAAAAAACTTTTAACAATTTGTGTTGTTGCCACTGTATTGTTAGCGGTAGTTTTTTTTGGCAATTTTTTCACTTATTGCTCAGATATGCCCATGAAAATTGAATCATATTGAACTAATTCCAGTCCGAATGAAGATCATGACATGTGGGTGGTAGATTAAGGGATTGTTTAGTCGATAACTTCGATTATGTTTGATTGACAATGTTGAATTTATTGAATTTAATCAATTCTGTATTTTTTTTAAAATTGAAAATCTTGCATTTGTCAAGAATTAATCAATCCTATAAGTAATTCCTATTTAATTAGGAATTAGTCGATAAATTAGAAATTAAATCAATCAAATTATGAAGTTAGATTTAAATTTGATAAATCACATTGTAAATTTAAGTTTAAATTTGATTAATCATGTTGTGGATTTAAATTTAAATATGATTGATAATGTGGTAAATTTAAATTTAATTTGATTGATATTTTGGTGAATTTAAATTTAAATTTGATTGATGATATTTGGCGATATTCACATGTTTACGTTGCTTTGATTGTATTATGTGTATGCAATTATTAAGTGAATATTGGTAAAGACTATTTGGTGTTCTTCCTTCTTTATTTTTGTACAATAATATTTTTATATTATTGTATCTTATATTTTAGATTGAATATAACATGTTACCAAGGCAGTCTCTGTTATCTAGATTAATTTAATTCTAAAATATAAGATGTGCATATTCATGAATTTATGCGGATAATTATCGACCCAAAGGAAGATAATTATTTAGCCAAATTGTGGGTATGCATGTGGTAATGAGTATGTGGCAATTATAAGGATTGCTCATGTGAAAAATAGTCGGTCCAAAGAAAGACTATTTTTTTACAGAGTTAATTGTTAGTATTTTGATTACTACGTTGAGAGTACCATTTATAGTTGGTGTTTTTGCCCAAAGGCTGGACATCAATGTTGTATTAAGTATCTTGTTAAAAGGGCCCACCACATATGTGAAATTATTTTGTTATATTTTAATTGTGAGCATCTGTTTTGTTGTTTATTGTTTCAGTTGGTCTTACTCAAATATCTGGAAATCTGAGTTCAATCCCTAAGTTGAATGGATCGAACTTCAAGATTTGGAAAGAAAGCCTAGAGATATTTCTCGGGTGTATGGATTTGGACCTTGCATTAAGGACCGATAACTTACTTCTACTGAGGAACAACCAAATACGGCTAATATAGAGAAGTGGAAGTGGTCAAATCGCATGTGTCTGATAATCATTAGGCACTCCGAGTCTTTTCGGGGCTCTATCACAAAAAATGTCAATAAGTTCCTTGCTCAAATTGAGAAATATTTTTCTAAAAATAAGAAAAGGGAAGCAAGTAGTCTTTTGACTTCTTTAACTTCTATGAGGTATAAGGGCAATGAAAACATAAGGGAGTACATTATGGAAATGTCCAATCTCGCAGGTAAATTAAAGGCACTTGATATCGAGATAAATGAAAATTTACTCGTGCATTTGGTACTTATCTCTCTTCTTACACAATTCACTCAATTTAAGATAAGCTATAATACTCAGAAGGATAAATGAAGTATTAATGAGCTTATCTCACAAAGTGTGCAAGAAGAAGATAGGATTAAGAGAGAAAGGACATAAAGTGCTCATTTGGCAATAGGCTGTCGTGATAAGAAGAAAAGGAAAATTGTGGATGTGGCAGAAAGGACATCTCAGCAGAATAAAAACAAGAAACAAGCTACTGAAAATTCTTATTTTTTCTGCAAAAGGAAAGGTCATTTCAAGAAAGATTGTCCCAAGTACGCCAAGGCGTGTAAAGAAGAGTAAACTTCTTACTTTGGTTTGTTCTGAAATTAATTTAGCTTCTGTACCTACCGATACTTGGTGGGTAGATTCTAGTGCTACTACTCACATTAGTATACCAGTGCAGGGTTGCCTATGGAACCGGTTGCCAAGTGATGCTGAAAGATTCATCTATGTGGGCGATGGCAAAGCAGTTCCAGTTGAAGCTATTGGAAATTTTAGATCACTTTTAAAAACTGGTTGTTATTTGGATCTGAATGAGACTTTTGTTGTACCGTCATTTAGACATAATTTAGTTTCTATTTCCAGTTTGAACAAATTTGGTTTTTCTTGTTCTTTGGAAAGAATAAAGTTAGTCTTTTTCAAGATTCTAAGCTTATTGGTACCAATTCTTTAATTGATAATCTATATATGCTTGATTCTTTTGCTTCATTTAACAAGATTCTGTTACCTAATTCATGTGGTACAAAGCATAAATTAAATGAGAATTCTGCTATGTTATGGCACAAGCGTTTTGGTCATATCTCTAAACAGAGAATTCAGAGACTTGTGTCAGATGGAATTCTTGGTTCCCTTAATTTAATTAACTTCAATTTTGTGTGGAATGTATTAAGAGAAAACAGACAAACATAAGAAAATTAGGTACCAACAGATGCTCAGACGTCTTAAAACTAATACATACAGACATTTGTGGTCCATTCCCTATGATCTCTTGGAATGGACAACAATATTTTATTACGTTCATAGACGACTATTCAAGATATGGGTACCTATATTTAATTCATGAGAAGTCTCAAGCTTTGGATGTTTTCAAGTCTTTCAAAGCTGAATTTGAACTTCAACTTGGAAAGAAAATTAAGGTTATCAAATCTGATCGTGGTGATGAATATTACGGTAGATATGATGGTGATGGATCAGGTGAACAACGTCCAAGGCCTTTTGCCAAATACCTAGAGGAATGTGGAATCGTCCCGCAATACACTACACCAGAAAAACCCAGCATGAATGGTGTAGCTGAAAGGCGAAATAAAACACTTAAGGATATGGTAAGAAGTATGATTAGTCATTCTTCTCTACCAGAATCCCTCTGGGGTGAGGCACTAAAGACTGCAACATATATTATTAATAGGGTACCTAGTAAAGCAGTAGCCAAAACCCCTTATGAGTTGTGGACAGGAAAGAAGCCTAGTATTGGGCATCTTCACATCTGGGGTTGTCTAGCTGAGGCTAGACCTTATAGGCCTAATGAAAGAAAATTGGACTCAATAACTATTAGCTGCTATTTTGTTGGGTATTCTGAGCACTCTCGGGGTTTCAAGTTTTATGATCCCACTTCTAGATCATTGTTTGAGACAGGAAATGCTAGATTCCTTGAGGATGTTGAGTTTAGGGGGGAAGATAATATAAGGAAAGTTGTCTTTGAAGAAGAATTGGTTTCTTTTCCTCATGTGATTATAAATGATGTTCAGGCTCCAATTCCTAACTTCATTATTGAACCAATTATAGAACAAGACAACATTGAAGCCCCCGTTGTTGAACCTGAAGTCCAAACTCAACAACCTTAAGAAGTGCCACTAAGAAGATCTACTAGAGAGAGAAGAAATGTAATTCCAGATAATTATATTGTGTTTCTTCAAGAACATCAGGATGATGCGGGCGTAATTGAAAATGATCCAATCAACTTCCAACAAGCTTCACAAAGATCTAACTCTAAAAAGTGGATAAGTGCTATGGAAGAGGAAATAAAATCCATGAAAGACAATGACGTTTGGGAACTTGTCGAACTGCCATCAGGAGTGAAACCCATAGGTTGTAAATGGATATGTAAAACCAAAAGGGATTCACATGGCAATATCGAAAGATATAAGACGCGTCTTGTTACAAAGGATTTTACTCAAAAGGAAGGCATTGATTACAAAGAGACTTTCTCTCCGGTTTCATCGAAAGACTCTTTTAGGGTAATCATGGCACTGGTAGCTCACTTTGATTTAAAGTTACACCAGATGGATGTAAAAACTACATTTCTCAATGGGAACATTGATGAGACGATTTATATGGTGCAACTAGAAAACTTTGTGTTTGGTAACTCAAAGTCTATGGTGTGTAAATTAAAGAAATCCACGGTCTCAAGCAAGCCTCTCGTCAATGGTATCACAAATTCCATGAAGTGATAACCTCATTTGGTTTTGAGGTGAACATAGTGGAAGATTTTGTATATCATAAGTTCAGTGGGAGTAACTCAATCTTTCTAGTGTTATATGTCGATGACATACTCATAGCTAGTAATGATGCAGGTTTATTGCATGATACTAAGAGATTTCTCAAAAGAAATTTTGAGATGAAGGATCTTGGTGATGCTTCTTTTGTATTAGGAATTGAAATACTGCGAGATCGTTCTCACGGTATTTTGAGATTGTCACAAAAGAACTACATTGAAAAAATCTTGAGTAAATTTGGCATGAAAGATTGTGCGCTGGGAGATACCCCACCGCTAAAGGTGATAAATTTCATTTAGATTAATGCCCCAAGACCACACTCGAGACTAAGGAGATGCAGAAGGTTCCCTATGCATCGGCCATTGGAAGTCTAATGTATGCTCAAGTATGTACGCGTCTAGATATTGCGTTCATAGTTGGAGTGTTAGGTAGATATTTGAGTAGCCCGAGGATGGATCATTGGAAAGCAGCCAAACGGGTTATGAGGTATTTACAGAGAACAAAAGATTATATGCTCACTTATCAGAGATTAGAAGTTTTGGAGATCATTAGGTATTTTGATTCTGATTATGCTAGATGTTAAGACACTTTGCGATCCATTTCGGGCTATATCTTCATGTTGGTTAGAGGAGCTGTATCCTAGAAAAGTTTTAAACAAACATTTATGGCTTCTTTTACCATGGATGCGGAGTTTATAGCATGTTATGAAGCATCCAATCATGGAATATGGTTGTGAAATTTTGTCACTGGGTTGTGGATAGTGGTTGACATAGAAAGACCACTAAAATTATTTTGTGACAATAAGTCGGTGGTGATGTATTCCAACAACAACAGAAGTAATACGAAGTCAAAACATGTAGACGTGAAGTTTCTGATTGTTAAAGAAAGAGTTCAGAATAGTCCAATTTCGATAGAACACATAGAAACAAACTCTATGGTGGCAGATCCATTGACTAAAGGTTTACCACCTAAAGATTTTCATGAGCATGTTGCTCACATGGGTGTTAGTCATTTTTCTGATTCCATGGTTTGGTGAGAGTTTGTTATTAAGGATGTTCTTTGATCATATTTTGTTTATTTTCTATATAGAATAAAGCTGATGGTTTATGTTTTATTATCTGAACTCGTTTATCATGCATGCAGTTTAGCGTAAAGTTTTTTAGAATGATCTCATTAAGGAATTTGGACCAGTTGGAAACAGGCATGATCTAGATCACTTTGCATGTAGTTTCCATGCTATCCATCCATACTTGACCTATGTCATTGAATGTATTAGAATTGGTGATCAAGGAAGGTTTAGTTACAAGGGTAGTGACGAAAGTCGCCTTGATTCCGTGCTAATACAGGAGATGGACCAGATTGAACTAAAAGGGAATTCTATTATTGAAATAACCTATTTATGGTGCTTAAGGTTTATGTGATTTAATTATCAGGTACACAGACATAGCCCAAGTGGGAGATTGTTAGATATATTTAAATAATAATATTTTTAATTAAAGTATGGGCTATGTATGTGGATTAATAACTTATCACATTGAGTTATTTTATTAGATTGGGCCCTGTTGAATGAGAAATTTTGGACCGATCGCAAATTACCACGTCATTTACTAAATTAATGACGAAATTCCAAATAATTGAATTAGAGACTAATTAGAAGTTGACATTTGTCCCAAATTGAAGTTGCAGACGTAAATTGGCGAAGTCCGATGATGCCACATGTTTCCTTCGTAGCCGTTGAATTGAATAAAATTACTTTGTTCCAATTTGATATTATTATTTGGGCTAAAAGTCCAATTTAGCCCATAAATAGGCTTAATTTGGCCAAAATGTCAAATAAGGCCCATGGATCGACCAAGCCCAAGCCCATGAATTCTAGCAGAGAACTCTATAAATAAAGGAGTTCTCCTCATTTGTGGGTCAGCAATTCTATACTCCAGAGAGCTTATAGAAAATTCTTTACAATCAGAAGACTCCTTGACTCCTAAAGCTGACCACACCTGAAGACTGAAGTCCTTCGAAGATACAAGAATCCTGAAGACTGAAGTCCTTTGAAGATGCAAGCATTCTGAAGACTGAAGTCATTTAAAGACTGAAGTCCTTTGCAGATACAAGCAATTCTACATTTAGAGAGTACAAAGAGAATTCATCAACAAGCAGAAGACTCCCAAGACTCCTAAAGCTGCACTCTTAGAAGATAGAAGACCCTTAAAGACTGAAGTCCTTCGGAGATACAATTATTCTTTCAAGACTTCAACTCCACGATCCTCACGCACTTCGCTTCCTTAAATCTAGCATACGCATTCAACTGAGAGAGAATCAGAGGATCAAGTACTAGAGATCGAACCACATCGCATCAAATCAACTTCAACATCAACACCAACTTAAGTTCAACTCCACGAAACAAGTTTCTCTAGAAGCCTCGTGCGAGCATTAATCCTCCAATAGGATCAACAAGCCAAAAGGCCGATCTTCCAAGAAAATCAACAAGTTCAAAGACCGATCATCCAAGAAGATCAACAAGCCCAAAGGCCGATCATCCAAGAAAATCAACAAGTCCAAAGACCGATCCTCCAAGAAGATCAACAGGCCTAAAGGTCGATCATCCAAGAAGATCATCAAGCCCAAAGGCTGATTATCCAAGAAGATCAACAAGTTCAAAAGTCGATCACCCAAGAAGATCAACAAGGCCAAAGACTGATCCCAAAAAGATCAACAAGCCAAAGGCCGATCACCCAAGAAGATCAACAAGCCCAAAGGCCGATCACCCAAGAAGATCAACAAGCCCAAAGGCCGATCACCCAAGAAAATCAACAAGCCTAAAGGTCGATTGTTCAAGAAGATCAACTAGCTTAAAGTTTATAGTTTATTTTGAAAGCATCAAAATACTGTGTATTAGAGATTGTACTCACCTTCCACAAAATTAATACAAATACAAAGTTCAAGTTCCATGAAGTAAATTTCTCTTAAAATCTCGTATGAACAGGCCATATTATGTGATATAATTAATTAAGGCCCTAGATTCCTAATTGAATATGGACTTAATGGGTAGAAGCCTATTCCGAGTTAATTAGAGTTTAATGGGAACCCTAATTGAACTAGTATATAAAGAGATCTTAGGGCTATGGTCCTCAATATACCAAAGCAATAAGCACTCAGTCTTTCTTAAATCCCATCTAGAGAGAGATTCCACTTAGGAAATTTGGAGCTTTGATTGAGGAAAACAATAGCTGCCACTTTATAGTCATCATCAATCTTTTATTAGAATCCGGTATGTATATATATTCTTGAAAATTTAACATGAATGATTCTAGGGTTTATTTATTCAATATAGATATAAAGTATTTATGCTAACATATTGTTCTTGTAAGTGATTTTTTACCAATAAGCTTGTGCAATGTTAACTATAAAATAGCGTCGAAAACAATTGCTAATCGTATAAAATGGGTTCTTAATGATATTATATCTAGTAACCAATAAACTTTTGTCCTTGGGAGGGCTATTACAGATAACAACTATGTTCAGAGATCACAAGAAATTTCTCTAAGCTTTTGATGGGGAAATACTTCAAAGAAAAAGAAATTCCATAGGTTGGAATGGTAGAATCTTTGTTTACCAAAGGCGTTAAGAGGCTTGAATTTTAGAGACCTTGAAGGTTTTAATAGAGCACTTGTTGCTAAACAAGTTGGAGGTTATTTTCAAACCAGACTTGTTTCTAAAGTCCTTAAAAGCCTATATTTCAGAAATCACATATACTGGAAGCTGAAGTTGGGAAAAATGCTTCTTACTTGTGGAAAAGCATTTGTTGGGGGCCTAAGATATAGAGTAGAAAATGGTTCAACAATTTGTATGTTTAGGGATCCTTGGATTCCTAAAGAATCAACATTTAAACCAAGATGTATTTACTGGGTTAAAATCCCAAGCGTAGCGGAAAAAAAATCTAGAGCATTTCAGATTTTAATAATAAATTAACTGAGAAAATAAAATTTAGAATCCCTTACTTTTATTGACGACTCTGGAGAGCTTCACCAACTATTGGATCTACAATCTTGATTTCTCTACTGCAAATTAAGTGAACACCATCAAAATGATTCCGACAGTATTCTTCTTGGGCTAGTGAGGTAGAAGGAGATGGAATCTTGGGGTGATTTTCTAAATCTTAGAAAGCTAAAAGCCAGGAAAGAAAATTACATTTTCTTTTTCTATGATGCAGAGAAAGGAGGAAATTGGGAGAAGATCTCTCTCACTCTCATATAACTCTCCATCTATGAAGCACAGATACTTCATGTGAAGCAAAGAATCAGTATCAGACATGTATCGGATATCGATACTTCCAGATACTTCCCAGATACGTATCTGACACACGATTTGACGTATCTATACTTTCAGATACTTTCCAGATATGTATCTGACATGTGATTTCACGTATCTATTTCTATGCGTATTTTTTTTAAAGAAAAAAGACAAGTAACTCATCTAATCTTTCCAATCTAAAATTAGGCAACCTATTTAAAAAGCTCGTTACTCGAGTCCAAAACCAAAAGAAAAAATAAATAAATAACAGACCAAACCCTAGACTAGAATCATCTAATCTCCATCTTCACATTTGAATCCTCACAAAGTCCACCAAAATATAAACCATTTGGATATCTTCAACAATAAGTTCTTCGTTTATCTTCATACTTCTCTCTCTAATCTTCTTCTTCTTTTCAATATGAGTCCCTTTTCTATTGCATTTTATTAACTGTTGTACTTCAACATCTTAGATGTTGCTTTTTCTATATTGTATTTCAATGTTTGTATTTTGTTTTGTGTTATTGTTATTAACTTGTATGCTAAATTTATCTATATCCTAGATTTTTTAAAGAAAAAAAAAATGTATCTTCAACGTATCAGTATCCTCGTTTTTTAGAAATATATATATTAAAAAATATATAAAAAAAAATGACGCATCCTTAGACGTATCCGTATCATAGTTTTTTAGAAATTGACGAATCTTCGTATCCGATCATGTCCGTATCTTGTAGCCGTATCTGTGTCTGTGTCTCATAGCTCTCCATGTTGGGGAGTTTGTTGTAACAAATTCATTTAAATTTATTATTTATTTAACCAATAAATTAAATTAAATAAA
>NC_052353.1:58985382-59122578 GCF_009727055.1 Benincasa hispida | reverse complement strand
AAGAATCATATTTTAATACATCCATCTCTCATAACATATAGTTTTAATTCAATTAATTTAATTTAATTAAATCAAATAAAATAAAATTTAATTTAATTAAATCAATTAATTCTACAATTAATTAATCATTAAATTAAATATCGCATATTTAATTTAACCTTATAATTGAATCATATTCAATTACGTTTTCTTTCATATTATCTATAATTTTATTATACATCTAATGTGCATTAATTTTAACCTATAGTTTTAATATGAATTCTATTCATATTAAATTTAATATTTGAGCTCCTGCAAATATTTAATTCTCCCATAAATTAATTTTAATCAAATTCAAAATAAATTTATATTATAAATTTTAATTAAAATATAAACTTTATATTATAATGTATCACCATATATTATATATTTTCCCTTAGTACATTTGAATATTTCAAATTACTTTACTTACTTCAATACCCTTTATGAGCTACTAGCAGGACCTAATGAACCTACAGATCAGAAGCTGCAACGATATGAGATTAATTGGCTAAAGTCGTTAACCAAGTTAATCAATATCCGTTAACTGCGGGTACACTCCACTATAGACCCATAGTTGCACTCTTCTCATTACAAATATATTTCTGTCAACGGATATTGACTAATGACAACAAGTAAGTCCTTCACGAGTGTTTTGTAGCACCAGTTGGGTCAAATTCCCGTTTTACCTTATAGCTACCTCTGTATTCTTAAGTATCAGTGCTCTTTGAATGAACAACCTGTTTATGGTCCAATCATCAAACAAAAACCTCTCTCAGGACAGTGAGAGGGTGGGGTCCTTTGTTCAAGTCCCGGAGACACCACTTAAAGGAACACTCATCTACTTACCATAAAGTCGGGAAGGAGTGAATTCCATCTCGTGAAATTATGTTCTCAGTTTCCTATTCGGTCTTGTCCTCAAAATGGTAGGCTTATTGAGTTGGCGAACTACCCACTCTCACCCATACAAATCAAAGAATGATCCCTTGTGAACATGAGTCCATACTCCACTTAGGATTGAGATTAAGTTGCCTAGGTCATCTTAGTGAAGTAGAAATCAGACTAGTCAATGGAGTTACGTCTGGTGGTTACTTTTTCATGGACTGGTCTTATGCAAACTCATTGCATAGGATACTTCCACTCACATCTCCCCTACACAAACATGTTGAATCATTGCATTTGTATCAAATACAAAGTGGATTGTATCCATAGTATCACCAGGATAAGGTACCCAACCTTATCCATATACTATAGACCCTTTAAGCTGTATCTTGAACATTGATACATGTATGTCTCCACATACAGTTCAAGACTTATACAATAGTCTAGGATGTTAGTTTGTTGGATTAGGGCTATTTAGGCAAGATAAATACAAGATAAGCAATAACTATTTATTGTAATAAATATTAATAACATTTTATTAATGATCGGTCAAATGTTACATTTACTATCTATGAGTTTTAAGGCATAAAACCCAACAAACTCCCACTTGAACTATAACTTTAGTTAGTGGGATGTATATACAATAAATAATCAAAAGCTAGAAATGTTAAATGTATAATGTACATTTTATGAAAAGTAAATATGTATATATATATATATATACACAATAAATTAGGGCATCCTTATGCTCATTACACATCTCCCACTTGTCTTAGATTATTCTATACACATGTCTCAGAGACCTAGACTCTCTAGATGACTCTCGAACACTTAGCCAAGAGAGCCTTCATAAATAGATCAACGATGTTGTGCTCCGAAATGATCTTGGTGACGATCACATCTCCTCGTTGAACAATCTCCCGTATCAAGATACTTCCTCTCTATGTGCTTTTCTCGTTTATGTCTATGAGGTTCTTTTGAGTTGCCTATTGCCTTACTATCGTCACAGTATAATATAACGGGCAAGTCCATATTTGGAACAACTTCCAAATCTGTAAGAAACTTCTTGAGCCAAACTGCTTTCTTAACTGCTTAACAAGCAGCTACATACTCAGCCTCCATAGTGGAGTCTGCTATGCATCCTTGCTTGATGCTTCTCCAAACTACAGCTCCTTCGTTAAGGGTGACCTTGATGTAAATTTTCTAGAATCCTTGTCAGTCTGGAAGTCAGAGTCGGTGTACCCTATAAGAATCAAATCCTTAGCCCCCATACACAGCATGTAGTCCCTCATTCTCCAAAAATACTTGAAAATGCTCTTAACTGTTGTCCAATGGTCTAACCCTGAATTGGACAGGTACCCACTGACTATTCCCACTACATAACATATGTCAGTCCTAGTGTAGAGCATAACATACATTAAGTTGCCCACAGTTGAGGTGTAGGGAATATGTCTCATATCCTTAACTTCTTGAAGTGTCTTAGGACACTGTTCCTTAGACAACTGTGAAGGAATCGTATTCTCGCAAAAGCATGTAAATACCTTGCATTTAGACATTTGTTTTTACTGAAACATAACAGTAAAATAAAACATGAATTAGTAGGATAAACATTAAAACAAAATTATAAGCATGCTAGAAAAGAGAAAGAAGAGAAGAAATCAAAACTCGCCTTTATTGATTCTTCTAACTTTTCTCTTCCACCGTTATCAACGATCTCGAACTTCTCCAATGAAGGACACCACCAACAAAGTTACCTTACTATTCTCTAGGATTCCAAAGAACTTGGAAGAATGGTCCCCAAGAACTTATGAGGAAGAAAAGGGTAGAGAGTTTTTAGAGAGAAGGTAGAGAGAAGGTAGAGGCTTGGGGGCTAGTTTTTTGTGTAATAAAAACCCCTTTTTGCCCTAAATGGGCTATAAGGATATATTTATATGGAGAAGGGTTAACCTCTTCTCCAAGAATTTTCCTTTATACCCTTAGAGCTAATTAATTAAATAACTCTAATTTAGTTAATTGGCACATTAATTAAATAATCATATATTAAATTCTATTTAATATACATTTATTTAATTATCATAAATATCATATATTTACACCAACATTCAATCTCCATTATTTCTTAATAAATTAATTAACCATTAATTAATCAATTAAATAACTGTATTAAATCATATTTAATATGAAGTTAATTAATATATAAATATCACATATTCATATGTATACATCTCTTTATGAATCCAATTCATAGCACATTAATAAATAATCATATATTAAATCCTATTTAATATATATTTATTTAATTATCATAAATATCATATAGTAACACCAACCTCCGATCTCCATTATTTAATAAATTAATTAACCATTAATTAATCAATTAAATAACTATATTAAATCATATTTAATATGGAGTTAATTAACATATAAATATCACATACTCATATGTATACATCTTTTTATGAATCCAATTCATATGAATCTTTAATATCTGAATCTTATTCAAATATATTTTTCTTACATAATTTGGATTATAGATCATATCTACAATTAACCATTATATATTAATCTCATAAATAGAAAATTCCCTTATTTGATTTGAACAATTTAAATCATTCCTTATTACTATCATTTAGTGAGCTAATAAGGGGACCTTATGGACCTACAAATTAGAAGTTTTAATGATATGAGATTAATTGATTAAACTCCTTTAATCCAATTAATCAATATTCATTAACTACTGATCACTTCACTACAGACCAATAGCTGTTTTCTTCGCACTATAAATATATTTTTTGTGTCTATGGATATGACCAATCATGATGACCCTTCACAAATGCTCATAATTGCAACTGGGTCAACATGTCGTTTTACCCCTGTAGTTACATCTAACTCCTTAAGTACCATTGATTCCTCTAATGAACAAACAATTTATAGTTCAACTATAAACTAACATCTCTCGGGCCTAGTGAGAGGTTGAGGGCTCATTGTTCAAGGCCCGAAACCAGTTATTAAGGGAGTAATTTATCTACTTTTCCAAAGTAATTTATCTACTTTTCCAAGGAGTGGGAGGAAGTGAATTCCATCTTGTGTAGTTGTATTCTCAGCTCCCTAATTAGACAAATCCTCAAAATGGTAGGCTTATTGAGTCGACTATCATGGCTACTCTCAGCCATACAGATTCTACCGTCATAGACAAGATTTCACAACTCGCTCAGGATTAAGATTAAGTCTCCTATGGTCATCCCAATGAAATATTAGTTTCTTCAAGTAACGGTGTTATAAAGAGTAACTAATTATTTCCTGGTCTGATCTATGTATAAACTCCTTTATACAGGATACCCCACTGACATGTTTTTACATGAACAATATGGTTCATATTTTTTGTAACACTTACATCTCATGTAACAATTACAAAATGGGTTGTATCTATAGTGTTACCAGGATAAGGTACCCAACCTTCATCCATTTACTGCAGACCTTTGAGGTTATTACTTGAACATGAACCACCTGTATGTCAACCACATACTATTCAAGTGACATCATATAACCTTGTATCTTAGTTTATTGGATTGAATTAATGCTGCCTAGATGTCAAATAAAATACCTTTGATTTTATTAGATAAATAATTTGGGTTAACAAAACTACAAACCACGAGATACACTAGATAGGACATCAATCCTAACAATCTCCCACTTTTTTAAAGCTAGTAGAATGTATAAAAATATAATAAAAGACGAGTAAGAAAGTAAAGTATTAATATACAATGTAAAGTATAAATATACAATGGGGCATATGATATACCCAATAAAATCTCCCACCTGCCCTAGTTTCGATAACTCATATCTTATAGACTCAGACCCTCTAGGTGACCCTAAAAAGTTTTCGCCGTGAGAGCTTTGTAAATGGATCAACAATATTGTGCTCTGAGGCAATCTTTGTGACGATCACATCTCCTCGTTGCACAATCTCTCTGATAAGATAATATCTGCACTCTATATGTTTTCCACGTTTGTGGTTATGAGTCTCTTTAGAGTTTGCCACAGCACCACTGTTATCACAATAAAATGTGATGGGAAATGACATATTTGGAACAATTTTCAAACTTGTGAGAGATTTTCTGAGCCAAACAACTTCTTTAGCAACTTTACAGGCAACTACATACTCAGTTTCTATGGTGGAATCCGCAATACAACCTTGCTTAATGTTGTGCCATACTATAGCTCCTCCTTCAGAGTGAACATTGATCCCGATGTAGATTTCCTTGAATCCTTATCAGTCTGAAAATCATAATCATGTATCATGTAAGGATCAAATCCTTAGTACCATACACAAACATATAGTTTCTCGTTCTTCTAAGACACTTGAGAATAGCTTTAATTGTTGTCCAATGTTCAAATCTTATATTAGATTGATATCTACTGACTACTCTCACTACATAGCAGATGCCGGGTCTAGTACACAACATGGCATACATAAGGCTACCCATTGCAAATGCATAGGGAATTTGTCCATCTCCTCAATAGAAGTGTTCTCTGAAATGGAACTTGGAGCTTATTTAAGTTCTAATACTGATCCCACTACTCTACAAAATAGGAGAAAGTTTAAAGACAATAAATATGATTTATTGGTCTTGGAGACGTGTTTGGTAGAGAATGATGATTCTGCATGGATCCTTGATTCGAGTGCTCCTATCAAGGATTTAATTCCTAGCAAACATTGCTACATGGAGAGTTGACTCTTTGAGTTGGTACTGGTGAGGTTGTTTCAACTGTTGCTGAAGGTAGGCTAAAGTTATTTTTGGACAAGAAATGTTATCTGTTACTGAATAATGTTTTTGTAATTCCTGATATCAAGAGGAACTTAATCTCGATTTCTTGTCTCATTGAACAAGGCTATACCATCTTTTTTTTTTAGAGTAAAATGTTTATTTTCAAGAATGGTATGGAGATTGGTTTTGGTTCAATGGAAAATAACTTATATGTACTAAGGTCGTTAGTCATAAAAGCGTTGCTTAATACTGAAATGTTCAGTACGGTGACAATAACTAAAAGACCAAAGGTTTCTCCTAAGAAAAACGTCCATATTTGGCATCTAAGGTTAGATCACATCAACCTCAATAGGATTGAGCAGTCGGTGAAATGTGGACTTCTAAAGAGTTTAGAAGAAAGCTCATTGCCAATGTGTGAATCATGCCTTGAAGGCAAGATGACCAAACGAATTTTTACTGGAAAAGGTTATAGAGTCAAGGAAACCTTGGAGCTTATACATTCAGACCTCTATGGTTCGATGAGTGTTAGAGCTCAAGGTGGATATGAATTTCATTCTTTCATAGATGATTATTCAAGGTATGAGTATCTCTACCTAATGCAATGTAAGTCTGAAGCCCTTGACACGTTCAAGGAGTATAAAGTTGAAGTTGAAAACTTGTTAGGTAAGAAGATAAAAACACTACGATCTAATCGTGGTTGAGAGTGTATGGACATAAAATTCTAGAACTATATGATGGAACATGGAATCACATCCCAACTCTCGGCCCCAGGTACACCTCAACAGAATGGTGTATAAGAAAGGAGAAACAGAACTTTGTTGGACATGGTTCGGCCTATGATGAGTTATGCTCATCTTCCAGACTCGTTTTGGGGATTTACAATGGACATTGCATGTCATATCTCGAACAAAGTTCCCTCGAAAAGTGTTTTTGAAACACCTTTTGAGTTGTGGAGAGGCCGTAAAGGTAGTTTAGGCCACTTCAAGATTTGGGGGTGTCTGGCCCACGTGCTGCTAGCTAACCTGAAGAAGTTAGAACCGCGTTTGAAAGTTTGCCTCTTTGTAGGCTACCCCAAGGAAACGATGGGTGGATACTTCTATGATCTGAGTGAGAATAAAGTATTTGTTTCTACAAATGCTATCTTCTTGGAAGAAGACCAAATCATGGATCATAAACCAAGAAGTAAGCTTGTTTTATATGAAAATTCTAGTGAGACTATTGAAGGTTCAACAAGAGTTGTTGAACAGACTGATAAATCAACAAGAGTTGTTGATGTCGATACATCTAGTCAACCATCTTAAGAGTTGAGACTGCCTCGACGTAGTGAGAGGGTTACAAACCCACCAAAACGCTACATGGGTTTGAATGAAGCCCAGAACGTCATTTCTGATGATGGGGTCGAGGATCGATTATATTTTAAGCAAGCAATAGAGGATGTTGACAAAGATGAGTAAGTTAAAGCCATGAATCAAGAAATGGAGTCTATGTACTTCAATAATATTTGGGAATTTGTGGATCAGCCTGATGGTAGGGTGTAAGTGGATCTATAAGAGAAAACAAGGTGTAGATGGAAAGGTGTAGACCTTTAAGGCTAGACTCGTAGCAAAGGGTTATACCCAGGTTGAGGGAGCGAACTATGAGAAAACTTTCTCACCTGTTGTCATGTTGAAGTTTATCCGGATACTCCTGTCCATAGCCACATTTTATGATTATGAGATATGAAAAATGGACAACAAGACTGCCTTTCTTAATGGTAATCTTGAGGAGACCATCTACATGACTCAACCAGAGGGGTTCGTAGTTCCAGATCAAGAGTAAAGAGTTTGCAAGTTTAATAGGTCCATTTATGGGTTGAAACAGGCGTCTAGATCGTGGAACATTAGATTTGACAGTACGGTCAAATCATTTGGCTTTGATAGAACGTTGATGAGCCTCGTGTTTACAAGAAAATCGTCAACAGCTCCATAGCTATCCTGGTACTGTACATGGATGATATTCTACTCATTGTGAATGATGTAGGCTTTCTGACAGACATTAAAAAGTGGCTAGTCGCCCAATTTCAAATGAAAGATTTGGGAGAGGCACAGTATGTTCTAGGGATCCAGATTATTTAGGATCATAAGAATAAGAGGTTGGCCTTATCTCATGCATTGTACATTGATCAAATGTTGATCAGGTACAAGATGCCATATTCCAAGATGGATTTATTACCCTTCAAGCATGGAATTGTTTTATCTAAGGATCAGTGTCCTAAGACCTCAAGAGGTTGAGAAGATGAGATGGATTCCCTATGCTTCGGCTGTTGGAAGCTTAATGTATGCACTGTTATGTACTAGACTTGACATTTGTTATGCAGTAGGGATTATCAGTTGTTATTAGTCCAATCGAGAATTAGATCACTGGACGGCGGTCAAAACGATCCTCAAGTATCTTCGGAGAATGAGGGACTACATGCTCGTGTATGGAGACAACGATTTGATCCTTACAGGATAAACAAACTTTGACTTTCAGACTGATAGAGATTCTCGGAAATCAACATCAGGGTCAGTGTCCACTTTGAATGAAGGGGCTGTAGTTTGGCGAAGCATCAAGAAAGGATGCATCGCGGACTCCACTATGGAAACTAAATATGTAGCAGCTAAGAAGGCTATTTGGCTGAGGAAATTCCTTACAGATTTGGAGGTTTTTCTAAATATATCTTTGTCGATCATTTTCTATTGTGATATCAATGGGGTTGTGGCAAATTCTAAGGAATCTCAAAGTCATCGTAGAGGCAAGCATATAGAACGAAAATATCATTTGATCAGGGAGATTGTGCATTGCAGTGATGTGATAGTCACGAAGATCGCATCGGAGCACAATGTTGTTAATCCGTTTACAAAGGCTCCACGACTAAAGTGTTCGAGGGTCATTTAGTAAGTCTGGGTCTATGAGCATGCGGCATCTTTTCTAGGGCAAGTGGGAGATGATACTGGGGCATAGAGTATGCCCTAATTTATTGTATATTGTACTTGTTTTTTCATGTATTGTACATTAGTCTCTCGAGGCATTAGGACAAGTGAGAGATTGTTGGGATTGGTGTCTTAATTCTACCGGAGTCTCATAGTTTGTAAACTTTATACACCTTGTTATGAATAAAATAAGAGTTATTCTATTTGCATTTACTCATATCCAATAAACAAAGATACATCATTATTGTTTGTAAACTTAAACATGTATATAAGATATACAAGTGGATCATGACTTAAGTAATAACCTAAAAGGTCATTAGTATAAGGATATGAGAGGGATATCTTATCCTGGTGACACTACGGATACGACCCGCTTTGTAGAGGTTTACAAGTGTTGTGAACTACTACTATAAATGGTCTGATCTTGACCATTCATATGGAGACATATGAGCAGGAGTATCCTATACAAAGAGTTTGTATAAGACCGGACCACGAGATGACTAGTCTCTTTATATTATGTCGTTGGTACTTGAGACTTACATCTCACCTTAATGACCATAGGTGATATGACCTTAATCCTGAGTGTTTTGGAAACTCCTGTCTTTGAGGGTGGTTCTTTGATTAGTATGGGTGAGAGTGGTCAGATTTCCAACTCAACAAGTCTATCTTTTTGGGGATTTGTCTGATTGGGGAGCTGGGAACTCAGTTACACGAGATGAAATTCACTCATTCCCCGGAGTAGGGGTAAGTAGATAGATTCCTCCCTCAAGGGCTGATTTCGAGTCTTGAACATAGTGGCCACATCCTCTCTTTGGAAGAGAGGACCTAGTCATAGTAGGACTATGACTTATTGTTCATTAGAGGAATCAGTGGTACTTAAGAAGTTAGATGTAACTATAGGAGCAAAACGGTAAATTGGCCCAGCTGTACTTACGAGCGATCTGTGAAGGGTTATCACGCTGTTAATTGGTTAATATGGACATAGAAATATATCTGTAGTGAGGAAAGTGCAATTGTCGGTCTTTAATGGTGTGCCCGATAGTTAACAGATGGTGGATCTCGTGGCTAAAGGGTTTAGTTAGCTATTCATGTACCGTTGGAGCTTCAAGCTACAGGTCCATAAGGTCCTCTTAATAGCTTAATGGATTCAAGTTGAAAACCAGTTCTTGGGATTAGTTTGAAGTGTTCAAATTAATAAGAGGAAATTCAATTATATATTATATAATTGGTGTGATGTATGAGATACATCAAGTGGAGGATTAATGTAAATATGATTTACATTAAGTACCATAAAATAGAAAAAGAACTATGGTTTGTATGTTTTATGAGATGAAATATTAAAACTATAGGTTATAAATATAATATGGTAAGTTGGTTATCATATTTATTTATAATAATGTTAATTATTTGATAATTAAATCTTTTCTCTAATAACCGATTGATTGGGAGGTTATTGGTAGTTTTATGGTAACCATGAGATAAAAGGAAAAATGTTTTCCTAAATTTGGAAGATCGGAAATAACTCACGTAGAAAGTTATCAAGTGAAAGTGTTTCACTAAGCGATAGCGATAGAGAGACTAAACGATCGTGGAGTTTGACTATACGATAGTTCATTTAGCTGATCGTAGCTAAACGATCTTGTGGCTTTGTCTATACGATAGGTTGCCATCTACTAAATGAACGAGTACTTCGTCTATGCGATAGACAACATCTTATCTCCCACTTGCTCGATCGTCTACATGATTGTTGTCTTCAATCTCTTCCTCAAGCCAAGTTCATACAGAGCCCACAACTCCTGGATTCTCACACCGAGAATACTAAGATAACCATTGTGGTGGTGTCCTCACTCAACTCAATTGGTTTCGAGGAGCTGTTTGGCCGTTCGTTGGGTTCGTGAACGTTATGTTTGTTGTGTTCGTGCTGGTGATCGTGTTGCACTGGTCGTTGTGTTCGAGGACTGTGTTGCTATAGACATTTGTAGATTGATCGAGGGAGTTTGAAAAATATTTCTTTCAAAGGTATGCTATCCCTTGATATTCTTTGAAAGCATGTTGTAATTTATAGTTGTGCATGACCTATTAGTTTCTATTTCTTGTACTGTAATTGTTTGTGTTCAATTTTGAATGGAAGTTGGAACGATCCTTCCGTTGCTCATGAAAATCCTCATGTTTGATTTCCTTCAATTGAGGATATAGGCTGTAGTCTCTACTACAAAACCCCAAAACGAGTCCGGTAAGGAAGCATAACTCATCATCGACCGAACCATGTCCATAATCTCCGATACACCATTCTGTTAAGGTGCATTAGGTGTTGAGAGTTGGGAAATGATTCCATGTTCTATCAAATAGTTTTGAAACACATAATCCAAAAACTCTCCACCCCGATCTGATCGAAGTGTCTTAATCCGTTTATCTAATGCGTTTTCAACCTTAGCCTTGAACTCTTTGAACTTTTCAAAGGATTCCGACTTATGTTGCATCAAATAAACATATCCATACCTTGGGTAATCATCAGTAAAAGTGATGAAATACTCGTAACCTCCCCTGGCTCGCACATTCATGGACCACATAGGTCTGAATGTACTAACTCTATAGGCACTTTGGCTCAATAACCTTTTCCAGTAAAAGGTCTTTTAGTCATCTTGCCTTCAACGCATCACTCGCACACAGGTAAAAAATTTTCTTCTAACTCATTTAGAAGTCCATTCTTCATCAATCTCTCAATCCTATTGAGGTTAATATGCCCTAATCGAAGATGCCAAATTTGGGAATTCTCTTTAAGAGAAAGTTTAAGTCGTTTATTTTGAGTTACAACAGATTTAAACATCTCTATGTTATGTAAGGAATTTGTTGCTAACGGTCTTAGCACATACAAATTATTTTCCAGTAAAGCTGAACATATCTCAACACCATCTTTAAGAATAAACACTGTATTCATTGAAAAGTTGAGGGTGTATTTACATTCAAGCAGACACTTTACAGAAATTAAGTTCCTCTTTAATTCTGGAACAACATATAAATCATGTAAAATGATAAACCTATTCTGTAAAGTTAACTGGAGACCTCCCACTGCTACAGTGGAGATGACGTGTCCGGTGCCTACTCACATCGTCATCTCTCCAGCCTCAAGCTGCCACCAGGATCTAATCTCCTGAAAAGAAAAACAAACATGATTAGTGGCCTCAAAGTCTATAATCCAACCAGAATCATTATTCTCCACTAAACAAGTTTCCAGAACTAGTAAATCATATTTAATTTGTCTGCACTTGGCTTTAGCCTTCTTCCTCTTCTTGAGCCAACATGGGCAGTTCCACTTCCAATGCCCATCCTGGTTGCAATGGAAATATTTTTCTTTTCAATCGGCACTAGTTGCCTACCTCATTGTACGACAGGTTATGGGTTAGCTGGTGTCTTCCCCTTCCGCTTACTACCTTTCTTCTTGTTCAACTTGTTAGTGTTGGAAGAAAAAGGTGCAGACTTAGTTCCAGAGGTCGAACCTTTGTGGAACTTTTTAGATGATGAAGTAAAATTTGCCTCACCAGCTGTCTTCTCCTTGCTTTTCAGCAAGGATTTGAACGTTTGTAACTCGTTGAGGAGAGTCGTAAGGGTGTAATCAACCCTGTTCAGAATAGCATTACTTACGAAGTGCAGGAAGATTTCTGGCAACGTTTGTAGAATAATGCTAACCTGGCTGCCCTCATCGATGCGGGCTCCGTTCATCTCCACCACATTAAAGTGGACCAGTATGTTCAGAACATGTTCTCAAATAGATGTACCCTCCTTCATTTTGGAGTTGAAGATGTTTTTAAGAGCTTCATGCTTGAGTTGCTTAGACAGTTGTCCGAACATTCCCTTCAGGGACTCTATGATCTCACGTGCAGTGACTATGGACTCATGCTTCTTGGCCAAAACATCACTTATGCTGGCCAAGATGAAAGCTCGGGCCTTCTCGTTCACCGGTGTCCATTGCTCATATGCATCTCAAACGTTTCGAGCAGCAGTAGGAGCTGGAATTGGATGACACTCCTTTGTACGGATGAACCGAAGATCATCGATGATTAAAATCGTAAGTATTGAGTTTTTCCAACTAGCATAATTGTCGCCAGTAAATTTGTCGGTGGTTAATAATGCTAATGTCACGGTTGCCATATTTAAAAGTTACTGAAACAAACATGAACAAACTTAATAAATCTATGCATTACCACTTTTAATACCAATTTTAGGTTTTAGCAAAATAGTTTATTGTACCCTGAGTGAAAGACATTTATTTTGCAATGATGCCCCAGCTAAGCAGGACAAAAGTCACCAGTGGGGTGATCAAGTGCCCTTTCACTGGGATGTGATATTCTCAACCATTAGACAGAAACAACTCTTGTAATAGAATATGTCAACTTTTAACAATTCCAGTAAGTGTAACCCCTCATTTTAGGTCCTAGAGTCCCACCCTAATATGCCCACCTTAGGGAAAAAAACATATTAGGATAAGAGACTAAAGCAACCTTATCCTATTCAGGAGATCATATAAAGAGTTGTGCAAAATTACCATTCTTTAAGGGGACACTCCCAGGGTGCCTCAAGATGATGGACAAAAACATTATCCAACCTAATGAGAGAGATCGTTGGATATGTTGTCACACGTCCCACTCCCACTTACTATGAACATTCTCTCAGTTCACCTTGGTATTGACCTACCCAAACACTATCCTTTAGGGGGACACTCCCAGGGTGCCACAAGGACGAGGATAGATTTCATGGTATGAACTTTAGGGAGAAACGTGTAGAGGTTTAAGTGAAGTATCATATACCCCAAGTACCTCCCACTGAATATTCTACCTAGGATTCATTAACTTAGACAATCCAGCTACTGATTTTATCTAAGTTTATTTTAATTTGCTAAAGAACAACTCTTGCTTTTGATAATTAAACAAGTTCAAATCAAGTCCCATTAAACACTTTAACAAACTATCATTGAATTTGCATGCATGCATCAAATCTATCTAATTCACCTTTCCAGGTAGGTTCCCAGGTAGGGGTGTTCTGTTTCTGTCACCTTAAATACCCCAGTCTAGACAGAACTCGCCTTAGACAAAAGGTCCCTTATAGATAGATTTGCTACATATTTAATCTTTTATTAGTCAAGTTAATCTTATTAAACCGGTTAGAAGATTAAACTTACGTTTCTAATCTCATTAGAATCGTGATCTTAGGTCTATCTCCATCAAATTTTAAAACTTGATTAAACCTAAGTGTGCATGTCTTTCTTATTTATTTTAGTTCTAATTTCTAATATAACTCTTATAAAAGAAACAACTAAAAGCATTCACATTGTTAAGCTAGACTAGGTATTTATAACTTTTATAAATTTAACCTATGTGTCGTGCGTCATGCAATGTTTATTCATTACTATATATAAATCTTATATAACAAGTAATGAACCAGACATACATGCTTTCATACACCCTTATACTATAACACTTATAATATAAAGATGATGCATGGATATGCTTAATACATGCATAAATATAACTCTTATATTATATGATGCATGAGCATGCTTTAAAGTAATTTAGTCATGCAAGCTACTATATCATAACTCTTACAATATAGAGATGATGCATGACAAATGGATAACCTATGGTGGGTTTTAAAATCTATATGGCATACTTTATGACATATAAAAATAAATATATTGTTGGGGTTGATGCCCTAAAGTCTCGTGTCCTGTAGTTTGTAAACAGTTTGTATGAACGCTTGTGATGTATAATATATGATATTTTACTTCACTTCTTAATTTTGCTTAGTTGTTTGTTTTATTTGCTTTACCACAAACCAATAAACCTAAATCCCTGGTTATCTGTATGTAACTTAAGCATGTATGTGGTGACATACAAGTGGATCATGTCTTAAGTGATAACCAAAATGGTCTGTAGTATATGGATATAGGAGGGAAATCTTATCCTGGTAACGCTATGGATGCGGCCCACTTTGTGAAATGGTCACAAGTGTTGTGGCTTGTCACATGTGGTCCGATCCTGATCATTCGTGTAGGGGACATGCGAGCGAGGGCATCCTATACAAAGAGTTTATATAAGACTGATCACGAAGTGTTAACATCTCGTTATATAACACCGTTCATGACATAGACTTCACTTCACTAGGATAACCATAGGTAACATGACCTCAATCCTGAGTGAGTTGGGAACTCCTGCTATTGAGGGCGGTCCTTTAATTTGCATGGGTGTGAGTGGCCAGATCTCCAACTCAAACCTACCACTTTGAGGATTCGTCTGATTTGGGAGCTGGAAATTCAGCTACACAAGATGGAATTCACTCCTTCCCTGAAGCAGTGGCAAGTAGATAGATAGCTCCCTTAAGGACTGATTCCAGGGCTTGAACGATGTGGCGCCACACATCTTCTCTTGGCCCGAAAGGTGTTCACACATAGTTGGACTATGTTGTATTGTTCATTAGAGGAATCAGTGGTACTTAAGGAGTGAGATGTAACTACAGAGACAAAACGGTAAATTGGTCTAGCTGTACTTACGAGCATCTGTGAAAGGTCATCGTACTCATGATTGGTTATATCCAATGGACACAGAAATATATCTGTGGTAAGAAGAGTTCAACTGTTGGTCTTTAGTTGAATGTCTGGCAGTTAACATATGGTGAATCTCATGGCTAAAGAGTTTAGTCAGTTATTCATGTACCGTTGGAGCTTCGAGCCACAGGTTCATAAGGTCCCCTTGGTAGCTTGGATAAAGTTGAGAACAGTTTTTGGGTCAGTTTGAAATATTCAAATTGACAAGAGGAAGTTCGATCATATATGATATAATTGAACTGATTAATTATATGATATAATTGACTAAATATGTGAGATACATTTTTTTGGAGGAAGTTAGATATAATTATGATTTATATCAAGTAGAGGAGAAATTACTATAGTAGATATGTGATATCAAACTATAGGTTAAGAATATAATATGATTATATTCATTATTTAATTGAATAGATGGTTATGAGATAGTTAGCCGAGAATTTCTCCTAAATCGTACGAAAGTAGGAAAATTGAATTCGGTTCTTGTAACTGAAGAATAAAAATGAAAATTGGTTTCATTTTGAAAAAGACGCAGAAATTTGCTCACGATGTGGAAACTTCACGATCGTTTAACGTTGAGAGCCTTTACGATAGCGCCCATCGTTTAGACGATCGCACACCCACGCACTAAAGATCGCCCACCTTCTCTAAATGATCGCTTAGTGCACCGAGCTGACTTAAACGATCGCTTACTATTTACTAGACGATCGCTTAGTAAAACCTACATGATTGTGTACCTTTTCCTAGACGACAAGTACCCGACTATACGATAGTCATCTACTATATCCCAATTGCTTATTCATTCTACACGATCGTCTTTTCCTCCTCCCTCTACCAATTCCATCGAAGTTCACTCTTTGGATTCTCACTCCGAGAATATCAAGGGCTTCAAGTGGTGGTGTCGTCCCCAATTGCTATTTATTCGTGCGCTGTCGTTCGTGTAGACGATCGTGGTGCTGCTAGGCGATAATTTATTGGGCGATAAAGACCGTAGAGGGGTTGCTTCCGCTAGATTGAGTTCAAGTGAAGATTTTCTTCAACTGGTACGTTTACTTAATCTTTTTGTATGTTAATTGTTAAAGCATGCCTATAATTAGTGTTATAATACATATCTATTTGTTAGAATGTGTGTGTTGTAAATCAGTTACAATAAAATCGGAAAATCTGAACCTGCTCATGGATACTCTTTTTAAGAGTTCATTTATATACATTATATGTACATTCATCAAGAATTAATGGACCGAGATTATTAGCCTAAAAAATCGAAAACAATAAAGCTATTTATTGAAAAAATAACGAGCCAACCGGTTCAAATAGGCGAACAGGGTCTTGAATTGTCCAGGTGAAGCATCATTCCTTTGATCGTATAGCAGCTCCGTGTGATCGTCTAAAGCTATCTATTGCAAAAATAACGAGCCAACCGGTTCAAATAGGTGAACCGGGTCTTGAATCGCCCGAGTGAAGCATCATTCGTTTGATCGTATGGCATCTCATGTGATCGTCTAGTGACACTGAACGAGAATAAACGATCGTATATCATGGATCGTGTGCCTATGACAATGCAATGAAGCATGTAGGCCACGCGATCGTGCACTGCACATCGTGTAGCGCATGCCTAAATGATCAAGTAGATGACAACTATGCGATGAAACATGATCGTCTAAACGATCGCGAAGCAAGCATCAAGTATCATATACCAAGTGATCGAGTGGCCAGGGACTATGCGATGAAGCATGCTGGCTGACTCAATCGTTTAGTGCGCGCGCCTACCATGCGATGAGAATTAAAACCTCAACGATCATTTACCTCATCGTCTACATGATCGAGTACCCAACGCAACACGACCGAGTAAACATTTTACCTGATTGTTCAACATTAGCCATGCGATCATTTAGCTAATACTACACGATCAGATAGAACTTTCTCTACACGATCGCGTAGCTAAATCTAAATGATCGTTTAATTCGGGCTACACGACGCGACTAACTCTTGGTCTTCTTCCACGATTTGAACGGCATCTTTATGTGTTAAAGCTTCTTCACGAACGACTCTTATAGACTCAAACACTTTGAATACAGACTCGATAACATTGCATTATACCCAAAAACACAGGGGTCCTTACAAATGAACTTGAAATGTAAAGAAAGCTTTAAAGAATAGAGGCAACCATCCCGGAACATCCATCGACTCAAATCCACAACTACATCTAACATTTAAACATAGTACAGACTACATAAAACCCACCAAGATCGTAAATGTAATTCAATGCATTAGTGGAATTTGGACTATCAAAACAACCTGACTCTGATACCAATTGAAGGAACTCTTAACAAAAAGATCCGTGAGCGGAAGCGAGATTGTTCCAAGCCCCATTGTGACAGAACATACACATTTACAATCAAATAGTAATAGTTATGCAAAACTATAAATTACAGCATGCCACAAAGGGGAAATACTAAGGTTCAAGTGAACTTACCCTTGAAGAACTATTCTTCTCGTTCCCTCGAACTCACTGCACGATCGTTCACCAACACGAACGAATCTACACTCGAACAGTAATCTCCTTAACAATCTCTTCGAACAAGAACAAATCTCCACTCGTCCCTCGAATAGAAAGAAGACACCACCAGATGGCTACTTCGATATTCTCGGTGTGAGAATCCAAGAGTTGTGGGCTCTATAGGATTTGGTAGAGGGTAGGAGGAGTTTTCCAGATCGTGTAGACGATCGAGTAAGTAGGAGATAGTTTTAGTCTATCGTATAGATAGTGTACTCAACCATTTAGAAGATAAGTGACTATCATATAGAAAATTCTTGCACGATCGTGTATGCTTTCAAGCTATCATATAGCTAATACTTTTGATCATACGATTCTAAAAAAAGTTTTAATCATCGCATTTTGAAAAAATGAAAATGATTTTCATTTTAACCATCAGTTACCATAACTGATCACAACTTCCCATTAAGTTGATTATGGGAGAAAAAACCGTAACCAATTATCCCATAATTGATTTAATCACAAATAAAATCAATATATTCATAACCTATAGTTTTAATATCACATCTCATGCAATATATAAACCATAGTTCTTTTTCTCTCTTATAGCATTGAATAATAATTCCTCCAATTAATGTATCTAATACATTAAATCAATTATATCTCATATAATTGATGCAATTTAATTATATCATATATAATCAAATTTCTTCTTGTTAATTTGAACAGTTCAAACTAACCCAAAACTGATTCTCAACATGAATCCATTGACCTACCAAGGGGACCTTATGAACATGTAGCTTGAAACTCCAACGGTACATGAATGACTGACTAAACTCTTTAATCACGCTACAGATATATTTATATGTCCACCATCCAATAACTGCCGGGCATTCCACTAAAGACTGACAGCTACACTCTTCGCGCTACAGATATATTTATATGTCCATTGAATATAACCAATCAACAGTATGATAACCCTTCATAAATCGCTCGTAAGTATAGCCGGGCCAATTTATTGTTTTTCTCCTGTAATTATATCTAACTTCTTAAGTACCACTGATTCCTCTAATGAACAATACATCATAGTCCTACTATGAGTAAATCCTTCTCGGGCCAAGCGAAGATGTGGCACCACATTATGCAAGTCCCGGAATCAGCCCTTAAGGAAGCAATTTATCTACTTACCCCTAAATCAGGGATGAAGTGAATTCTATCTTGTGTGCTGATTCCCAGCTCCTCAATCAGACGAATCTCTAAAGTGGTAGGTTTGAGTCGACGATCTGGCCACTTGCACCCATACAAATCAAAGGACCGCCCTCATAGATAGGAGTTCCCAACTCACTCAAGATAAGGTCATGTTACCTATAGTCACCTAGTGAAATGAAAATCTCTATCATGAACGACGTTATATAACGAGAGTAAACATTTTGTGTCCGGTTTATACAAACTCTTTTGTATAGAGCATCCCCGCCTCATGTCTAATATATGAATGGTCAGGATCAGACCATTTGTAGTACTTTACAACACTTGTAACATCTACAAAACAAGCCACACTCGTAATGTCAACAGGTATTGTTTTTTGTAATGAGAACTTTATCCCCCCCCCCCCGACCCTCACATCTTCCTCCCAGACCCACCTGAAAAACATTAGAGAGAGAGACTTGTGATGGTATGTGTGTTCTTGCTCGGCTTTTAACGACAATGTTTTAACCCATGGTGGTGTTGGCGGTGCGACTGCAAGCGAACAAAACATGTGGTGCTAGACAACTCCCTGGCAGTCAGACTCGTAAAGAAGAAGGAGATGTGACGAGTGGTTTTCTCCCTCTTAGTTTTTGTGTGAAGTATGGGAGGTGGGCACTTAAAAGGTTGAAAAAGAAAACAAACCTAAGTTGATTTATTAAAAATTGAATAAATAACTAAGGTCCCGTTTTTGTTTTTTGTTTTTATTTTTTTAAAACTAAATCTATTTCATCCACAATTTCTTATAATGATGTGCATATTTCTTAAATACAATCATTGAATTCTTAGCCTAATTCTAAAAACAAAAACAACTTTTTGAAAGCTACTCTTTTTAGTTTTCAAAATTTGGCTTGGTTTTTTAAACTATTGGTAAAACATAGATAATAAAAGAAGAAATTTGATAAAAATAGTGTTCATAAGCTTAATTTTCAAAAACAAAAAATAAAATAGTTATCAAATGGTAGGGGACCTAATTTATCAAAAACAAAATTAAAAAACTAAAAAGATCATGCCAATCTGTACCGTGTAATAGAAAATCTACAACTTCATCACGGTAATTAATATTATTTACTAGGGGTATAATCGGTACACGAAATAATTCTCCCACCCACCCATAAAGTCGTAAGACATTTTCGCAAAATAACCAATAAATTAGACATTTTGTAATATTAGGTAATAAATGCAGGTTTTTGCAACAATTTCCCTGTCTAACCTTCTAAAATCAATCAACTCTTTGTAAGATAAACAACCAATAACTAATGCATCAAATAAATTTTAATAACCATTAGATTACTGAAAGAAATGTCAAAATGAGTTTAGCTCATTTTATGCATTTCTTATTTTGAAGTCAAAACTTTGTTTCATTAAATAAATTTCAATCAGAAATTGATCAATGAATTTTGATTATATATATATTTGTAACTTTTGAATTGTTTTTTTTATATGGAATATTATTTAGTTAAGACTTTGAATAATATTTTCTAATTTTACATATATTTTTTTTTTACATCACTTTGATCGTGAAAGAGTCTAATAAAGGGTTGAAAAGATATAAACATTTTGAGGCTATTTTTTTTCAAAACTCGTACTAACAAAAATATTGGAAAATTGATGAAAATGGACCGTTTTAGTTATTAATTCTGAAGAATGGGTCTCTTTTTTCTATAATATATATATATTGGCACTCTTGGTTGATGAAAGGTCGCAAAAGTTCCTATTTGGGTTCAATCTTTAGACTTATACTATTTCCATCTTTACTTTTTTTTTTTTTTTTTTTTTTTTTTTTCATTCTCTCAATTGATGGAGTTTGCAAGTTTTTTTGTTGAGTTTTTATTAATCAACCAATTTTGGTAAATTTTGGTTTTCAAATATAAAAACTTAGGAAAGGTTGGGGGCAATGAGTAAATTATTATATTCCTAGGTTATTATAGTTAGGTTATGATAGTTTGTGTTTGGGGTGTAGATTATTTTAGTTTGGATTATAATAGTATGTGTTTGAGATGTAAACTATTTTAGTTTGAGAAGTAAATAATAAACATTATAGCAAATAATAAAAAATGATGAATGTAAAATAGTAAAAGCCATAATAAATAGTAAATACTATAGAAAATGAGGGTTTAGAAATAATGTTGACGGTAACTAATTGAAGATTTTGAAATAGTTTTTACTATAGCAAGAGATGGTTATTATATTTTGATGATAACTCTTATCTCAAATACCCCTTTAAAGTTGGAAAAAAAAAATCTAAATATCAACCATTTTAACGTCTTTTTAAAAAAAAATTGAAAAAGACAAAGAAACAAAGATTAAAAAACTATTTTTTTCCCATAAATCATGAATTCATGCTGAGATTTTGGTCGGGATTTATAAATTTCAACCGAGATTCATGATTTATGACCAAGATTTATGAATTCTGACCGAGATTTCGACCTAGTTTCATGAATTTCGATCAAGATGTCGATTCTGGTTCATGATTAGAGATGTCTACGTGGCGGGGCAAAACCGGGGATGCCATTCCCCATCCCTGTCCCCGCTCCCCATTTCATTCTACAGTGAAATTCCCCACGAGGATCGGGGTGGGGATTCCCCACAGGAAATTCGCGGGTATCGGGTTCCCTACGGGGAATTTTTCCCCGTTACCTTTTTTTTTTTGTAAAAAACCAATTAATTTAAAAATCACTAATATGAACAAAATTTAATTAAATAATTAACTTTATCACTAAATTGTTTATTATGGTTAGTTTTACGTGACAATTTGAATTTAAAGATAAATTACTCAAATTTTGCCTTTAAAGAGCTAATTAGTTTTTTAGTATAAAGAAATAAATATAAATCAAATTATTCACATATATAATCTAAATTTAAATATTCAATTTAAACATATTCACTATCTTTCTTAATAAATAATCAAATTTAAAATTTAAATGTAATATATAATAATAACAACAACATAACATTAAATAAGTATACTAAATAAATATATAGAAGCTAATCGAGACAAGGATAGAGAATGGGAGAGGGGCGGGGATGGAGAATGCATTCTCCGTCCGCATTTAGTTCACGGAGAATTATTTTCCCCCACTTTTTCATTTCCCGCATAATCGGGCGAGGCGGGGTCCATAGAGAAATTTGACATCTCTATTCATGATTTCTACTCTTTTTTTTTTTTTCCAACTTTCATTCCTTTACTTAATCTGTAATGTTTTTTTAGTTGTTTTTTTAATTCAACCAAATAGTCTGGTTGTAATAATTATTTTTCTAAAAACTCGACAATTTTTTAAAAAATTCATATTAATTTTTTAGATCGTATCAACAGAAAAAATAAATAAATAATTGTCTTAAAATTACTCATTCCATTTTGATCGAAGTAGATAAAAAAAAAAAAAAAAAAAAAAAAAAAAAAAAAAAAAAAATTCGGCAAAACAATTAATTTTTTATTGCAAGGGTTGAAGAAAAAATTGAAGAATGTTGTTGAAAATCGAAGAAAATAAGGGTATAAAGATAATTTTACATCAACCGAAAAGAAGTTTTCCCAAAAAAACGTGAGAATAATAATACAAAAATGGTAAAGAATAGTGTTTTAAGTCTACAACCAAACACCGGGACAACCGAATTAGGGCATCGAATTCAATCTCTATATAAACCTCTTCCCTCTTCCTTCTCCCCATTCTTCATTCCGCCGTAATTTCAATTCCATACCTTCGCTCTATTTTTTTTCTTGTTCATTTTCACTTTCGCCTCTCTTAATTTTTTGTTTGAATTTGTTTTTTTTTTTGTTTTTTGCGATGAATATGATGAAGGAGAAAAGATTGGATGATGACCCCATGATCTTAAAACATCCTCTATTTCGCTACGTTCTTTCTGATTCATCCTCCTCTTCTTTTCTTATGTTCTTCAGATCGTCTGGCCTCTGTTTTTTTATGAATTTTATTAGAAGTTAGTTAGGTAACGTTTTGTTCTTATTTGCTGTTTTCTGGGTTTTCTGTGTTGATGTTTAACTCTTTCATGTTCTCAGATTGTATAGGAATTTAGTCTTTTTGAGAAAGGTTTGATTTAGAAACCATTACTAAAACGTTGTTCTGTTTTTTTCTCTGTTAAAACAGATTAGTTTTTGGTTTTTTATTAGGATTTCAGAAATTGGTAACTGAATTTCATTGAGGCCTTTTTTTTTTTTTTGCATTTAATAGAAAATTTAATTGAGATCAAGGGAATTGGTTTTCTTGGAAATATGTTGAGCCTTGGGTGTTAATGTAATTAATAGAGTTTAGCTTTGGATAGATTTTATTTTGCCTATATAACTATAATAAGATATCTGGTGAGGTTAGTTTAAGATGAGAGTATATTGAAATAAATACATCTAACACTTTGGAAGTGATTGTTGGAGTGTGATTTGAAAAAAAGAAATTTTGGAATAAATGATTTTGTAAAATTGATTTTTAAACGATCAAATTTATGTTTGCTATTTTTTAAAATGATTTTTAAATATATAAAAGTGATTTTAAATTATTATGTCTGATTTTAAATGTGATTTTAAAATTATCAAATACTAAAAAATATATTTTATATTTTATAATAAATATTTAATTTTATTAATTTATTTTTCATTTGTTTTGTTAAATTATTATATGCATGATTGAGATAAGATATAAGAAAAATATTACAACTCAACAAATCTAACTTATTTGACATCTAAGGTTGGCAATGGGCGGGAATGATATACTTTTTAGATAATAAATTTGTATTATTATTATTTTGTTTATTCAAATTAATAATAAAAAAATATTTTAACATTTCTTTATTTTAAAATTTAGTAAAAGTTAAAGTTAATTGTATTTTGAAATGAAATTAAAAGTAAAAGTAAAAAAAACAAAACAAAACAGTAACCTAAAGTAGCTAATCACCCCCACAAAATCATCAATCAAGTGATATATCACAAATCAATTTCTAATAATTTTAGATTTTGTAAAAATTAATTTTGTGTGGTTGCCAAACATCACTAGAATTGCTTGTCGAATCTTGTATGAAAAGAGTGTAATTAGTGATGGGGTGTTAGTTTAATGTCTAGCCTATTTCCTAGAGGGTAAAGATTATTATTTGATTTGATCCTTGTCGATATTAAATTTTACGTTGTCACCACTTAACCCCAACTCTTTACGTATTTGGTCTGAGTTTTAGATGTTGATATTTATATATATATATAAAATATATATATACATTTTACATATATATTTTCCCAAAAATAAGATGTTGTTTTCGCTTTTGGGTGTTAGATGAGTTATTTTTTTGCTTTTTTTTTATCATTTCACATTGATTTTGTAATCTAGATTATTAGATTTGATTATATTTCAGTTTTTAGTTAACGTACCCACCTTTATTTATGGATTTTAGTTTTTAGTATTTTTTTATTATTTTAAATAAAGTCCGATTTTTTCCGTCTTCTATTTTTTAATTTCGTACAAAAAAAATTGTGGTTAATGTTTCTTTTAAGTTAGTTTTGATAGTTAGATAGGTTATAAGATTTGATTTAACTTTTTAGAATTAGATTTCATTTTAAATCCTCAATTTGAGGTTAATTAGATTTGTAGGGTTGCCTTTTATTTTAATTGGGTAAAAGGGGAGTTTTGAAATTATTTAGGGAAAATTGGTGGTTTTTTTTTTCTTTATCTGTATACATCTTTTCATAAGATGCATTTGGGAATATTTTATTCTTTTTTTTACCACTTTGAATACGTCTCTTGAAAGACGCATTTATTAAAAAAAATTAAATGAAATGTCATTTAAATTGAATAGACATTGCAACCTGCCGCTTGTTGACCGTGCATCGTTACTTTTATTTTGTCTTATTCCACTTTTAATTTTCAACATAAAATCTACCCATAACTTTGTGACCAATTAAGAGTTGACATGTGTCTCAAATTGAAATTGAGACTAATTGACCGGCTCAAGTCCAATTAATTAGACCCAAGTCTGATTAGGCCCAAAGGTCAAACCCATGGGCCAATCATAGGCCTAGCCCAAGCTCATAAAGCCCATTAGAGAGCTCTATAAATATTATTAATTTTATAAATCAATTTGTTTAATAAAATTAATAAATAATTATTTTAAACAATTTAAATAATTTCTAATTAATTTTATATCAATATTAAATTAATTTTTTACACAAATCTATCTCTTCCAAGACCACTTCTATACATAAGTGTATGCATTCAACTAAAGAGAATCAGAGGATCAAGTACTAGAGATCATCCAAGAAGATCAACAAGCTCGAAGGTCGATCATCCATGAAGATCAACAGCTCGAAGGTCGATCATCCAGAAGATCAAACAAGTCCGAAGGATCGATTCATCTAAGAAGATCAACAAGTCCAAAGGGCCGATCATCCAAGAAGATCAACAAGCCCAAAGGCCGATCATCCAAGAAGATCAACAAGCCCAAAGGCCGATCATCCAAGAAGATCAACAAGCCCAAATCAAAGGTCGATCATTAGAGAAAATCCCTTGTTCGACAACTATGCTTCTGCTACTAATCTATCAGAGAAAAAATCACATTTTGATGTACTGTCTGTCATGATGACTGATATAACCACTGAGTCGACCATGGCAGAGATGGAGATAAAAATAAATCTCCTTATGAAAGCGGTAAAAGAGCAAGATCATGAAATCTCTGCTTTAAGAGATGAAATACAAGCTCGAGAAACTGCAGAGTTGAGTCAATCTCCAACTACGAAAGCCAATGACAAAGGAAAGACTGTCTTGCAGGAAGGTCAACCACAACAATCTACCTCTGTCGCCACCCTATCAATTCAACAGTTGTAGAATATGATTGCAAACTCCATAAAGGCTCAATACGGAAGACCATCACAATCCTCATTTATGTACTCTAAGCCATACACCAAGAGAATTGACAACCTGAGAATGCCAGTTGGGTATCAACCTTCAAAGTTCCAGCAGTTTGATGGAAAGGTCAATCCAAAATAACATGTTGCACACTTGATTGAAACCTGTGAAAATGCAGGAACCAGAGGAGATTAACTAGTCAAGCAATTTGTCCGTACCTTGAAAGGAAATGCTTTCGATTGGTATACTGATTTGGAGCCAAAAGTGATTGACAGTTGGGAACAGCTGGAAAGAGAGTTCCTCAACCGCTTCTACAGCACAAGGCACACGATTAGCATGATGGAGCTGACGAACAAAAAACAGCGGAAAGAAGAGTCGGTCATCGACTACATCAATCGATGGAGAGCTTTGAGTCTGGATTGCAAAGATAGACTCACTGAATTATCTGCAGTGGAGATGTGCACTTAGCGTATGCACTGAGAACTTCTCTACATCTTATCAGGGATAAAACCTCATACGTTTGAGGAGTTAGCAACAAGCACTCATGATATAGAGTTGAGCATAACCAACAGGGGAACTAAATATTTCCTAGTCCCTGAAGGGAGAAAATACAAGAATGAAGCCAAAGGCACTGAAAAGATCGTGGATAGTGCCACAAAAGAATCTATAGTCGTTTATGTGACCCTGCTGAAATTTTCCTCCAAAGGAAAATAAACAAAATTTGAAAGAAGTCACAATAAAGGCGAGAAGCATCGTCCAACTCTTAAAGAAAGACATGAGAAGGTTTATCCATTCCTTGACTCTGATATGGCAGATATGTTGGAGAACTGCTAGAGAAGCAATTTATTCAGCTGTCGGAATGAAAGCGGCCAGAACAAACAGGAAAAGTAAATTATCCTAACTACTACAAGTATCATCAGGTCGTTAGTCACCCAGTAGAAAGGTGCTTCGTGCTGAATGAACGAATTCTGACGTTGGCTCATGAAAAGAAGATTGAGCTAGATTTGGATGAAGTAACTCAAACAAATCACGCTCCAATAGCTGTGACTTCAATTGTTTCAACACTGTCTGTGTCCCATGCTCAAAGACAAAGCCTAATCTAGTTTAGAGCCTTCGAACCTATGGTTGTTCGGTTCCAACAAGAGATTCAAACAACAAATTCCAAAAAGAAAGATGTTCTCCTTGAAGATGACAATGAAAGGTGGATAGTTGTGACTCATCGAAAAAGAAGACAACCAAACTCCACCCAAAAAGAGTCGCGTTCCTATCGAAGCTATAGAAGAATGAACAAGACTCATAAAAAAAAAAAGGCAAAAGGATTACACGGAAGCCTAAATCTGTTAAGAAAGAAGACAAGAACTTCCCTCAATTTTGACGGTCGGCAGCTTTGGTAGAATTTTTCCCAAGAAGCTTTCTCAATAATCGTCCAGAGAAAGTATCAGAAGTTTATTGCATGTCACACTGTCGGCATAGTGGAAGTCGAAACAATCATATAACTGTTGAAGGAGTCAACGACTCAGATGAAATGAAGCAAAGAACTTCTATCTTCGATCGTATTAAGTCTTCAAGTGTTCGATCTTTAATCTTTCAAAGATTGAGTATGGCCACGGTAGGAGAAGAAGACCAATGTCCAACAACTACTTCTACTCGAACTTCGGCCTTCAAAAGGCTAAGTATATCCACATCAAAGAAAGTTTGACCTTCAGCATCTGCTTTTGATCGTCTCAAGACAATAAGCGATCAACATAAAGGAAGGATGAAAATCTTGAAGACGACATCATTCCATGAAGAAAACAACAACGAAAAGATTCACAGTCATGTCCCTTCACGCATGAAGAAGAAATTTTCTGTTGACATAAGTACAGAAAGTTCCTTGATAGTGAAGCCAAAACTCATCATATTGACGAATCCTACAAATGAAGAGGATGATCAAAACAATGATGAAATAAGAGCTTCTGAAGTTCAAATGAAGAAGCTCCTCATCGCAAGAGCCTAAACTGCATGATGCTCCTGGCCCGCATGAGCTTAAAATGTGAACAGTGCCCAAAAAAAAAATCTTTGTACGAACTACGTTACGACTTGATCCCTGTCATTATAAAGGGTACGTAGGCAACTTAAAGAAATTTAAGTCAATCACGCATAAAAAAAACATTCTTTTTTAACTACATTATGACTTGATCCCTATCATTATGAAGGGTACGTAGGCAGCTTGAAAGAAACTTCAAGTTCAGTCTAGTTAAAAAAAAAAAAAAAAAATCTTGAATTACATCATGATTTGATCCCTTCCTTTAAGGGTATGAGGGCAACTTAAAGAAATTTAAGTTTAGTTCATCAGAAAATGTACCATAATCGTCTAAGTATAATACTACAAGATTGATGTTGATCATCCCCATAAAAGAATGACACTCCAGATTGAAGATGTTAATCCCTATTGGGGGCAACACAACAGATTGAAGAAGTTCATCCCTCGTAAAGAGCTAGCACAGTAAATAAAAGGCACACACTTGGAATGTACTTCGCTTCCTCTTCGAAATTAAACTTGAATCTGGAGAGTGTTTCATAAGGTAAAGAAAATAACTCGTTGGGAACAACGTGCAACTAAACATTTTGTTAATATATTTGACCATCGAACATAGTTGTGTGACTTCACCACCTCAATCAACCCAATAACACTGAAGGGTGGAACCATACACTGAATAAAGTTAAATGAATGAACATGCACATGCAATAAGTGACAGAGTTATGGAATCCCCTATTCTCACACTATGGTTACGTGTATGACCATTGAGTTAGACTACTTTTACTACATTGAAGACTATTACAAAATTTCCAATTATCTGGCCTGTTATTCACTCTAATTTGAGCCCATCCCCGATAAAAAAATGTTGACCTGATCCTAACTTCCCCACTATTTTTCCAGACAAATCACGAGTTAGAAAAATTGGCAGACCGTTTACTTCTCGCATGCAAAACAAGATGGATTGGAGGGAACGTTACAAGACACGTTGCACAATTTGCAGACAAGAAGGGCATAATAAACGAAATTGTCTCAATCGAGCTCACGATGGGACTTAGTCATTGGATTGTAATTGTCTTTATTGATTGTAACTTTTTTTTACTTATTTATTTATTGACTCGTTCTTGTAACTTTTTTTGTAACTGTAACAATGAATGGTGTATTCCTTATTGATTGTAATCACATTGATATTAGTAAATATTTAAGTTAAATTTAATATGATTTTTATGGGATCAGATGGACGAGGATTTACCACAGGGCTAGCCATACAACGACTCGATTTTGTAGTTACAGCTCAGCCATAGATCCGAAGTTGTTTGGGAAGACGAGCATATTGATGCTATGCATTTTCAGCGATGAGAGGCTGTTATTCGAAGGCAGGAAGACCCAGACCCTCGTATATTGAATTATCTATGAGTTGCAGGATTCTATGGAGTCTTCTGTATCAAATTTATACAACTAGACTGGCATCTGATAACAACATTAGTGAAATGATGGTGACATGAGACACACAATTTCTACATGTTGCATGAAGAGTGTACGATTACACTGTAAGATATAACTATCCAATTGAGACTCCTGGTTAATGGAAGACCATTGATTGGGTCACTAATTATGATTGGGAATAACTTTGTCCCGTTCTTTTAGGCGTAATAACGAATGACATCGTTCTCAAGGGAGGTTGTCTTAGCCTGCCATGGTTAGCTTATCAATTCAACAACTTTACCCATCTACCAGATAATGCAGATGAAGAGGAACTTCAACGATATGCTCGAGTATATATTCTCACATTAATTGTAGGATTGTTATTTTCTGAAAAATCCAACAACATACTGCGCCTAATGTAACTTCCTCTCTTAGTAGATTTTAATATTGCTGGGACGTACAGTTGGGTGTTGGATGTCTTGCATGGTGATATAGGCAACTATGCAAGGGTGCAGTTATAGATGACAAAGACATTGCAAGCTAACTTCTATTGCTGTAGATTTGGACATGGGATCGATTTCCTCTTTTAGCGCCTTGACGACTCCATCGATATGAGAACAACTTGGGTGATAGACCACTTGCAATACGGTAAGCATTTTTACCTCATTATTGTTGTTTTCAATATGAAATACTAATAGCTAAAATTCAACTTGTGATTGTTGTAGATGGAATGACAATTATTCTGTAATTAGAGCACTGACGCATGTTCTACTGTAGTATAGATACATATTGAATACGCATATGCCTAGTCAGGTAATATTATATTCATTCATATATTATATATTGATAATGTTTCAATCTTCTGGTTCATTCATATTTTGACACATATGTATGTAGATTATTTGGGAGCCATATAATCATCTCATCCAACTATTGCTAACATATTGTCTCGAAGGTAATGAGATATGGACAGCTAGATGTCCACTCATATGCTTTTTTTGTTGTGGAGTGACATCACCCAGATTGTGTAATGTCAAATGTGTCAATTTGGGATGTTACAACAAATCCCTCAACCTTGCAATATAGACACCCAACTCCGTTCACACGATCTAAGAGACAGGTATGAACGAGACTGGATTGCTCAAATTTAAATTTGGAAAAATCGTCAAAGTTTGGTTGTTAATGGACCTCCTATTAACAACGATGTAGATACTGGGTTGCAGGCGATATATAACGAAAGGAGGAGCATCCTATCACTTGTTGGTATGAGTTTATTGTTTACTAGGATTATTTAATTTTATTGCTTAATTGCATAAAAAATAAATTCTAAAGTCATTAACTTATTTATTCATTTATTTTTCAGGCCGATTTACCAAATATGACATTATCTGGTACAATGGTCTTGCGTAGACTCACGTCTATATATCGAGTACGATATTTCGATCGTGATATTCCAGTGGAAGAATAAGGTAATCTAGCAATACATCAGGATGTTCCTATTCGATCTAATGTTCAACATGAGTATCCAACAACCCCACTCGATCACTTTACACATACTTCCTCAACATTTGAATTCTTTCCAACAACCCTTAGTACGCTAAATATGGAAGAATGAAAAACTTCATATGTCCGTCCAGATGTCTATGACCAGTACGTGACATACAAATATCATGGTGAGGGTATACATTTACAGAGGAGGGCCAACCATCAAGTGTAATAGGTCGTGGTGATTGTGGACATTATATGACTCAACATGATCGATCTAGGCGTAATATAGAATCTTCTTCTGGTCATGAATAAAGAAAATTATAAATATAATCAAATTTATTAATCAAATTCAAACAAGAAAATGCACTTGCAATTTACAACACATCCTAAAGAACCTTGAATATTATTTACAATAGTCAGAAGTTAATATCTATATTTCTGCATAAGTTTCTAACAACTTTCAACAAAAACAATGCTTTGGAATTAAACTAATTGAATACTATTAAAATTAATATTGGGTATATCAAATCAATCATAGAAATTTCTTAATTTCAAAGTAACATTATTGTTTATATTATTAAAAAAATTAGTAATATTACTATTAAAATAAAAAAAGAGATTAATGAGATGATTGATTTTAGGTAACAATGATTTGGAATTAAACAAATTGAATATTATTAAAATAAATATTTAGTATATCAAATTAATCATAGAATTTTCTTAATCAAAATAACATTATTGTTTATATTGTTAAAAAATTACTAATATTATTATCACTATAAAAAAACAAAAGCAATCAGATGGTTTATTTTAGGGTTGTAAAAGAATAAAAAGAATTAAAAAATAAAAAATAAAAAATATATTATTTACCGAAACTGAATGCGTCTCTTGATTTTGTTTTAATTATTATTGTTGGAAATAGCAGGGCCCTCAGAACGACCAAAAACTCGTTATAGGTTAAGTCGTGGAGTTCGCTCTCTTTAAGACATTTCGTGACTTTGCCCAAGTGTGCAAGTAGGTCTGAAAATTACCACTTCGTCTCCAGGATAAAACAGCCAAATGAAAATCGATCGAAAATGCACCGTTACCGATCGGAACATACACCCTTTCTAAACTTACTGTTCGGAAAGCTAAGATAGAGAAGCAAAGAGCAAAACCTGCAAAACAGAAACTCGTTATAGACTGAGTCACAGAGCTCGCTCTCTTTAAGACGTTTCGTGGCTTTGCCCAAGTGTGCAAGTAGGTCTGAAAATTGCCACTTTGTCCCCAGGATAAAACAGCCAAGCTCGAAAAGCTAAGATGGAAAATGAGCGTCACAAACTGCTGAAGGTCTCATCTTTTATATTAAAAATAAGTTTATATTAAAAATAAGTTTGATTGAATGGTGGCATGTGTGTCTATCTCCCTACTCCCTCCAAAACATGGGTACCCTTTGGAACCCAAACCTAAATCACAAGGTTGGAGTACATAAAGAAGACTTCCAACACCAAATTTTTCAATGTGGGATTCTCCAAACAACAAAGTTGTTTTCCTCCTTGTTTTGAAAGTTAACTTTTCACCCAACAATTATTCATATGAATGCATCTCTTCAAGAGACACATTCGTAATTTTTTTGTTTTAATGAATGTGTTTCCTCAAGAGATGCATTCAAGTGGTGAAAAAAAAAAGAATAAAATATTCTCTAAGAGACTCATTCGGATAAAGACAAAAAAACCACCTATTTTCCCTAAATAATTTTAAAACTGCCACTTTTACCTAATTAAAATAAAAAAAAATAACCCTACAAATCTAATTAACCCATCCATAATTCATCATTTCAATTGGGCCAATGAAGCCAATCAATGGAAACAGTTTAAATTACTTTATATTGATGGCCCCAAATATAAAGTATTATGAAACAGTGATGGCGGTCAAATTGATTTAACGTTTTCATTATGAGACTCGTTGAATAATATGAAACAGTAATGTTTTGATTAATACCATTTCAATCTAATTACCCTTTTTCTATATGAATTAAGGCCACGTTTAACTATCTATAATTAAAATTTATATAATCGTAATGGAATTCTCTAAATAGTTGAATCATAATGGACCAAAATCCTAAATATAATTGGATTAATCATCTCTACCTACAATTATGAATTTTGTCACATTTACTGACCGTTACCGTTACCTTTATCTCTAAAGATCAAACCTTAATGGTAACTATAACAGTAAACATGTCAAAATTCATAATTTTCCTTTTGGAATAGTAACAATAATGATAATAGTAACGGAAATGATACGACGTAATTTCCAGATAATATAATATGCACACAAATTTGGAATACACCAAAGCAGACAATGTAATGTGTACCAGTAATGGTAATGATAACAAATTTGGAAGTAGGTCCCAGATGTTAATACGGGTGCAGGTGATCAAATGGGACCGTTCCAGATGTTAGTACGGGTGCAAAACACAAGTAAATACACAACAAAGGTGATCAAATGAGACTCACTTTTTACGTTCCAAGTTTTCAATTGGAGTAAACATGACCTAAGTTATAAACATTATTTCTATCTATTAATTTTTTTAGTATAACAGAGGATGAGGTCTGTCAAACTACAAACCTCTTAAGTATTTTTAAAAATCACATAAAAAATTTTGAAAATAAAAGACATAATTTTTAAAATCCTTTTGTTTTTGGACTTCTGTTGAGTTAAAAAAGATAAAACCGTGTTAAAGAAATTGTTTTAAAAAAAACCCATAAATTTTAAAAACGAAAAAAAAAAAATCTAGGGATATAGTTACTAAATGTGACCTTTATTTTCACGGCCCATTTGGTAACTATATACATCTTGAGGTTTTAGTTTTTTTAAAATTAATCAAATTTCTCTCAATTTCTTGCAATAATTTGCATATTTCTTATTGCAATAATTGAATTTTTAGATCACTTCCAAAAACAAAAACAAACTTTTAAAACCTATTTGATTTAGTTTTCAAATTTTGTCATGGTTTTTTAGAACATCGATGGTAAAAAAAAAAGTAAATAATAAAACAAGAAATTTAGAGGTAGAATGAGTATTTATGGACTTAATTTTAAAAAACTAAAAACCAAAATCAAATGAGATCTCATTTGTTATTATTATTATTTTTTTAAAAATTAGGAATGGTTACTTTCAATCTTTAGGTAGGTTTTTGCATCTCTTAGGGAAAAAAAATTACATTCGAAGTCAAATTTCAAAAACAAACTCCTGTTTTTAAAATCACTTTTTATTTGTAAAGAATTATTTTAGTTTTTTTAAATATTTTTAAAAAGTAGATAATAAAGTAAAAGAAATTACAAGAAAAATAGTATTTGTAAGTTTACTTTTAAAAAATATAAAATAGAAAAGAAATGGGAAGTACTATCACCTTTTTAAGATCTAATTAAATTAGTGTTATCTAGAATTGGCCAGTTTTTTTTTTTTTTTTTTTCCAATAAGAGAGTAGCTCAACTGACATAATACTATCAATCTCGTGGTTTGAGATTCTATTCCCTCACCTCACACTTTAATTACAATAACTCTTCAAAAGAAAAAAGTTTTTTTTTTCTCTCTTTTCTTTTCTTTTTTTGAATTCAAGAACCTGTTTTTGCTTGTAAGTGGTAACTTCAAATATAAACAGTTCCCATTATTAAAGTTTTGTACTATTTCTATTTTACTTGCTTTTATCTTTCCACAAGCTTGTCATCTAATTTAAGGGTCATTTGGATTGATTTGAGAAAAAAGTAATTTTTTTAAAAAAATTTATTTTTATTTAAACACTTTTTACAAAAACTATTGAAAATACACTTCGAAAGCTATATTGAGTAGTTATCAAACACTCTAACTTTTTCCAAAATGATTTACTTTTTAAATTGAACACCTAAAAATGTATTCTGAATACACCCTAAATCATATAACCTACTTTTTTTTTTTTTTGCACTTTAAACAATATTAACACTGTTTAACTATTATACACATCAATTATTATTGTGTTACAAAATTACTAAATTCACTTTAATAAACCTTCTTTTTTAAAAAAAAAAAAAAAAAAGAAAAAGAAAAAAACACAATGTATGTTTTCAATAATTTTTAAAGCATGGAAGAATAATAACAAGAAGTAATTATTGAAGCATTTTGACATCTAATTATTGAGTACATTAGATAATTTTAGCATGTTTCCATAAATAGTAAGTACTATAATCATAAATGAGAATATAAAAGTATCCACATTCTCATGTCATATTATACATCTTTCTTTCTTTCTCTTTTTACACCAAACATGAAATAATATGGAGAATTTAACCTCTAACATTTTCGAAACGTTCATTTTGGACCATGTTCTTTTAATTTTGATTCATTATTTTTAGTCATTGTGTTTTGAAAAAGTGACTATTTTTTTCCCTTTTAAAAAACTTTTCATTTTCTTTTTTATTTCATTTTAAAATGCTTAAAATGGACATTTTTTGAAATGACAAGAATCACAATGCAAGAATAACAATGAACAAAAATTGAAAAATATAAAGATTAAAATAAACATTTTAAAAATACAGTAACCAAAATATATATAGAAAAAAAAATACAGGGTAAAATGGTCGGATCAAAATTACTGTAGATTTCATTCTTTTATTTTAAACCACGATGTTTGTATTTCACTGTGAGCAAATGATATATAACGAAAGGAGGAGCATCTTATCACTTGTTGGTATGAGTTTATTGTTTACTAGGATTGTTTAATTTTATTGCTTAATTGCATAAAAAATAAATTTTAAAGTCATTCACTTGTTATTCATTTATTTTTCAGACCGGTTTACCAAATATGATATTATCTGGTCTAAGGGTCTTGCGTAGACTCACCTCTATATATCGAGTATGATATTTCGATGGCGATATTTTAGTAGAAGAACAAGGTGATCCAGCAATACATCAGGATGTTTCTATTCGATCTAATGTTCAGAATGAGTATCAACAACCCCACTCGATCACTTTACACATACTTCCATGATGCCCTCTACCTCAATATTTGAATTCTTTCCAACAATCTTTAGTATGCTAAGTATGGAAGAATGACAAACTTCACATGTCTGTCCAGATGTCTATGACCAGTCCGTGACATACAAACATCATGGTGAGGGTATACATTTACAGAGGAGGGCCAACCATCAAGTGTAAGAGACTGTGGTGATCATGGACATTATATGACTCAACATGATCGATCTAGGCATAATAGAGGATCTTCTTCTGGTCATGAATAAAGAAAATTATAAATATAATCAAATTCATTAATCAAATTCAAACAAGAAAATGCACTTGTAATCTACAACACATCCTAACGAACCTTGAATATTATTTACAATAGTTGAAATTAATATCTATATTTCTGCATAAGTTTCTAACAACTTTGAACAAAAACAATGCTTTAGAATTAAACTAATTGAATACTATTAAAATTAATATTGGGTATATCAAATCAATCATAGAAATTTCTTAATTTCAAAGTAACATTATTGTTTATACTATTAAAAAATTAGTAATATTACTATTAAAATAAAAATCGAGATTAATGAGATGATTGATTTTAGGTAACAATGATTTGAAATTAAACAAATTGAATATTATTAAAATAAATATTTAGTATATCAAATTAATCATAGAATTTTCTTAATCAAAATAACATTATTGTTTATGTCATTAAAAAATTACTAATATTATTATCACTATAAAAAAAACAAAAGCAATTAGATGGTTTATTTTAAGGTTGTAAAAGAATAAAAAGAATTAAAAAATAAAAGATATATTATTTACCGAAACTGAAGAGACCTTCATCATCATCATCATCATCATCATCATCATCATCATCATCATCATCATCATCATCATCATCATCATCATCATCATCATCATGGTGGATGAAGAGAACCGAGAGAGAGAAAAGAGATGAAAATAAGGAATGGAATTTTGAGTAGGTTTGGGTGTTTCCTTTTTTCTTCACAAAGTTGTAATTTTCCAGCCCAAATATCAAAAAACTAATTTTCAAAATGGCAAAAGTCTTTTAACTAAATTGAAAAGCCCAATTTATAGAAAAAAGGTATGTAACAATTGCAATGAAAAAACTTCACAAAAAAACCCAACACCTAGAATCCTTAATGTCGTCCAACACCTAGCCACTATTTTGTTTAGTGGAATTATCCAACAAAAGTTTTGATTTTTCCCACTAACTATAGTCAAAGGGCAAAATAAGTCATTTGGTCAAAGTCAAACTTTGACCAAAAAGTCAACATTTTGACTTTTATGATTTTTTTCGTGTTGACCTAATTTTGACCTTCCGAGCATGAAATCCACATTTATTTTCTCGAAATTCAAATCACATTGAATATAAGGTCTGTCAAAAGTTTCGACTTTTCAAAGTCAAAAGTCAACTCTTTGACTTTTTATAACTTTGACCATTTCCATCATTTCGAGCTTCCGAATATGAAACGTATTCATATTTCTTGATATTTAAATCACATTTAAATATTAAAGATGTATCTCTAAGCTAAAAAAAACCGGACCACTATATCACATATACTTGTTTGTTTTCTCTCTCTACCTAATTCGAACAATTCAAAATTATTCTATCATACTATTCTAAGTTTATTCCATATGAGCTAGTAGGGGAACCTAATAGACCTATAGATCATGGGCTCCAACGATTCAAGATTAGCTAGCTAAACTCTTTAGACGGAGCTAATCAACATTCGTTAACTAACGGGTCATTCCACTAAAGTCCTGTAGTTGCACTCCCCTCACTATAGTATATTTTGTTCCATTTGATATAACCATGATGAGTAAGTTAATCCTTCATAGGTTGTTCGTTAATCTCGGCTGGTTCAAAAACCCTTTTACCCCCAAGATACATCTTGTTCCTTAAGTTCCACTGATCCTCTAATGAACAATTGGTTAAGGTCCAACCTATAAACTGAATCCCTCTTCGGAGAGAGTGGGGCTCCTTGTTCAAGACCTGGATTCAGTACTAAAGGGAACAACCTATCTACTGTCCCTATAACGGGTAGGAGTGAATTCCGTCTTGCCCCTATGTTTCCCAGCTATCCACCTGATCTTACTCCTGAAATGGGAGGCTTATTGGGCTAGCGATATTGAGCTTGCCCTCACTATGCAGATCTAAGATAATTCTGAGTGAACAGGAGTTCATAGTTAGCTCAGGATTAGATTAAGTTACCTAGGTCATCAATTTAACGAAATAGTCAGTTTATACATAAAACAGTATTTAGAACATAAAAAGTGACTATTTCATGGTTCAGTCTTATGTAAAACTCTTTACATAGGATACCCCACTCACATATCTCTATATGAAACGATTCAGGATCACATCGTTTGTACTATCTACAAAGTGAAGCCGCATCCATAGTGTCCCCAGAATAAGGCGCCCAACCTTATTTATATACTATAGACCATTTTGACTTATATTTGAACTTGATCCATATTTATGTCATACATAAAGTTCAAATTTACATTAATAGTCCTCGGAACCTTATTTATTGGATTTAAGATTACAATTTTCAATTATCTGAAAAAAAAACTGAATATATCTTTATTAATTTACACAACTACGAGTTTTTAGACATAAAATTCAACAATGTCAATTATATTCTTAAATAGACAATGGTAATTTAGGACTATGTGTCGAATTTTTAATATTAATAATAGGACACAAATGTGATGTTTATTATTCGGAATCAAAGCTTTACATAGAAAGCCATTTTATCTATAAGAAAGAAGTAATGAGTTACTTGATTTAATCCACAGTGATGGCATGTTGACATTGAAAAGTACTCTCACATCGAGGTGGTAAGAACATACTTTGTCACATTCCTTCGATGATGCAGTAAATATGCTATGTATATTTACTTACATAGTAAAGATGAAACCTTTTTAATATCTTTTAAAACATATAAGACAAAAGTGAAAGTTAAACTTGAGAAGAAGTAAGGTATTCAGCTCAGATAAAGGGTGTAATATGATCATCCTCACTCTTCATGAATTTCTTATGAAGTTAGTCGGTATAAATCCATCGATACTACAAACCTATACACTACACAAAATGCGTAGTTGAAAGCGAAGAGCCAGGACTTTAAAGGAACATGGTTATTGCATGTTAAATAGTTCAGGTTTACCTTACAATTTGCTGGGTGTGAAGCTTTGTGACCAGCAACATTATACTAAAATAAAATTCTACATCAAAAAGACTAATAAGTCGCCCTTTATGAAGTTGTGAAGGAAAGCTGTACCTCAATAAATGCTAAAAATGTGAGGGTGTTGGAAAAGGTTACATTGTTCCTTTACTAAAAGGGACCATTTGGGCCTAAGGAACAATGAATGTGTCTTTATAGGCTATGCATGCATAATGCTGCTTATAGATCATGATGATTACTCATTAAATATATGATATTCAATAATAATTTACCATTAATTGGATCTATTGAAGCTGAATTTTTTTAGGATATTTTTTCCTTTAAAAAAGGAAAAGGACAAAAATATTGGTACGAAAGGAATTTAATGAGGCTAGCCTCTTCAAAAGGTTCAAAACGATCAGAATACTTGAGTTGAACCTAGAAGAAGCAAAAAAGTTAAGAAAGCTAATTCTTTTGACTTGATTTCATAACTTATATATAAAAGGTGTGTTCAGGACTTTTTTAAGGAAGCCGTACTAAGCTCCTGATGGCACCTTACTAGAAGGAGGTTATCTGTGCTAAGAACCCATTTTATAGAATAATACATGGGTTATTGGTTAAAAATTTAACTTCCTGGGAAGTAACCAACTGGGACGTGAATGGATTTTTAAAAGTGAAAGCTAAAGGCTAAACGGCACTATTGATTAGGTACAAAGGCCCGGTTTGGTAGTAGCTAGAGGCTTTCACCAAAAAAGAAGGGTAGATTCTTCGATACCTATTCTTCAGTGATGAGGTTACATCTATAAGGATGTTTAATTGCAATAGCAACTTTACAAAATTTTAGAAATACACCGAATTGATGTAAAAACTGCATTTTTTAATGAGATTTGGATGAAAAAATTTATTATGAACAACCTAAAGGTTGTTGCTTAAGGACTACAAAGTTTATAACTTGTTAAGTCTTTTTATGGGTTGAAACAAGCACCTAAACAATGACATGAAAAGTTTGTCACACTATGTTTAAGATAAATGAATGTGATAAATGTGTCTATGTTAAAACTATAGATCAAAAGTATGTCATTATTTGCTTGTATGTGGATGATATGTTAATAATGGTTACAAATAGAAATGTTATTGATTCCAATAAAATGATGTTGAAATCAAACTTTGATATGAAAGCCTTAGTCTTGTTGATGTTATCCTTGGGATTCAAATAACAAAAAATCCAAGTGAATACATACTTTCTCAATCTCATTATATATAGAAAGTACTGAGAAAATTTGATCATTTTGAAAGTAAGTCGGCTATTACTCCATTTGATCCAAATTTTAATTTGAAGAAAAATTATGATGAAGGTGTGTTTTCTCTGGAATATTCTAGATGGTAGCTTAATGTACATAATGAATTGTACAAGACCTAATATTTTCTATTCAATAGGAAGGTTAGCAAGATACTCTAACAATCCTGGGCATGATCATTGGAATGTGTTAATCAGAGTTTTAAGGTACTTGAAGCACATTATAGATTATGGATTGCATTATACGAGGTATCCACATGTACTAGAAGGATTTAGTGATGCTAATTGGACTTCTGATAGTATGGAGACTAAATCAACCAATCGGTTTGTTTTTACCTTAGATGCAACAGTTGTATCATGAAAATCTTCAAAATAGACGTATATAGCATACTCTACTACAAAATCATAGTTTATAGCTCTTGATAAAGCAGGAGAAGAAGCTGAATGGCTCCAAAATTTTCTTGAAGATATATTCCATTGTGGCCAAAGCCTATAGGTGCAATACGTATTTATTATGACAATTTAGCAGCTTCTATGAGAGTCAAGATTAATGTCTATAATGGCAAATCACGACATATTAGACACAGGCATAATTCGATAAGGCAATTACTCTCTAATGGAATAATTTTCATTAATTATGTGAAGTCGAAAGAGAATATTACAGATCCTTTGACGAAAGGATTGTCAAGAGGGCAAGTCACATATACATCGAGTGAAATAAGGCTAAAGCCTACGAAATGAGATATCTGGTGGTAACCTAAAATAGTTGATTAGAGATTCCAAGATCTAGGTTCAATAGATAAACTAGTTGGATAATTCATAGTTGACACACTAAGAAACTTATAGTTTCTTTCCATTTCTGTGATGTTCTAGAGTGTGTGATCTTTTGATGTTAAGGTTATATTGATATCTTGTTTTACAAGAGGAGTAGTGACAAGATGCTCTTAATCAATATTACATATATGAGAGTAGAAGTGGGGTCGCTTCTATGAGAACTTGTCAAATGGCTTATGTTCTCTAAAGCTCTCATGAATTCAGAATTTTGTCCAGGACTAAAATGGACACAAACGTATAGAACTCGAAGATAAAAGACGAGTTGTATGTGATATCTATTGTCTCAATTCACCAATGAAAAAGGATAGTTCCGGAGCTTAGTCTCACTATTTCTTCGGTAAATTTGATGGATATTCACTAAGGAAGATTCAAGTCTAAAAGACATATCTCCTGATGCATAGCTTGTTTGTTTGCTCTCAACGATTTCATTTGATTTTTCTAACTTTCTTTCATGTGAGGGATTGTTGGATATATATAGTGAAAGAAAGTGAAGGTTTAGTGAAGATTTGAAACACAAAATGAATGTAATTGTGTAGATTAAATTCATTATTTAGAATCTTTCAAATTGAATTGAAACTTCAAATTAAAATGATGTTTCATGTACAAATTGAATATGTATGAAAGTTAAATCTCATGTATTTCTTCAATTTGAGGATGAGTTTATAGTTTGACTTTTATTGTACCACGAATATAAATCAACCAATTGAAGTCTAAATTCCTGACAAATGTTTTTCAATTTTTTTTATTTATTTGATTTTTTGTTTTGTAATTTTTGGAGAGTAACCAAGTTGCTAGCCTAATACGCAACATTGGTTTTCTTCATTTGTAGCATCTGCATTCCAAATTGAAGAGGTTTCTCTCATTTCTTCTTTCTATTTTTTTTTTTTGTCTTTTTGCTGCTTTTGAGTGTGAAGATTGAAAAGCAAGTAATCTAAAGAAATCCTGGCCATATCTAGTAGTTTGAGATTGCAGTTCTACAGAGGAGGTTAGTCATTCGTATCACATAATAAGACGACTGTTGTAGTTTGCTTGCAGCCCGTGTAGAACGAATAATTATCTTCAGGACAGTGCTCACCAAAAGCGTGCCTCGACTATGTTTTAAATCTCCAAAGGTTTTGAAATTCTTTCAAGTCTTTGGCATCTGGTTTCCACTTGAGTTTGAATATCATACATTGAGTGTATTGTTTCTAGTAATTGAGGTGCAATCAGTTTGCTAATGTATTCAGTTCTATATATGCCATTTTTCCCCAACAAAAATTTAAGAAGAAGATGATGATGATGATTCTTCCTTTGCTGATCGCTAGGGGAGTGATTATTATTATTATTATTATTATTATTATTATTATTATTATTATTATCATCATCATCATCATTATCTCCTCCTCCTCCTCCACCCATTTTCTCTAAATAGTTTCAAAATTTCCACTTTTAACTAATTAAAATAAAAAATAATCCTCCAAATCTAATTAATCCGTCCATTTGAAAGTTACATAAATTAAAAAATCCGTCCATTTGAAAGTTACATAAATTAAAAAATCGAATCATTTAGACATTTTTTTTTATAAAAATAGGAATGGATATTTTCGTCAACCAAAAAAACTAAAATTACAATAGTCAAATTCATTATTTCAATTAGGCCAATGAAGCCAATCAATGGAAACAGTTTAAATTACTTTATATTGATGGCCCCATAACGTTTTCATTATGAGAATCGTTGAATAATATGAAACAGTAATAATTTGATTAATACCCTTTCAATCTAATTACTTTGTTTCGTATAAATTAAGGCCACGTTTAATGATCTATAATGAAAATTTATATAATTGTAATGGAATACTCTAGATAGATGAATCGTAATGCATCAAAATCCTAAATATAATTGGATCAATCATCTCTACGTACAATTAGAAATTTTATCACATTTACTAATCGTTACCGTTACCTTTATCTCTACGTTACCTTTATCTCTAAAGATCAAACGTTAATGGTAACTATAACAGTAAATGTGTCAAAATTCATAATTTTTCTTTTAGAATATTAACAATAATGGTAACAGTAACGAGAATGATACGACGTAATTTCCAAACAATGTAATATGCACATAAATTTGGAATACACCAAAACGGACAATGTAATGTGTACCAGTAATGATAATGGTAACATATTTGGAAGTGGGTCCCAGATGTTAATACGGGTGCAAGTGATCAAATGAGGATGAGGATGAGGTATTTGTTGAACTACAAACCTCTTAAATATTTTATAAATCACACAAAAATTTAAAAATAAAAAAATATAATTTTTAAAATCTTTTTGTTTTTGGGCTTTTGTTGAGTTAAAAAAAAATAAAATCGTGTTAAAGAAATTGTAAGAAAAAAAAAAAACAAAAAAAAACCATAATTTGAAAAAAACTAAAAAAGAAAATTTAGGAAATAGTTACTAAATGTGACCTTTATTTTTATGGCTCATTTGGTAACCATATACGTCTTGGGGTTTTGGTTTTTTAAAATTAATCAAATTTCTCTTATTTTTTTACAATAATTTACATTTTTCTTATGTGCAAGAATTGAATTTTTAGTCCACTTCCAAAAACAAAAACAAACTTTTAAAACCTATTTGTTTTAGTTTTCAAATTTTGTCCTCGTTTTTAAAAACATTGATGGTAAAAAAGGTAAATAACAAAATAAGAAATTTACCTTCTTTTTTTTAAAAAAAAAAAAGAAAAAAGAAAAAATACAAGGCATGTTTTCAATAATTTTGAAAGCATAGAAGAATAATAAGAAGAAAAAGTAATTATTGAAGCATTTTGACATCTAATCATTGAGATGTACATCAGATAATTTTAGCATGTTTCCATAAGTAGTAAGTGCTATAATCATAAATGAGAATATAAAAGTATTCACATTCTCATGCCATATTAAACATCTTTCTTTCTTTCTCTTCTTCTTCTTTTTCTTTCTACACCAAACATGAAATAATATGGAAAATTTAATCTCTAATTTCAAAGAAAAAGAATACATGTCAAATACCTATACTCATATTAGTCATGTTAAATTCAGTTAACTCAAACAAATGGATATATCTAAATATAGTTCAAGTTGTCAATACATGTATCATAGACTTCAAATGCTCAAATCTTTACTTCCACGGGTTGAATTAAAAAGAAAAACACACAAATCAAAACGTTTACGTACTACTTTGGTTTTGACTCATTTTGGTTCTTATATTTTCGGAAGATTCATTTTGGGTCATAATCTCCCAACATTGGTTCACTATTTTTAGCCATTGTGTTTTGAAAAAGTGACCATCTTTTTTTTTTATTTAAGAAACTCTTCATTTTCTTTTTTATTTCATTTTAAAATGTTTAAAAGTGGACATTTTTTGAAATTACAAAAATCAAAATTAATTAAAAATGAAAGTGCAAGAGTAAAAATCAACCAAAGTTAAAAAATATAAAATTAAAATAAATTTTTTAAAAATCCAGTAATCAAAATAAACTAAAGAAAAAAAAATACAGAGACTAAAATGATCGGATCAAAATTATAGCAGATTTTATTCTTTTATTTTAAACCAGAGAAATTGCTTTGTTGTAAGGTCCCACTACATTTGGAACCAACACACTCTAAGGACAACTACTTTTTTTTTCTTTTTTTCTTTTTATATTTATATTAAATTTAATAACTATGCATTTTATTCCTATAAAATATATTTGAATCATATTCAAATATTAGTTTCTCCAATCAAACAATAATGTATCAAATACATTATATCAATTATATCATATATAATTTAATTAATTTAATTATATCATATATAATCAAATTCTCTCTTGTTAATTTGAACATTTCAAATTAATCCAAAAATTGATTCTCAACTTGAATCCATTGAGCTATCAAGGGGACATTATGGACCTGTAGCTTGAAGCTCCAACAGTACGTGAATAACTGACTAAACTCTTTGATCACATTATCCACTATCTGTTAACTGCCGGGCACTTCATTAAAGACTGATAGCTGCATTCTTCGCACTACAGATATATTTCTGTGTCCATTGGATATAACCAATCAATAATACGATGACCCTTCAAAAATCGCTCGTAAATACAGTTGGACCAAATTACCGTTTTGCCCTTGTAGTTATATCTAACTCCTTAAGTACCACTAATTCCTCTAACGAACAATATATCATAATCTCACTATGATTAAATCCCTTTCGAGCCAAAAAAGGGTGTGGCGTCACATTGTTCAAGACCCGAAATCAGCCCTTAAGGGAGCAATTTATCTACTTACCCATGCTGTAGGGAAAGAGTGAATTTCATTAGTTCCCAACTCCCTAATCAGACGAATCCCCAAAATGGTAGGCTTGTTGAGTCGACGATCTAGCCATTTTTACCTATGCAAATCAAATGACCGCTCTCATAGGCAAGAGTTCACAACTCACTCAAGATTAAGGTCATGTTACCTATGGTCATCCTAATGAAATGAAAGTCTCAATTATGAATGGCGTTATATAACGAGACTAAACATTTCGTGGTCTAGTTTTATACAAACTCTTTTCTATAGAATATCCTGGCTCGTATGTCTAATACATGAATGATCAGTATTAGATCATTTGTAATACCTACAAAACGGGTCATACTCGTAGTGTCACCAAGATAAGGTATCCAACCTTATCCATATACTACAGACTATTTAGGTTATCACTTAAAACACGACCCACTTGTATGTCTCCACATACATGTTTAAATTACAACGATAACCATGGATCTTAGTTTATTGGTTTGTGGTTAATGCATCTAAAATATCAAATATTTCATAGACAATGTGAATAAAATATCATATATTATAAATAACAAGATGTTTGTTCATACAAGTGTTTACAAACTTCAGGACCCTACGAGATTTAGGGCATCAACCCGTCCAACCTCCCAACTGAAGTTGCAAACTGAGCAACAAGGTCATTCGGACTTTGCATTCAATTCTAGTTTCTGAGACTCTCCTATTGGATGCACTCGAACTCTTGCTACCTATAGAGGTTATCTTGCTCAAACTTAAAAGATCTATCAGCAAACTCTATAACCAAAAGCCTCTAAAGACTTACTTGACCCTGGAAATCGAGTATGAGTTGACTGGTGTGGTGCTGTGAAATCTTGGTCGCCAAATGTCTATTGCCATCCTGAGTATCCATGTTCAAAAGACTCCTTACACCAAGAATGGTGAGGCTCGTAGTCCCCAGGACTATAATATCCCTTCCTGGCAAATCCACATAGTGCTGGCATCCACTGCAAACTACGGCATGCTTACGTGGGATGCCCCTCGAGTAGGCAACTCCCACATACCTTTACTTGTTGCGATCTTGTTTTCACCAAGTGGCCAACCAAGAAAGTCAACTCAATAAGCTCGCGGCGAAGACCACTTACCTCGTCATAAAAAACTTGACCCTCGGACGTCGAAGTTTGATTCGGAAATCCTGTCATCTTTAACTAACATAAAAGAAAACAAATCAAAGGAAAAGAAACTATTTAACTAAAACTAACTAAGAAGAACTAATTGGCTTCTCCGACAATGACGCCAACTTGGTCGGTGTCGAGTTTACTGTCGCCCGTAAACCTGCGGCTATGCAAATAATATTTATAAATCACCGAATTAACTACTTATACTAACTGGTAGTACAAGCGCAAGTCCAGAGTCGAACCTCAGGGAAGCGTGAAAGATTAGTTATCGAAGCTTGTTTTTGGTTAAAGTGATAAATGGGGGGTTGGTGTGGGTTGATAATTGAAAGTACATGAAATAAATTGCTAGAAAGTAAAAGGTAGAAGTACAATTAACCGCGATATCTTAGTTTAGAGGAATATCTTTACCCAATGTAATTTAGATCATTGATCCAATTTATGATTTAAACTTCTTGTTTATGTTTAGCCCAAATGATTGGAATCCCAACCAATGGTCCTAATTATATAATTAATTAAAATGCACAGAAAACGAATCCTCTCTATGCAAATTAACTAATCGCATTAAGTTCTAAGGATTATGCTAAGATGAGTGTTTAATTTCCAACGTTTAATTAAACAATCAATGTAGTTTTTCTCTAGGTTGCTACGAGCAGTCTTTTTTGCCTAACTAAACTATTGCTTCCAATGGGATTATCTTATAAATATGTGTCAAATATTACAAGGTAATCATAAAGCATTAGAATCACACAACAAAATTATTGGGTGTCAATCAACAATTAAATTCATGAAACTCATAAATATAAATTCGGATCAAAACACGTAGACAAATTTGTATACATCAACAAATTGAAATCTCACAAAATTACATCGAGTTCCTTCGAATCCCTAAACTAAACAATCAAAATCTTACCTTCCCATGGAGGATGAGAAGCTACAATCCGGTATCTACTCGATAAATACAAAGTGGAAGAGAAAAGAGAGAGAAAATTCAACTGGAGGCCGAAGGTGGACGGATATTTTTTACCTAAAGGGAAGAAACATATATATAGGGGTTGGTTGTAGCGTCACAACGCTGTCTTGTGCACACGTTCATCATAATGTTCGTAACGTTGCAACGCTACATTCAGCATTACAACGCTACCCTATCTTGTCCAAAATAGGTAGCTACCGCCTTTTAACGTTGCACAACGCTCTGTTTAGGGGTATTTTCGTTCATTTATGCCCCTTTGAAGTCCAATTACTCAAATTAGCTCCTAATTGCTCCAAATTAACCCCAAATAGCTTGTAATGACTGATTCTACCTCCAAGATGCTTAATACCTACAAAATCATCAAATAAACACATTAAACATAGTAACGACCTAGAATTAAGAAGAGAAAAATAACACATTTTTTGTGGTATCAATTAATGAGATGGTTGATTTTAGGAAACAATGATTTGGAATTAAACAAATTGAATATTATTAAAATTAATATTTAGTATATCAATTAATCATAGCAATTTCTTAATCAAAATAACATTATTGTTTATATTATTAAAAAATTATTAATATTATTATCACTAAAGAAAACAAAAGTAATGAGATGGTTTATTTTAGAGTTGTTAAAAGAATAAAAAAATAAAAGATACATTATTTACTGAAATTGAATGTGTCTCTTTTCAATTTTTTTTTATTATTATTATTCATATAAATGCATCTCTTCAAGAGACGCATTCGTAATTTTTTTATTTTTTTAATGAATGCGTCTCAAGCGGTAAAAAAAAGAATAAAATATTCTCGAATGCATTTCTTGAAGAGACGCATTTAGATAAAGAGAAAAAAATCACCCATTTTTCATAAATAATTTCAGAACTCCCATTTTTACCTAATTACAATAAAAAAACAACTCTACAAATCTAATTAACCAGTCTTTTTGAAAGTTACATAAATTACAAAATCTAATCATTTAGACATTTTTTTATATATAAAAATAGGAATGGATATTTTTGTCAACCCAAAAAAGTAAAATTACAATAGTCAAATTCATTATTTCAATTGGGCCAATGAAGCCAATCAATGGAAACAGTTTAAATTACTTTATATTGATGGCCCCAAATATAAAGTATTATGAAACAGTGACGGCGGTCAAATTGATTTAACGTTTTCATTATGAGACTGGTTGAATAATATGAAACAGTAATGCTTTGATTAATACCATTTCAATCTAATTACTTTTTTTCCGATGAATTAAGGTCACGTTTAACCGTCTATAATGAAAGTTTATATAATCGTAATGAAATTCTCTAAATAGTTAAATCGTAATGGACCAAAATTCTAAATATAATTGGATTGATCATCTCTACCTACAATTATGAAATTTGTCATATTTACTGATCGTTACCGTTCCCTTTATCTCTAAAGATCAAACCTTAGTGGTAACTATAACAATAAACATGTCAAAATTTATAATTTTTCTTTTGGAATAGTAACTGTAACTGGAATGATACGACGTAATTTCCAGACAATGTAATATGCATAGAAATTTGGAGTACACTAACACGGACAAGGTAATGTGCACCAGTAATGGTGATGGTAACAGATTTGGAAGTGGATCCTAGATGTTAGTACGGGTATAAAACACAAGTAAATACACAATAAAGGTGATCAAATGGAACCCACTTTTCACATTCGTAGTTTTCAATAGGGGTAAACATGACTTAAGTTATAAACACTATTTCTATCTACTACTTTTTTTTAGCATAAGAGAGGATGGAATATATATCAACCATAAACCTCTTGATCATTAACACATTTTACATGTTAGTTGAGCTATGCTCGTTTTGACTATTGTCATCCATTCATTACTATGTTTTATTATATACTTTTTAAAGTGTTTTTAAAATTCACATAAAATTTTGAAAATTAAAAAAATATAATTTTTAAAATCTTTTGTTTTTGGGCTTCTGTTGAGTTAAAAAGATAAAACCGTGTTAAAGAAATTATATAAAAAAAAAAAACCATAATTTTTAAAAATTAAAAATAAAAAAAATCTAAGAAAATAGTTACTAAATGCGACCTTTATTTTCACGATCTATTGGGTAACTATATACATCTTGAGGTTTTTGGTTTTTGAAAATTAATCCAATTTCTCTCAATTTTTTATAATAACTTGCATCTTTCTTATGTGCAAAAATTGAATTTTTACCCCACTTCCAAAAACAAAAACAAACTTTTAAAACCTATTTATTTTAGTTTTCAAATTTTTTCGTGGTTTTTAAAATCACTGATGCGTAAATAACAAAACAAAAAATTTAGAGGTGGAATAAGTATTTATAGACTTAATTTTCAAAAACTAAAAGTCAAAGCCAAATGATTATCAAATGAGATCTCATTTGTTATTTATTTATTTATTTTTAATTAGGATTGTTTCTTTCAAACTTTAGGTAAGTTTTTGCATCTTCAGGGGAAAAAATTGCATTATAAGTCAAATTTAAAAAACAAACCCCTATTTCTAAAAACCGCTTTTTATATTTAAAGAATTATTCTAGTTTTTTAAAAAATAGATAATAAAGTAAAAAGACTTATAAGAAAAATAGTGTTTGTAAGTTCACTTTTAAAAAATATAAAAATAGAAAAGAAATGATTATCATAGGGAAGTACTAACACCTTTTAAGATCTAATTAAATCAGTGTTATCCATTAAGCTAGTTTGGAATTGGCAAGCTTTTTTTCCCCCTTTGTCTTTTCTTTTTTTGAATTCAAGAACCTATTTTTGCTTGTAAGTGGTAACTTCAGTATAAATAGTTCCCTTTATTAAAGTTTTATGCTATTTCTATTTTACTTGTTTATACCTTTCTCCAAGCTTCCCATCTAATTTAAAGGTCTATTTGAATTAATTTGAGAAAAAAGTATTTTTAATAAAATTTCATCTTTATTTAAATACTTTTGATGAAAACTATTGAAAATATACTTCAAAAGATATATTGAGTGGTTGTCAAACACTCCAAATTTTTTCAAAATGACTTACTTTTTAAATTGAACACCTAGAAATGCATTTCAAACACGCCCTAAATCATATAACGTACTTTTTTTTTTACCCTTTAACTAATATTAATACTGTTTACTATTACACACACCAGTTATTATTGGGTTACAAAATTACAAATTTCACTTTAATAAACCTTTGTATGTTTTCAATAATTTTGAAAGCATAGAAGAATAATAAGAAGAAAAAGTAATTATTGAAGCATTTTGACATCTAATTATTGAGAAGTACATTAGATAATTTTAGCATGTTTCCATAAGTAGTAAGTACTATAATCATAAATGAAAATATAAAAGTATCCACATTCTCATACCATATTATACATCTTTCTTTCTTTCTCTTTTTACACCAAACATGAAATAATACGAAGAATTTAATCTCTAACATTTTCATAATGTTCATTTTGGGTCTTGTTTTTTTAACTTTGGTTAATTGTTTTTAGTCCTTGTGTTTTAAAAAAGTGACAATTTTTTTTCTCTTTTAAAAAACTCTTCATTTTCTTAAAATTGACATTTTTTGAAATTACAAGAATCACAATGCAAGAATAAAAATGAACAAAAATTAAAAAACACAAAGATTAAAATAAATATTTTGAAAATTCAGTAACCAAAATAAACTAAAGAAAAAAAATACACTGCAGATTTGACTCTTTTATTTTAAACCAGAGAATTTGCTTTGTTGTAAAGTTCCACAACATTTGGAACCAACACACTGTAAGGACAAATACTTTTTCTTTTATTTTCATTTTAGTACTTTTGTTTTTTCCTTCCTTGTATGTATGTTAAAACTTATTTAGAACACTTCCATTTAGCTGCTTACTTATAAATCCCAATTCTCACATGGAAATTCATCCCACCATTGCTTCTCTTTTTGCACTTCGACGTCACTGTTCGATCCATAAACCAATCTCTTCAATCTTTCCGTTGCTTTCGTCACTCCGAATTCCACCATCGAATCCCCGAGCTGTATGTTCAAAACACGAAAAACTCGTTACGAAATACAAATAAATATATTAACATTTACGAGCACAGTATCATTGTCTTGTGTTCGGGATACTGTGCTCGTATTCAATCTCCTGTAATGTTAATTATTATTATTATTTTTTTATGTTTAAGATTAAGCCTTTGAATTGAACGGAGGAGAATCAAGATTACTTGTGCATGGATGGTGTGAAAAACAGAGTTCCCAGAAACAGAGAAGCTTGCATTGATAACTTCAGTGCCTTCTTCTTGAAGAATGCGAAGAGTTTCACAGAAGAGATACTGATTATCCAATCCACTGCTTAAAACTATCTCTACACTTTTACCCATTTGGTGGATGTTAAGCTGAGGAGATGCTGATGAAGAAGAAGAAGAGGAATCCATGTTTATGGAGCTCTTATTTTTCCCCTGTAGTTGATTCTTCTTTTCTTTAGCTGAACTCACTTTCTTCTCCAGCTCTTTTATGTACTTAATTGCTTCATCAATCTGATCAGGCAATGGCAGTGAAATATCCTGCATAAAATTATGGAATAAATTAAGATTATGAATGGTGGGTGTTCGTTAATTAAGATTAAAGTTTCTTGAAGAAAAACAGAGCACAAAGAACAGATGATGCTCTGTTTTCTATTAATGTGGAAAGGAGATGAAATGAGATCAAATCAGAAGCTTTCTTTTTTCTGAGTTGGAATATGAAATGACCTTGGAATCATGATTTGGGAGGAGGGAATTGAGCTGAGAACAGAGGTTTTTCATCTGATTTCTTCTGTTTTTCTCTATGATTCGTCGTTCGATCTTGGCGGCCGAGGACGACGAAGCCGAGAACTGAAAATTGGGATCCATTCGATGAGGAGGAAGAAGAGGAAGATGAAGAAGGATTAATGGGAAATGTTTGGTTTTTGTTTGATTTTACAGAAATGGCTGAAGCGAAGGTGGGAGATTTATATACCTTTGTGGAAAAGTGGCGATAGCAGTGACGAAACGACGTCATTTTGAGGGATGTCATCAAAATGACGTCAGCACTCAGTCATTGGAGGGACCTGAAATTTAAAGTGGGGGATATCGACTTCATGAAATTTGTTGAAAAAGTTTGAGGGGCTTATGTGTATATGTTTAAGTGTAAAGTTATTTGGTCTGAATTTATATGTTTGTATTAGGGTACATGTTCGTATTGTCTAATACAGTTTTTTGAAACTTTTTTTATTCAATAATATGTTGTTATGATTACAACAAATTTTTTATTTTGAAACTTTTTATTCAATAATTCAACTCATCTTTGTTTGAATAAAATATGAATTACAATATTTTTTTTTAATTTTTTAATTTTTTCTTTTTTGGGCAACGAACAACAATTAACCCATTACATTCCTGATAGAAATATGTTAAATAAAACAAAAAACCAAAAGCGAAATCAAAAGTTTTGATTCTAGCTATTTTTTCTCCATAAATTTCATTATCATCTTCTTTTTCTTCTTCTTACTTGTTGCTCTATATTTTTACTATGTCATAAATTTTTTAATTAAATTCCCCTCATCATCGTAATAGCCAATAGAATGTCATCACATTTCTTTAACAATTTCACATTCATTTTCTCTAAATTTGGAAGATCATCAAAGAACAAATCTCTATTTTTCACTAATTTTTGTTGAAAAATATTTCATAATTTTTTTTTTCATTTTATGGTTTTTTTTGTTATATGTTACATACTTTTCAATTACATACATATTTTTCGTCTAAATATTCTTAACATTCATTTGATATGTGAATTCAATTAAATAAAAATATTTTTTTACAAATTTTTACGTATAAATGTTGCACTTAATGTAGACAAAATAATATTTTTTATTTAATCAACAACCCTACAACATACTTTAATAGTCACAAGTCTTATAGTAGTCGGAAGTGGTTGTCGAAGTTGATTATCGAAGATGGTTTTTGTTGGAGTTTGTAGTCAGAGATGGTTGTTAGAGCCTAAAGTTGGTTGCATGAAGGTGTATTAGAGTTGGTTGTCGAAGTTTGTCATCGGAGGTGGTTTTCGAATTCTGGAACTAGTCAGACGAAAGTGGTCGCCAAAGTTGATCATTGAAGATGATTTTCGTTGGAGATTGTAGTCGGAGGTGACTGTCGGAGCTTGAAGCTAATCGCATGAAGGTGGTATTAAAGTTGGTTGTCAGAGTTTGTCGTCGAAGGTAGTTGTTAAAGCCCCGAGTTGGTTGTCGGAGTTGCTCGTTCAAAGGTGATTTTCATTGGAGTTGGTCATCGGAGGTGGTTGTCGAAAGCCAGAATTGGTTGTTAGAGTTGGCCGCATGAAGGTTGTCGGAGTTCAGAGTTGGTCGCCAGAGCTGTCATCGGAGGTGGTTGTAGAGTCCGAATTTTGTCACTAAAATTGTCATTGGAGGTGGTTGTCGGAGCCCGAAGTTGGTTGCCGAAGTTGTCATCAGATGTGGTTGTCGGAGCCCAAAATTAGTTCTTGGCTCATTTTTCTATATTTCAAAATAACCATTTTTTTTTATCATTTTTAAAATTGATAAAAAAAAATTTCCTGTAATGACTAATTATAATAAATTAATGATTGAATCGTAAATTTGGTTTCTATGAGATTTACTCTCTATGGTTTATAAATAAAATTTAGTTTCTATAGCTTATAAAATCTTCCTTGATAGATCCTTATTGATAGCCCAAGCACCATCTCTCTTTCTTTTTCATTTTTTTTCCTTTTTTTCTTTTTTTAACCAAATCATAAGGACTATCTATGAAGATTTATTAAACCATAAAAACTAAATTCCAACCTTTAGAATTACAAGGACAAAATACTAATTTTTTCCAAACTATAGAACCAAAATTTATAAATTTAACCTAAATTAATTAAAAGTTAACTTAAAAAAATATTAACATTTAATGAAAATTCAAGAGTAAAAGAAAAAATAATAACTAAATTCAAAATTTAAGTGGTAAAAATGTTACATTTTAAAATCTATAGATCAAAATAGAAATTAAACTCAAAATTTAAGAGTAAGAGATGATACTTTCAAACCTCATATTAAATGAAAGCTAGATTCAAAATTTAAAAACTATAAGAGTGTTGTTTTTTTTTTTAAAAAAAAACATACAATGAAATTGACTGGTTCTTAATTTGTAACTTTAGCAGGAAAATTTCCAACAATATGAGAGTATAGAAAATTCTTTCATTTAATGTATTTTAGGATAACAAAATTTTAAAAATGGAATGAAATCTACTAATATTAATATATAATCTATTGACATTTAGAAAATAAATTTATAGTGTGAATAAATAGAATATGATTTTAGCAGGTGCTAAAAAATTTTCCGATACAATTTAGAATTGGCAAAATTCCCCGGGGGGTCGGGTCCCCGCCTTGATCGGGGTAGGGAATCTCCGATTTGACCAGAAGGATTTGGGTCAAATCGGAAAACCCTTTAGCGGCCCCGTCCCGTTCCCCATTCCGTCCGACTTAGGGTTTTTAAATATATGATTATATACTATATATATATTATATAATTATATGCAACCAGAGGAAACAATGTTGTTACTGCTGAAACTAGCCTCTGTGTTACTATTGCCACGTCGTATTGCTTGCAAGGGAGGGAAAAAGTAAAAACAAAACATAAAAAGACAAAGTCACGGTTAACATGATTTTTTTTTTTTTTTTTTTTTTTGAATATTGTTTAATTAGGAAAAAAAAATTTAGGGGAAATATAGTGGTTTCTGAAACTATTTAGAAATCTGATAGTGTTTTGGAGTTTTTCGAGGGTGGGATTTTGCTGTAAAATATTTTGTCAAGGGTTCAACCCTTCGACCTGTCAAAAATTAAATTACGAGGTCGAGGTTTTTGACCATTTGACCTAAAGAAAATTGAAGAGTGGACAATAAATTTGAGAAAGAGGTCGAGGGTTGAACCCTCGACCTCTCGAAAATTAAAGAAGAGGTCGAGGGTCAACAAGGAAATTGAAGGAAGGGACCGTCGACCTCTAAAAAATTAAAGAAGAAACCCTCGACCTAAAGAAAATTAAAGAATCGTTTAGTAATTATACACGATCGCACATAATCGTTTAGTAAATTATAATGCGATCGTTTAGTAATTATACACCATCGCATACAATCGTTTAGTAAAATTACTATGCGATTGTTTAGTAATTCTTTATTAATATAACAATATGTGCAAACTTTCGAAAAGAACAAGTGAACGATGCACAACTTCTTTATTAGATGATAGGAATCAAACAAGATTAATCGGTCACTTACGAGACGTTAAACGATCGTTTACAATCTCTCCACGATCGCTCAGTATGACTAAACGATCGCTTACTAAATTCTCTGCGATCGGCCACAAACTCCTACACGATTGCTTAACTATTATTATTACACGATCGCCTTCTTAGAGCCTATACGATCATATACCAAGTGCTATACGATCGCTGAGCTTTACTACATGATCGCCTAGTGGAAGTACACGATGAGCGACACGCTACAATGGCCTCTCCATGATAGCGTCTTCCAAACTCCCACTCTCGAGAGCTCTCTTTCCTCACTACACTATCGCCCACAAACTCCTACACGATCGCTTATCTATTATAATTAGACGATCGCCTTCTCAAAATTTTTTACTATATGATCGTATACCAAATGCTATACTATCGCTGAGCTTTACTACACAATTGCCTAGTGGAAGTACACGATGAGAAGCACGCTGCGATGACCTCTCCACGACAGCGTCTTCCCAACTCCCACTCTTGAGAGCTCTCTTTCCTCACTACACGATCGCCCGCAAACTCCTACACGATTGCTTAGCTATTACAATTAGACGATCGTCTTCTCAAAACCTATATGATTTCTTACCTTTTACTATGCGATCATATACCAAGTGCTATACGATCACTGAGCTTTACTACACGATCGCCTAGTGGAAGTACACAATGAGCGAACGCTACGATGGCCTCTCTAGGATAGCGTCTTCCAAACTTCCACTCTCGAGAGCTCTATTTCCTCACTACACGATCGCCCACAAACTCCTACACAATCGTTTAGCTATTACTATTAGACGATCGCCTTTTCAGAACCTATACGATCGCCTACCTTTTACTATACGATCGTATACCAAGTGCTACACGATCGCTGAGCTTTACTACACGATCGCCTAGTGGAAGTACACAATGAGCGAACGCTACGATGGCCTCTCTAGGATCTGTCTCTTATACACATCTAGATGTGTATAAGAGACAGATAGTATACCAAATGCTATACTATCGCTGAGCTTTACTACACAATTGCCTAGTGGAAGTACACGATGAGAAGCACGCTGCGATGACCTCTCCACGACAGCGTCTTCCCAACTCCCACTCTCGAGAGCTCTCTTTCCTCACTACACGATCGCCCACAAACTCCTACACGATCGCTTAGCTATTACTATTAGACGATCGCCTTTTCAGAACCTATACGATCACCTACCTTTTACTATACGATCGACATAATCGACTTTACTACACGATCGCTAAGCTTTACTACATGATCGCCTAGTGGAAGTAGACGATGAGCGGCATGCTGCGATGGCTTTAAAAGGAATCTGAATCTCTGCAGCGTGCGTCAAAGTGATTTGAACCTTCGACCTCCTTTAAAACGAATTCGAATCTCTATAGCGTGTCAGCGTCTCGTCCCGCCTCATCCATTTAATTTTCCCAATGTCGAACGCCTGTGGGTCAAGTTTTCAAAACTCGACCTTTAACCTTATAACCCCCCTCTTCTCCTCTAATTTCTCACATTTCCTCAGTGCCTCTCATTTTCTCACATTTCTTCACTGCCTCTCATTTTCACATTTTCTCACTACCTTCATTCTCTCATTCTCACTGCCTTCAACCTCCCATTTTCTCATATTGTCTCACTGCCTACAGCCTCCCATTTTCTCACTGCCTTCATTCTCTCATTCTCACTGCCTTCAGCCTTCGTTCTCTCATTCTGTAAATCTTCTTCTTCTCCCACATTCGTCTATTTTCTCACATTTTTTTAATAATTTTTGTTGTTGTATGGGAAACAAAGAACAAAAAAGGTAATGTTAACAAAAAAAATCATATATTCTCATAATATTTTGTTTTTTCATAGTTTTTGTTGTAGATCCATATTCTCATAATATTTTGTTTTTTTCATAGTTTTTGTTGCCGGATAACGGAGAAAAGAGAGACCATTATCACTTTGGGGGAAAAAAGTAAAACCACTATTAAATTTGTGAATTTACTATTTATTTATTACTAGTTTTATTATATTTAGTAGATCTATCATGTTAATTTTTTAGTAGTTGTTGAATTTAATAATGTTTACATATAATCTTAGTAGTTATTATTAGTGTTCATCTTATTTATATTATGTTATACTAACATGTTAATCTTATTTATATTTTGTTTGTTTTTGTTTGTATTTAAGTATAGTTTATTGTTGTGTTTAAAAAGTTGATGTTTATGCTTTAATATTTTTAGTTTAATACAAAATTATTATGATTTTTTGAAATATAATTCTTATGATATTTTATTTTATTTTTTGTATTAAATTTGAAAAAATAGTTTTAAAAAGTTTACCTCATTGTAATGTTTAAAAAGTTGATGTTTATAGTTTAAAAACTTTAATATTTTTAGTTTAATACAAAATTATTGTGATTTTTTGTATAAATTTCTTATGATATTTGAAAAGTTTAATTTGTTGTTATGTTTAAAAATAGTTATAAAAAGTTTAATTTGTTGTTATGTTTAAAAATAGTTATAAAAAGTTTAATTTATTGTTATGTTTAAAAATAGTTTTAAAAAGTTTACCTTATTGGGATTTTATTGTGATTTTTTAAATATATTTCTTATATTTTTTATTGTAATTTTTTTTTTATTGTGGTTTGTTTTTTTTTTTAAGTTTGATAATTAGTAGAACAATTAGTAATGTATTATTTGTCTGTTTTTTTTAGAAAATGACGGACAAATGCTTGGGATTTATATTGTTTACAAATGGTAATATGATTGATGGTATTGATGGGGTTGACTATGACCAACCACCAAGTGGGAGTTTTAGCATAAATGTGAACAGTGGAATTGTATTTGAACAATTCATTGAAATGGTTAGGATGTTACTTAGTGTAGATATGGAAACAAATCCGTTAGAAATAATATATAGACATCCTAACCTAGAACCATCAGGATCAATAACGTTTATGTCATTTTCTATTTCGAATGCACAAGCTATGAACTTGATGTTCTCAATCGCAATGCCACTGCCGAATTTAGTGCATTTGTATGTAAATGTAAATAGGATAGGGGTGGATATAAACAATGCACCATTTAGTTAGTTTGAAGATCCAACTTGAATGTATTAATCCTGATTCGAAATCAGTTGCATCACCATGTGATAATGAAGATATGACGGCTAACAACCAGTTTAGAGATTTCAGAACTGAAACGGACGATGAATTTGAAGAGCTGGATTTCGATAGTCGTGAACATGAGTTACCTTCAGATACATTCAACGATTTGGATATGAATGTACTGGATAGCATTCGAGAACATGACCCAATTGTAGCCCCTGTGGACGTTGACAATACTCAGTTGTATAAAGGGATGATTTGTCAAGACAAAGAAATGCTACAACATGCGGTCAAATGTTTTGCTATTAATTGTCATGCACCATATGAGGTTTTGGAATCGACATCGACGATTTAGACAATTCGGTGTAAGAAGTGGGAGGAAGGTTGCAAGTGGAGACTTCATGCAATAAAGAAAAAATCGCATGGCTTGTTCGAGATCACTAAGTAGATGAACAACATACATATTTTTATTCAGAACTGAGTCAAAGTCATGTGCAATTGAATTCATCAATGATTGCACTAGAGTTCTGTGATGCTGTAAGAGAAAAACCATCTAGCAGCGTGGCACAACTGCAGTCCGACATCAAATCAAAATTTGGATATCATGTTCCTTACCGGGTATGGGAGGGCAAAAGAAAAGCGTTGGTTAAACTATTTGCTGATTGGGATGAGTCTTACAAATTGTTACCCAGATGGTTATATATAGTTAAGCAGACCAATCCCGGAACACGTATAGAGTAAAGAGTGAAAGAAACGCTTACTGATGGCCATGTTATCCTAACTTCTGTATTTTGGGCATTTGGTCCTTGTATAGAAGCTTTTAATAAATGTCGGCCGATAATTTAGATAGATGGTACACATTTGTATGGCAAATATCGAGGAAAATTACTGATTGCTACATCAGTTGACTCGAACAAGCATCTTCTTCCACTTGCATTTGCCGTTGCTGATGAAGAGTCCACAGACTCATGTGGATGGTTCCTGAAACACTTGAGAGAGAAAATTGTGACACATGAAGAGGTTTGTTTAATTTTAGATCGACATGCTGGCATAATCGCAGCAGTGAACAAATCCAGCAAATGGTTGGATGGGACCAAAATGTCACCATCGTTTCTGCTTACGACATATCGTCAGCAACTTTAATAAAAAGTACAATTGAATTACATTGAAAAATTATGTTTATCGTGTCGGGTGTCAGTTTCAAATTCGGAAGTTCAATAAAGCAATTGAAGATATCAAGGAATAAATCGGAGTTGTCTGAGTTTTTTTGACAACATTGGTTTAGAGAAATGAACTCAAGCACATGATGGAGGGTTTAGATATAGGTGGATGACGACAAATCTATCAGAGTGCATAAATGGCGTCCTCAAAGGAGTTCGAATGTTGCCTATAAATGCTTGCTCAAATAATATTCTTTAAGTGCATGAATTTATTTCGAGAAAAGAAGAGAAGAAATAAGGGATTGCATTGGAGCATCAAGATAAATACACCCGGTAATATTATTATTATTTATTATTATATATATATATTATTTAAAAATTTATTTCAAGCATATTTATAATATTAAGTAGAGTAAAAATTCAGTACGCACACAAGAAAATAAATAAATGGGCTGCAAGATCTAGTAAACATGAAGTACAATCATACGATCGATATGATGGTGTGTTTCATGTGAAGACCGGACGTCATAGTGTTTATGCCAAAGGAGGAAATGTTCAAATATTGAGGCTAAACAGTTCGAGGGTATATTCATGTAACAGTGGCAAGCGTTCGACATTCTATGCTCGCAGTTTATGGTCGTTTGCTCGCTCACATTTTAACATGAACTACGAAGACTTTATTGAGGACTACTATAAATTTTAAACGTATGCTGAATGTTACTTTTCTCAATTTCAACCTGTACTGTATGAAGATTACTAGATCACGCACCCCTAATATGCCCGTCTTACATCCTGATCCATCGTTGTTGAGAAAACTGGTTGACAAAAAGCTACCATTATCACAACGAGATGAATTGGACAGAACCAATACACTCGACAACGATGTGGATTTTGTAATTAGTTAGGCCATAATCGAAGGAAGTGTCTTTCGTTACTAATATGGGCTTCAGATAGTTAGAGATTGAGAATAAATATTTTTTTTAATATATATTCAATTTATTGAATATTCAATTTTTTTTTATAAATTATTGTATATTCATTTTTATAATTTATTGTATATTCAATTTTTTTTATTGTAATCTATAAAGTTGTTACATTATTCTTTTAATTGAGAAAAAAATACTTTTTTATTCATGTATATTTATAAATACTTCTTTTATCATTGTTATATTTAATTAAGTGTAGATACTTTTATTGTATATTTCAATTTTTTTTATTATAATTTATAAAGTTGTACATTATTCTTTTAATTAAGTTGTACATTATTTAATTGAGAAATAAATAATTTTTTTTATCATGTATATTTAATTTAGTTAATAAAGTTGTACATTATTCTTCTAATTGAGAAATAAATATTTTTTTTTCTTTCAGATCATGGCTATAAACCCAAGATCTGTTAATCCTGATGTTTTGTACGTCAGTACATTCATCGATCATTTGTTGTATGACGATATCGTACTACTGGAGAAATATCTTGCAGGCGTCGAGAGACAGTTCTCTAGTGCACTATCCTACTCCACCCTCGAATACTACTGCTACTCCGCACATCTAGATTCTATGGGGTTGCCAGATTGGGATTTATTCAGTTGGACTGGCATCTGATCACAGCCATGATCGAGAGATGGAGGCCTGAGTCGCATACATTTCAAATGTCTGTTGGAGAGTGCACTATCACTCTACAAGACATAGAAGTGTTGTTGGGGTTACCTGTTGACGGTGAGCCGATCACGGAGTGATATACAATGACTAGTCACAAGTTTGTCAACTGTACCTCGATGTAACCCCACCTACCGACAAAATTAAAGGATTGAGGTTAAGTTTGATATGGTTAGGAACACAATCCCATGAGCTCGCAGATGATGCAGATGAGGAAACCGCCATAAGATATGCACGAGCATATATATACTACAAATGATGGGTGGAAGTCAGTTTTCTAACAAATCAAGTAATTTTGTCGGAATTCGTGCCATTATTAGCTAACCTCTATGATGCAGGGCGGTAATTTTGGGGTGGAGCATGTTTGGCATGGTTGTATAGACAATTATGAAAAGCAACAAGATTTGAGATTCGTGAGATATCTGGGCCTCTCATACTCTTGCAACTATGGGCTTGGGAGCAATTTCCAATAATGGCTCCACAACTACAACATGTCAATGACGCTCAGTTAACTGGACGAGCCTACGATTCTCGGTATGTTATTTTAATTCAATTTAATTTTTATATCACCGATCTAGTTAATTTAGAATCTAAATTATCAATTTAAAATTTTAGGTGGAGAGACAAATTTTGTGTGACTAGGACAGCCACACATGTAGTTAGCCAGTATAGATACATGTTTGATCTGCTTCAACCTGATCAGGTACATTAACACTGAACCAAATTGATTATTTTATACACATTTTTATTGTATTTGTCTTTAATGTTCTTCAATATAATATTTTGTGTTTCAGATTATTTGGAAGTCGTACAAAATTATTATGCATACTTTGTCTAATTTCTGTACGAATGGCCAAAACATATGGTGGACGATGAGTCCTCTCATATGTTTTCACATTGGTGAATGAAATTTTACTGACAGGGTGATGAGACAATTCGGTTTTCAGTAGGATATCCCATCGCCTTGTAATACTGAGCCACTACTGCATGATATTGATTTAAGGATTGTAAATTGGTTCGAAAAAGTTGTACATTTGGTAGTGCGATGGTACTATCGTGCAAGGTTTATTGCAGTGGTGGTTTTTATTGAACAGTTGGCAGAGATGTCACTCAAGATTACATTCACTGGTATAATAATATCACAAGGCGCTACGTCACTCGTTCGGGAGCAGCTGTGGGTCATCTGGTAAATGAATGAATATTATCTAATTATTTTTAATTTAAATTTATTTTAAATATTATCTAATTGTTTTATAATTCACAGAGATTGAACAACAGTAGACTCCATGATGTTACGAATGATCCGAACCAGGTTCTTACTATATGTAGTGACAATCAAAGCTATATGGAGGAGATACATTATATGTACGATATACCTATTGTTTCTCCACCAGCTCCTAGACGTAGAGGACCTGTTCGAGAAAAGGATGAGTTTGATGAGGTTACCCATAATGTGGAAGAGTTGCTCCCTGTGATGCAGACACAGATTCAAACTGATTATGTTAGCCCGATGATGATGATGTCAGCATTTGGTTCAGGACATTATGACTCAGAGGCTGGTCCTTCGTCTTCATATGTGCATGGACATGGTCAGGGTCGTGAAGAGCATAATGAATATTTATATTTGAAGTGCCTGCAGAGATACCAGAGCAACATTAAGAAGAACCAGAGCAACCTCAAGTTCGAAGTCGACGATGACAACCAGCTCAAAATTGACGACGTCTGCCTTGTGGGACATATTGATTTTTGTAATTATTTTTATATAAATGAGATATTTTAATTTACATTTTTTTATTTTTATGAGATATTATTTTTAGAGTTAAGTTAAACAAAATAATAAAATAATAAAATAATAAAATAATAAAATGTTTTTAGAAATTATTCTTATAAAATAGAAAATTAAAAAAAAGTAAAGGTCAAATGTTGAAAATTCGACCTAGGTTAGTCGAATTTTCAACACTCGACATATTTTTAAAAAAAAACAACCATATTTTTTAAATAGTTTCAAAACAACAATATTTTTATAAATTGTTTTCAAAACTACAATATTATTTTAATTTTCCCCATTAACAATCAATCATCAACCTTATTTAATGTTAACTTTCAATTTCAAAAGACAAGCTTCTTTGAATTTTGATGAGTTCTACCTATTTTTGGTTAGCTTTAAAAAAATTGGAAAATATTAAATTACATTCTTTAATACTAAAAGGGCATTTGGCAGCTCAAGAGAGTTGAGTTGGGGGCTTTTTAAGCACATCCGACGTTTATTTGATCGTTTAAAAGAAAGAGGTTTTTGAATACGTAGATTTAGGTTTCCTTTGGAAAAATGTCAAAACCAAAAAATAATAAGATTTTTGGCAAATCACATGTGGGATATTTTTTGAGTTCCTATTTTGCCCCTAATGAGGTCACTGATTTTGTGGTTCGTGTTCTTATAAATACACTATAGTTAATGGAGTTGAAGTAAGGATGTAGTTATGGATATAGTGTAATTATTGAGTTATCAGATTTCAAACATATTGATTCAATAAAAAAAATAAATAAATGAAACCCTAGATTGTAAAATCATGAGTTATTAGAATTCCATTTAAACAAATAATTCTCATTGATTTTTCTCCCCAAATATCTGTTAAGTATCTATCTTTTCTCTACATATTTTATTTTATCTAAGTATTGCTCGATTTCTTTGATTATTTGTTATAATATTCCATTTTATCTAAATATTTTTTCATTTGTTTATACATGTATCTGTTTTCATCTTTTTTCTATTCATTTGTTTATCTTCTTATCACGTTTTATTCTCTCTATCTCTCTCTTTTTTTTTTTTTTTATTCATATAGTTATTAGATTCAATTTTATTTTTTTCCATCTTTTTTTAATAGTCTTTAGTGTATATTTTTATTTAATTTATCTCATATTTTATTATTATATTATTATACAATTGTTAACGGAAAACATGCTTGGTTATTTTACATTTTATTATCTAAAAATCATGTGTTTGTTATTGGTGCGTAAGTAAGATTGATTTTACACATTTATTTTTTCTTGATAATTTCAATTTTTTTCATCCTTATCTTTTGATTTTATCCATCAATCCATCGATTTTCCTCTTTTTCTCTTCATTTATTATTGTATGACGATTCAATCTTCTTTTGTTTCATTGTTATAATCAACTTTCTTTGTTTTTTGGCTAAAGAAGATGAAATCTTGTTCATCGGAGAGAATAAGAGTTAGACGTTATAATAAACCGGAACTTCTGCAATGGGATACCGAAGAATCAGAGTCATGATTTTTTTATGGTGGTTGACTACTGTCTAATGTAACTGTAAATCTTGCAAATATTTTATATATTTGAATAATAATTCAGAAGAAAAAAAAACCTTCTCTCCAACTTTCTAAACACATTATTATCAATTTTGGTTTATCTAACTATTTTTCAATTGGTTTAAATTTTTGTGACCAAATTTAGTTTTATCTAAATATTTTTTCATTAGTTTAAACATGCTGTTTCAAATGTAATATAAAGTTAAACGTATTTCCAGTTTGTCCTCGGCAGACTTTAAAAATTAACTAATATACATTTACACATATAGTGTAATTGTAACATGAAGTTATGAAATTATCTAATCTACATTTACACATACAATATAATTGTAATATGAAGTTATGCGATCTTATCCTTCATTTTTCGTGTTTCATGATTTAAATTAAAGATTCTCCTTCATTTTTCTCCAACAATATTTATTTGAATCTATATTTTTTAAATTATTTGTTTATACATTTTGTTATCATATTCATTTTTTTGTGTATATTATCATTATTTATATAGTTTATACTTTTTAAAATGTAATCTAACGATATAACTATATATCATTGACATATAAAACATATTTATATACCTATTTGTTTATTTTGATGAGATTTGTTTTATATTGTTTCATTAAAAAAAAAAAATCAACACTTATTTCCAAAGTTTTAATATATTTATAATTTTTTTAGAAAAAAATCTAAGCATTTTTCTCCCTACATATTTATAAATAAATAAATAAATAAATAAATATATATATATATATATTATAATATATTATATATTTAAAAAAAAACCCTAATTCTACTTTACCTCCCTCTCATCCCACACTTTTCTTTCTCTCTTTCCTATTTTCCATTTCTTGGGTCACCTCACCTCCTTTAGAGAATCTTCATTCTTTCTTCTCTCACAATCACCATGTCTGCTATATTTTGGTTTGCATTACTGTCAAATATTCTTTTACTCATTATTGACTGGTTCTCTAAGCAACCACATGCCAGCATCTGTAACCATCGCACCACAAGCATACCATCGTGGTCGACCATTGAAAAACAGCTGCCAATTGTTTCTCGGTGACAACCATATTGGCGGGTTTTTTTGGAACTGTTTCTAAGATTTTGGTCATGCTATTTGTTTTTTAGTTTTTGGTTGAGATTGTAATTCATTTTTTGTTTCTAGAAATTTAGATAGAGTGTATTTATAGTTTTCAAGTTGTTTTTGAAGCATGGTCTATTTGTACCCAATTTGTTAGTCTCTGGGGTAGTTTGATCATTTACCAATTTGTATTTTCTATTATTTAAATTTGTTTTGCTATTTTTACAATTTTGAAATCTTTTTGCCATTTTCCAAATGAAACTTTAAAATGTACTATTTCTCTTGTCAACCTAAAAGAAAATGGTGGGTTAAACCTACCGATTTACTCTAAAAAATCAGCCCCAATCATGTCTATTTTTAATTACCTCCTCTTAAACCTCCTTTGATGTTTCTCTCCTCCCTCGTTTTTCACTTCACATTTCTTCCATTCTTATCTCTTCTTCATCCGATTGGTAACATCCTCTTCGTCTCTTCCTTTGATTGTCTCTTCTTGCTCGATTTTCTCTTCTTGCATGAAATCTTTGGTTCATATCTACTTTTTTGTGAGTTCTTGGTTTAGGTCTATTTTTTTAACCTTTTTTTTTCAGATCTTTTTTTTTTTTTTTGAGATCTATTTTCCTTTGGAGATCTTTGTTCAGATTTAGTTTTTTTTTGGGATTTTTCATGGGTTTTTGATCTTTAGATCTGTAGGGTTTTATGTGGTTTTCAATCTACTTTAGAATCTGTTTTGTTGAATCCATTAAAAAAAAGAAAAAAAAACCTTGAACTTTAATTTTGAAGGGTAACTAAATTGCACAAGTTTTAACATTTTTATTTGAGATGCTAAATAAATTTTTTGTTCTATTTAATTGAAAAAAATGCAATAAAATTTGGACAAAATGTAAATTTTAATATTGACTTTTGTATTTTTTTTTTTTTTGGTAAATTAGTTTCAAAGGTTAAAAAAATTATGTAAGCAAACAACAGTAAGCAAACAAACTGTTTAAAAGAATATTTGGTAAACAAATTCTTAAAAAAAATAAGTTTATGGTATACAAGTTAAAAAAAACATTTGGTAAACAAACCTTTTGAGGAAAAAAGTTTAAGGTAAACAAGTTAAAAAAAGGTATATAAATTAGAATGAAACTAGTTGGTAAATAAAATAAGAAAGCAAATAATTGGTAAATGGATTTTAAAAAAGTATAGTTGTTAGATAAATTATAAAAAATATAGTTTTGGATTAAATTTTTACATAGTTCGTAAAACATAGTTGGTAAACATATGTTAGGTAAATTTGATCCCTTGATATGTGTTAACCTAATTAACGGTAAAGATAGCCTAACGAAACATTAATTATCAAGACTTGTTTATGAGAACCCCTAACCCCATAATCATCGGAAGTTGGCACCTCTAAATCCTAATTCTAAAAAAATCCTTCAAGTCACCACTTATCATTGGTATTGACTACCCCTCTTTTCAAAATATAGGTAGAGAGGAGAATTCAAATTCTATGTGGTATTTATTGGTCGTAACCCAAAGATCTACCTATCCTTGCTTTACCATTGGCATGGACATATAAAAGACATACCTCTTCATCGCTGTATCGGAAGAGACACGAAAACGGTATTGCATCTGCCTACTTGCTCGGACCCATTAGATTGACCACCTAATATTTTAACCTAAAAATATATATTTTGTGAATTTGTTTTTTGGAATAGCCACTTGTTCGGTTATTTGATATTATTTTTTTTTTTATTTTCAAAGGATGTAACTTTACTATACTATCACATTCTCAACATCATTATGAAATAAATAGTAAATATTCTATGCACAATTTTAGTTTGACATAGACGATGCATATTATGTAAACATAAACCGTTAAGTTTTCAAGTTATTCAAGGTTTATATGTTGTTGGTTTATGTGTATAACATATTAATTTTTTAAATAATAATGTTAAAGTTAGCAAGATTTATATATATATAAACTAATTCATAAGTAATTGGGAGTTAAACATCATCGTCAGATAGAAGGAAGAATATTCATTTAACCGCAATATGATATGTATTTTGGTGGTATGTTTTATAATTGAAAAGAATTTGAGTTTTTACAGTTTTTGAAAAAAAATATGTTGAAAAGAATCTGTTATGTTTTACCAATTGAAAAATTAGACTTTTTACAGTTTTTGTCATGACAGAGTTAAAAAAATATGTGTATAGTTGAAAATTAATCAACAATAGCAAGGCAAAAAAAGAAAAGAAAAAAAAGAAAAAGAAAAAGGGAACCAATCTCATCTACAAAAACTGCACTAGATACCCTAACTCAACTTTCACTACAAGAATTCTGGGCATCAACCGATATTAAAGATAGTGTGATAAAAGGTCTTTTATGTTGATTTTAAACTGACGTTGTACACCCTCTTCAATGTCGGTTTAAAACTGACATTAAAGACAACTGGTATTAAAGACCTTTTATAACACTATCTTTAATGTCGGTTGTCAACTAACATTGAAGCCCAGAATCCATGTCCGTTTTTTTCAATTATTTTCAACTTTTTGTTAAAAAAATTCCATTGTTAAGTGGCATTAAAATTAAAAAATAAAAGAAAAATGGTATAAAGATCGGAAAACGATAATTTACTTCATCGTACTTTGAATGATTAGAATCTTTAAAAGCTCTCATTAGGGTCCAATCGATTAGACTTCCCGCTAAAATTGGTCCAAAACTGACCCAAAAACAATCCAGTTCCCACACAGACAAAATTGAAATTCTTCAAATACAATGCACAATTTCACAATCCACAACACAAAAATTTCAATCAACACTCATCTGTCAACAATCAAACATCGAATCCCTGATCATCCAAACCAATCACAGCCACACAATCAAATTCAAAACTCAATGAACTTGATTAACAAGCTGCTAAGGTTGAATGAGAGGGTTAGTGAGGGAGCGAGCTCGAGAACTCGAACTCCGTGGCAAGGCGTTCCAATTCTTTTTATTGAAGGTCAGCTGTCGGAGTGAAGTAGAGGCGATCAAATGACACAAGACAATCGAGTGGGCATTTCTGGAAAAGCGTCGCCGCTGCCTCCAAAGCCTGCTCTGAAGTCAGCAAGTCTCTGATCTCTCTCTCCGCGAAGAGCGCATTCAAGACCATCGGTTGCTGGAAGTGGACAAGGAGGGGGGGTCTGGGAAGGTGTTGGCCGGATGCTTGGTCGGGTTATGGGTTTCGCGTGGGTTGTGGGTGAGTGGAAGCCTGAGAATGAAAGGAAAAAAAAGGAGGGGGGGGGGGGGGAGTGGGGGGAGAAGAAGCTAGAAATGAAAAAAATGGAAAAAAAAGAAAAAGGATTTTTTTTCTTTTTCTTTAAAGCGATCTTTAATGTCGGTTTTAAATCAACATTAAAGGTATACCTACAATGTCGGTTTAAAACCGACATTAAAAATCCACTTAAAAAAATAAAAAATGACATTATACATCTGGTTTCACTTTTTCCAACCGACATTAAAGCCCAAAATTCTTGTAGTGTTTGTAGCCGAAACACAGACTTTCTGACTCAACTCAACTCAACTTAGCACCCAAAACACAGACAATAATTACCAACTCAACTCAACTCTATACCCCAAATACAGACAAGAACTATTCAGATAATTTAACTTCCCAAATAATAATTACCAATTCAACTCAACTCAAATCTCTGCTTTTATCGTGCATCAAACATCCCCTAACTTAAATTTGTAACTTTTATTATAAATGTATCAATTCACATCATTCATTACTTTCTGTTTACTCAATTTCCATTGATATATAAAATTCATATATTTTAAATAAAATTATGATTATGACAATGGAATTTCACCCTATTTCTATTATTATATGATATTTTTCTATTTCTTAGCATAAATCTTTGTGGTTTTACTTGTATTACCATCCAAAAGATATTCATACTAATGGAGATAACTATTCTCATTCTCCCCTTGAACAAAAGTATCGCATTTAAATCTTCCTAGACCTATCCACTTTTGACTGCTTGTGAAAGCTTACTCTTATTAAGGCCTAGAGCAAAAGTCAGATAGAGCACAACCAGGAATTAATTTTGTAGAATACACTTGGTATCTACCACCTAACGTATCCTTAATCTCCTCCCTTCAAACAAAACTATACTTCTTCTATCAGTCTACTCGACCCTAATAGGTCTACTTTCGATCCAAATCTACCATTATTTGATAGAGCTCTTGCTTGTTCACATCTCAAACACTTTTGTAATTGTTGAAAATCTCACTCACATGGCTAGGTTTAGACTATGACTCTGATACCAATTGATAATGACAACGAAACCTTCACCTATCTTTATAATGGCATGATGTTAATTGTCCTCACTTATGTATCATGAATACTTACTTTCGATATCACTCAAAATACTCTATACTAAATGAAGATAATTGTCCTTACTTATGTATCATGAATACTTTCTTCCATAACCAGGGTGTGACTTTACTTGCACCTAACATATTCCACCAAAGTTGAAAAAGAAAACGCCCACACAATAATTATCATAGAGCAACTATCTTAATTTCTTTATGGACATAGGAAAAGATGGATGAAAATTCTATCTCATATTAATTTAGTAAATTATATATAGTCAACCACTATTATTTTAGGAATCTTTGCATCATATTATATTGAAAAGTATTCCATTATAATAAAATCTTATTTGATGAACTATAGGTTATGGACTCCAAAAAGGTTCTATTTTTATATTAGAAAAATGGATGTTTTCCTAAATTCAATAAAAAAAAATTGTCCGAGATCCAGCTTTATTAAAGTATAAATCTGATTTCACATCTAACGATAAAAGTAAGACTAGTTTTTTTCTTAGAATTGGCTTATGAATCAAGTAATATTTTCTTAAGAATAATGAAAATCATTCTATAAAAAAAGTGTGAGAAGATCATAAGACGATTTTTCAAAATCAAATAGTTATTGACCGATTGGTAAACGTTTTTTTTTTTCCTTCAATGGTATAGTATAGGTGTTTTCCTAAACACATCATATGTAAATGTATGGTTATTAAGGGAGAATTAAATTCTCCATTGAATTTATCGATACTTATTGGGAAAAATCTCCTACTACTACTATAGTAATAAAAAGAATAATAGAGAAATTAAAAAAAAAACAATAAAATTGAAAAAATAAGAATTAACATGGAAAAATTTTCAAATCGAAGAAAAAACACGGACTAAAAGAAAATCGACTTTGTGAAAAATATAACAATCATTCCATTCTTGATTACAAAATCATTCTCTCAAAACTTTTGACTACTCAATCACACTCTTTGTCCCACTCTCAAAATAGAGATTGCAAAAGAGAATTTAAGTATCTAATTAGAGCTAGCATACCTAAACTTAAAGTGTTTTTAATTGAGACAATTTGAAATCAATGGTATAGGCTTACTTGGAGCGTATGACCTTCTTGATCATTTTGAAGCCAATGACTTTCTTAATCATTTTCGATGTAGGATAACTGCATTACTAATATTTTATCAGAACCCAACAACACGTTTACTTTCTATGAAAATATATTTGTGACTGATATATCCAAGATTTTTTTTTTTCAATTTAATGCTTTTTGCTTTTAAAAAATCACATTATACCCTTGTTATTGTTAAATGTTGATATTGGTTTGATAGTCAAATTATACGTTTGGTCTCTAAATTTTAAAGTTTTATTTTTATTAGGCCTTTGAATTTCAAATAATGTTTAATAAATTTTTGAACTTCAAAACCTATTTAATAGATTCTCTGGATTTTATAAATTGTCTAACATGTCATTAAACTTTTAAGTTGTGTCTAATATTACATTCTTGATTATTCAACATTCTTTAAAATTTACAGACATATATATGATAGACACTAAATTGAAATACTCCATTTCATTAGACATCAAATTCAAATTTCAATTTATTAGATCAATTAAATTTTAAAGTTTTTCAATATGTCAATGACCTATTAAACACAAAATTGAAAATTGTGGAACTATTAGATATTTTTAACATTCACGAACCTAATAAATATAACATTAAAAGTTCAAGAACCTAGCTATTAGATAAATGATTAAAAATGCATGAACAAAAAAGATACAAACTTAAATATTTAAAGATTAAATTTGTAATTTAACCCGACTTAAATATTATGATTTTCCCCCTGATAGATTTTCACAAGAATTTTACATTAGTTCTTTCATTTTCATAGAATAATTTCACCCCATTAAGATTGACCAAATTTATTCTTATTCTTCGATTGTAGGCAGTAGGGTACACCATCCTTTTCTTTTTCCATTTTTTATTATTTATTTTTTTATTTCTTAATTTTTATAGGCCGATCGTAATATGTCAGTTTAAACTTGGTTCTCATTCTATAGACAAAATATAAGTCAAATAATTAATATAAATAATTAGAACATTTTATATCATAGGATTAAGTTGACAAATTAAAGTCCAAATATTACTACCTACCTAACATTCTAAACAAATTTCCTCCTTCCAATTTTGATTTAGAAATATTTTCTATGACATATTATGTATTCCTTTTTCCTCAATCTTTTTTTTTTAAAAAAAAAACTTTTTAAAATTTTGTGCATTCTACAAAAATAGCTCATTACCACAAGTAGGTTAAAAAATCATACTTATTAAACTCAAAAAATTAAAGAATATCACATTTGTGAAGTTGGACTAAAATCAAAATTTTTAAAACTATAAGTGATAAATCAATAATTAATTAACACACTAGTATGTGAGGATGACTTTTGATTTTTTCTTTCTTTATGTTTTAATAAAACTGTTTTCCCCCTTAGAACAATTTTGGCATCCATGTTATGACCGTTCAAACTTCTATGGAAATTATTGTTAGAGTTTTCACATCAGAATCAATTTGTATGTTAGTACATGATTGTGATTGTGACTATTAATGTGACAATACAATTTAAGGGAGTGTTTGACTCACCAACATGAGTTAGTTAAGTTGGTATAATATACCAACTCATTGTTTGGTCCACCAACTTTAAATATTGGTAGAGTTGAGTTGGTATATTTTACCAACTCACCTCAACTCTCCCTTCTTTCCATGTTTTCAATGGCTCCATCTATCGACCACTGTCACACTTCGAGAACTAACTCTAGGCTTCGACAACCACCTTTGAAGGCAACTCCGGCGACCAACTCCGGACTCTGACAACCACCTTCGATGATAACTCTGACGACCAATTCTGAGCTCCGACAACCACCTCCGATGACAATTCCGGCGACGAAATCCAAACTTCGACAACCACCTTCAATTACAGCTCTGACGACCAACTCTTAGCTCCGACAACCTTTGCGCGATCAAACTCCGACAACCACCTCTGATGACCAATTGGCTCCAACAATAAACTCCGATGACCAACTCTGACAACCATCTTCGTAGGCTCCGACAACCACCTTCGACTACAAACTTCGATGAAAATCACATTCGATGATCACCGTTAAGCGAACATCTCCGACGACCAATTTGAGGCTTTGACGACCACCTTCGACGAAAAACTCCAACAACCAACTCTAATACCACCTTCATGCGACTAATTTGGGCTTCGACAGTCACCTCCAACTACAATCTCTAGTGAAAATCATCTTCGATAATTAACTTCGACGACCACTTTCACCCGACCAACTCTGAGATTCGAAAACCACCTCCAATGACAAACTTAGATAACCACTCGATAACCACCTCCGACTACAAACTCCAACAAAAACTATCTTCGATAATCAATTTCGAAAACTGATTTCGACTACTATAAGACTGATGACTGTTAAAGTATGTTGTGGGATTGTTGATTATATATATATATATATATAATTATTTTGTCTATATTAAGTGCAATATTTATACGTGATGAATTCACATATCAAATGAGTGTAAGAATATTTAGACGAAAAATATGTATGTAGTTGAAAAGTATGTAACATATAACAAAAAAAAGTATGATTTTTTTTTCTTGGAACATTTTCCAGCAAGAATTAGTGAAAATAGAGATTTGTTCTCTGATGATCCTCCAAATTTAGAGGAAATGAAAGTGAAACTGTTGAAGAAATGTGGTGACATTCCATTGGCTATTACAATTATGGGGATATTCAATTAGAAAAATTTAGGACATAGTAAAAATATATAACAACAATAAAAAGAAGAAAAATAAGAAGATGATAATGAAATTCATGAAGAAAAACTAGCTAGAATCAAAAGCTTTGATTTCACTTTAGTTTCTCATTTTATTTAACCATATTTTTACATAATGGGTTAATTGTTGTTCATTGCCCAAAAAAGAAAGAAAGAAAGAAAAGTTTTAAAATTAAAAGAAAAGTTGTAATCTACATTTTATTCAAACAAAAATGGGTAGAATTATTGAATAAAAAAGTTTCAAAACAAAAATCGTAATCATAAAAGCATATTATTTAGAGTTCAAAAAACTGCATCAGATACCAAGACATATAAACTCAACTCTACACCCCAAACACAAACATATGAACTCAGATCAAATAACTTTGCACCCTAAATACAGACATATGAATTTCACAAATATATGAACTCTAGACATCCTATTCAACTCAGTGCCTCAAACAACTCCTAATAGTTAATATGTGTCTGCATGGACGATCTTTAATACCTCTACCAATTAGATATTTTTTTAAAAAAATTATTTACATTATGTACATGTATTTTCAATATTTAGTTATTTTGCCCTCAAACTTTCTTTTCTTTTATAAATTTCTATTTTGTCCTTCAAACTTCTTGGGTCACATGAATAGGTTGATGCCAACAGAATGTGACTGCTTGAGTTAAGACTGCTTGAGTTAAGATGACCATTTATTAGAAGTGGTGTGTTTTGATTGCTAACGAGTGTGATTGGAGACTATATAAAATATCACAATCTAACAATTGAGATGTGTTTACATGACCAAATCATTTCATATAAAATCACCTGTACTGGTTAGACATTTGAAAAGTTTTAGTTTACGCTATTTGAGTGAAACTTTTTATTTCATCATTTTGTCCATAGAATTTGTATAAATTTCTCTTTTTTTCCTCAGGTCACATGAATCAATTGATATTATTAATCTGCAACTATTTGAGTTAGACGTCCATTAAGAGAAATGATATGTGAGTATGATTAATAGTGATATATTATCACGATCTAACAGTTGAGTCGTGTTTGTATGAACATGTTCTTTCATAAACGATTGGGTAATTACATTAAATATAATTTAATTTTAATCATTCACTTATTGTTTATAATTTTTTTTTCTCTCTTCCATTTTCTTATAAACTATTTATTATTCAAACTTGTTGACTTTTTTGCCCTTAATCTCAAATTAATTAATTAATTAATATTTTGATGATAACAAACTTTCTCTTATTCACTAACAATTTTAGCGTTTTGAACTGCCTATTGCATAGAGTTTGGAGCAACGATTCCAACACAATTTGAATCACTCAAATCGAAGCTAAAAAAAAGAAGATGTAGGTGAAACAAACTTAGTGAAAAAAATACCGAGTTGATGACATGACATATTATTTTTCATCAAAATGGACCAATTGAAAGGTGCCATTTGGGAGTAATGAAAGGAGTGACATGCTTTTGATTATTTGATTGATTTTAAAAAGAAAATAAATTTTATATTATTTTATGTTGGTGTCTGGCTGCTGGTTTTCCACACATGATTGACTTTTGCTTTTTGCTAGGTTTTTAAAAAGAAAATGAATTTAATATATTTTTTTGTGTCTAATGACTAATTGTTTCATAAAGAAAATATTCCCACCATTGGTTTTTCATTTCCAAGCTCTAATGCCCAAATTAAATGTGATTTTCACCGACTTCCCACTCTTTTTAAACGTTTCATCTCTTCCAAATTTTTGACAATAATTTTACATTATTTTTCAATCCTCCTTCACTCAAAGCCACCATTTTTATTCTCTCTCTAAGCTTCAATTTTATTCTTTTCATCTAATTCTTGAGAGAGATATTTTAAGTATTGTGAGTATTAATTTGTTGTGAGCTAAAATATGTAAATTCACTATTGTAGAGAGTTTGTCAAGTGTACTATTTATTTTTCCAAACTATTATAAGAGTTACTCTTGATCCTGAAAAAAAGTCGTTGTAACGGTTTGATTTTCTGTAGAAAGGATTAAATTTATTTTTGCACCCGAAAAAAAAAACATTGTACGTTCTAAGCCGTAGAAAGAGTCAGGTTCATGGTGACATATCCAAAAGGAGGTAGGGAAGTGGATGTAGGCCGGTTGTGCCGAACCATTATAAAATCACAGTGTCAATTTCTGTATCGCTCTCCTATTTAATTTTGCAATTAATCTATTATCATTTTTTATTTGGATGAAATTAATTGCTATAATTTATCCTTGAAATTAATTGCTCACATTTGTTTATTTACATTGGTGAATTTATCTTTGCATATTTATATTACCAATCTTATTATGAAAATTAAATTGGATACTTGAATAAATTAATAAAGTTAAAAAATTTGTTTGATTGAGACCATATTAATTTTTTTTAATTAATTTGATTAAATCCTATTCATCTCTCTATGATTGTCATACATGTCCTACAAAATTAAGTGGAAAACTAAATTCATTTGAAGCTTAAATTTGACGATAGAAAATATTATATTTCAAACAATGTGAAACACATTTTATATTCATTCAAAATTAACAAGTTAAACCATTTTGTTTATAATTTAAAAACGAACTTTATCTAACAACCATCGAATCCATTGATGAAGAAAAAAAGAGAAAGTGAGAAGGCAAAAGTGGATTGATGTAGATATGTTTTTGGCGATGTGACCCAAAATTCACTGTTTGAATTGCGGCTAATTTTCTTGTGTGGTCATTACTCGACTCATGTCGCCACCTTTTCTTTGTCCTTATTTTCTTAGGCCCATTTGGACCATGGACCATTTTCTTCTCATTTGGGAATTAAATTACTTTTCAAACTTCGAGTTCACATCTGTATATCATTTATGAACTCAAACTTTTCAAGAATCTTTAATGATTTTGAGCTATGAAGCACGAATACTTCATGTGAGGTAAAAAATTCGTATCAGATACTAATACTTCTAAATACTTCCTAAATACGTATCTGACATGCGATTTGATATATCTATTTTTATGCTAAAAAAGATAAGCAACCCATCTAATCTTTTCCCAATCCAAAACTAGGTAGTCTATTTAAAAAGCGAGTCCAAAACTAGAAGAAAAAAATAATAATAAAAGACCAAATTCTAGAATCATATAATCTTCATCTTCATATTTGAGCCTCCACAAAGTCCACTAAAATATAACCCACTTGAATATCTTCAACAATTCAATGAAGAAATTCTTCGTTTATTTTCATACTTTTCTCTCTATTTTTCTTCTTCTCAATATGAGTAACTTTTTTATTGCATTTTATTGATTATTTTAACTCAATTCCTTATATGTTGCTTTTTGTATTTTATTTTAGTGTTTGTATTGTATTTCTTACAAATGACATTAACTTGTATGCTAAATTTATTTATATTCTAGATTTTTTTAAAAAAAATAAAATAAAATGCATTTTCAATGTATCAATATCCTAGTTTTTTTTTAAATTGGGTATCACCGTATCCTATCGTATTCGTGTCTCATATCTGTAGCTGTGTCTGTACTTCATAGATTTAGAGTGTTGAGTTGAGTACCCCACCAATACAGGCTGTATTTACTGTCCTACAATTTTGGTAAATGTTGTCCAATTCATGGAAGTGGAGCCCACTTGATTACTTTTATATTATTTACCCAATTCTATAAACTTAAAGCATTGGTGGGATTCACGTTTTAACATTACCCCATTCCTGCAATTCAATTGCTCCCATCTGAGGTGTTAATTTAATCACAATGGATGAACTACATGGAACCCACCTGAATTTTGATATACTTTATTCTTGCCTTCCCTCACTATGTACACCTAGATATGAGTAAAAAACATACTATTCTTTCCCTTGAAGACCAAAAAACTCCATAAATATTTAACTTTATAGATATTTTTTCTTTCCATCTTAGCATTTTTCCTGAATCCCTCATTTTTCTCACTTTTTTTGCTCTTGTTCATGCTTGATCTCGCTCATGCTTGTTTTCGCTCTCGCTCTTTCTCCAACGCTGACTATGTGGTCAAAACTAGACACACTAGGTCTCACATTGGTTTATGAGTGCAGAGCAAGATTATTGTTATTTTTGGGCTTCCAAACTTGACATTGAGTTCCAAATACATGATTTCATCAATAAATTCTTCTGTCGTTGTCGTTCTGGTTCAAGTTTGCTCTCGTTCTCGCTCTAACTCGCTTGGTAGAAATAGACACCCTAGGTATTTCTAGTTGTGGTTTAGGATTGCAGATCGAGATTATTGTTATTTTTTTAAAACAAAAAAAAATATATTATTCATGATATAATTAAAGATTGTGTATATAAAGATTGTGTGTGTATATATATAATCAACTAAAAAATATATGTTAAAAATATTCCATCAGTTAAAAGAAAGATTATTTTGAAAAAAATAAATCTATAATCAAATGTGAATTATATTAACATAATTTAAAATAATTACTATTTATTTTCTTTAGATCATCTGGGTATTAAATTTTTTGATGTGTTAAAACATCACTTTTTTATTAATAATTACACATGTATGTAAATAGAATCAAAGCTAGTCTCATTACGTTTGAGCCCATTGTTTCTACACGTTCATAAACACACACAACGACAATCCATTTACTATTACATTTCAATTATTTTACAATGCAATCTAATTACAATTACACCAAAATCTCAAACAGGGTAGCAAACTAGGCCTAAGTTTGAAAGGCTTTATAACATGTATTTTGGACGCAAAGTTGTTTAACGAGAGTATAGAAAGTTTGTGTTGGATTGTATAACTCTTTAGTTTGAGTTTAGATAATTTGTGTTTAGAGTGTAAGGTTGCATTCTAGAACTCCTATATTTGTGTATCCCACCAAACTGTCTAATCATAAATTAAGATGTGGCAAATTCTTCTTATTTCTTTTTTTTAATATAATATTTTAATTCTTTTTTGTGTGAGTGATGATAATAGGATACATAAAGATGACAAAGATGGATGCATCTAAGTATTATCAATTATTTAATTAAGATAGAGCGGTGAAGTTTATATGTTGACTTTCTTTTTTTTTTTTTTCCTTTTTCTTTCTTCTTCGAATTTTTTTCTATAGTATACATATAGAGCTATATTTCATTTAAAATTTTTAATAATAACAAATATGATTTCAAATTTACTACATTTTTTTACCTTTTAATTTTCAATTTCACTCAAATTTGATATGAGATTGAATATGAATGTAACACTCGATGACTTGAAATTGGGTTTTACGTTATTTTTTAAATATATGAGATAAACTTTGAAATATATTCAAATTTAATAGGGCTGATTTGGGAAAGAGAATTTTTTTTTAATTATTAATTCATAATTATGGAAGGATAAAAATACTCTCAATTCTTAAAAAAACATGTTTCTCCAAGACCTAAACATTCAATGAGAATGAAAAATAATTATTTTGTATTTAAAAATCATGGAGATCCACGTCGATCTTTCTTTAAAATCTAAAGTTGCAACCTCAAATACACTATATTTAAACCTTTTTAGAAGATGACTCTAACTATATTTATTGAGCCAAGCTAACATATCACCCGAGAACCCTAATTAAATTAAATGTAGGGTCTATTTGGATTGACTAGTGAAGAAAAAGTGTTTTTCATAAAAGTTACTTTTATTTAAACTCTTTTTATTAAAAAAATTTAGTCGAAAAATATTTCAAAAGCCATTTTGAATGGTTTTAAACATTTCAATTTTTTTCAAAATGACTTATTTTTAAAATTAAACACTTGAAAAGTTAAACCAAACACACAAGTAAATATGCGGTCCAACCACATGTATTAACCCACCCAAAAAAACCCACATTCAATAGACAATGAAAAGGAAAAAAAATCTTGAAACTTTCATCATTTCGTTCCTAATGGTGGATATATCTCCTACCAAATCAACCATTTCCCCTTCTTCTCCTTCAATTTGACCTATGCAACAGAGAAGCTTCTTCCCCTTCGTTCTGAACTCTCCAACCGAGGAGCTCATTCAAACAACCACGAGTTTTAACTGAAGTTTAGGACCTTGAGCAAACCTTCTGTCATGGCAACCAGTTGCAATGTAATTAACCATAACATATAAATTATTGTAGGGACATCTAAAATACTGGACTTAAGTCATAGAACGTAAAATACCTTCAAATGATCCAAATATACTGTAATTGCATTCCATTCTTCTAATTTCAAATCTCAAAAACTCTGTTATCCGATTTTTTTAAAAAGAATATATGTTTTTTTTTTATTGAGATTTACTCATAAAAATATTATATATGTTTTTTTTAGATTATCAATTTAAATGTCATATATTTTTTTTCCAGATTTATTACAGTTGATAGGTCTGTCACCTATATACAAAATTTAAAACTTTAAAGATTTATGATGTTATCGATCGGGGATAGATGAATAAAAATTCTTATCAACCTGCCCATGATCCAAGGGATCTAGAACACCCATGAATATAACAAAAGTCCGATTTCATCAAGACACCAAGAGCAAAAAATTCATAACTTTGTTTCATATGATATAAACTTTGGAGGATGACTTAACTTTGAAGTAATTGCATTCTAATTCAAACCAACTTAACACTAAAAAAGAGATCCGGAGAAAGATTCGGTCTCTTTCGTCTAACGTACTTCTAAATCTAAAAACAAAAGCAAATTTTAGCTTTAATTTACCACATTCCATAGGTCTGACTAAGAACACAAGAACCCCAAGAAATCAAGTAGAAAGAAATACAAAGAAAGATATTTAGATGCTATGAAACAACATAAAATTCAAGAATGTACTAAAAAAGTAAAAGAATTATACGGATCTTGGTGAGGATCCTTCACTTCAAGAGTCCAAATGATAAGGGTTAATTGTTAAGCATGTTAAAATGGTTAATCAATAACTCCTTAAAAACGTTAATTTTTATAGATTATGTTCGACTTTTTGTGACACATTGTACCCTACATTGTTAAAGTGACTTTCACATCGAAGTATATGCAAAGATTACCATTTTTTCTCTTTTAATATTTAGATATGACCATGTTGATCTGAGCTATACTTAGTAACTTTTCAGTTCAGTGTTGTAACAAAAGAAGTACTCGAATGCAAATAAAAGAAGAAGAGGAGAAAAAACAAACAACACAAAAATTATAGTGGTTTAATCTCAATGTGAGATTTACATCCACTGTGAAAGATCTCTCAATCTTATTTACTAATATTCATAATAGGAATAAAGAGGAATTCTTTTTGGAGGAGGAAATACAAAGTCGGTCATCACAACAAGAAAAAAACACTTAAATAGCCAATGTTTCAAAGTTGCATACACATACTCAATCCTCACTAGCACCTTACTCGATCGCTCGCTTACTCACTACTCACTGCTCACTTGAAAGCTTGCTCGCTTACAAGCTTACTCGCATACTCGCGTACTCAATGGCTTGCTTACTCGTTTACTCGATGCATGCTTACTTGCTTCCTCGATGCTCCCCTGAAAGCTTGTTCAACCGACCATCAATAACATCAAGGGAATACACTTCAACTGGAACCACTTTACACATGATAAATATCCCTAGAAGGAGTAACGAATTCAGGTGAAAAATAGCTCAACCAATCAGCCAATTTCATACAGTCTTTTGTAACAGATTTGTGGAGGAATATTCCTTCTTCCAACTCATTCAAAACTAGCTTGAAGATGGGCCTAATAAAATACTCTTTCCCTACCGACTACAAAGAGTATACAAGCCCAATAAGAAGTCAAATTAATGTGCTGAAAAGAAGATAGACCTATTGAATATAATAAAGGACTCAAATATATTATACTAGCAAAAAAAACTACAACAAACCATGACAATATAGTAATCTGAACAACCATATTAGTAAATTCATATGAAATATAGTTATCTAACAACGTGAAATATAATTTCACTATATTTGGAACATTTGCTGAAGGACCATCGAGGACAATTGAAGTATTATCAGAAATAGGCCCATGTGCACTATAACGTATTTGCCATTCTTCTATAGAACCTTGGATTTAGCCATTTTTCTAACTGGTAGTCCAAAAGTTGCTATATATCACAATTTTCCAATTTTAAAGCAAGTAAATGTTAGGTTATATCCAAAATTTGGTTTAGATTTGGAATAGAATTCTAAAATAGACTTTGTGTAATTTGATTCGAGATGAAAACTTGATTATGCCCTAATTCAATTTTATTCGAATTGAATCAAATTCGAAAATTTTATAACTTATCTTTTGATTCAAATTTGAATTAAAATTTCTAATTTGATAAGGATTTTAAATTGGTCAGTTTGTTCAAAACAATTTTTTTTTTTACTGTAAAGTTATTGGAAACATATTGGAGCGAGAGAGAAACATCGAGTATCTAGAATAAATATGCACTTCAATACTAAAAAATGTTGAGATTGGTAGGGTGAAATTATTTACCACTATGTTATGAAGTATGTGGGTTAAATAAGAAGTTGATTATTTTGAATGTGTCAAGTTGATCATCTGTTTCTTAATTTATATTGACAGCTGGTGAGTTAGCACTTGTGAATTAAATTAATATTGGAGCCCCGAATCTAAAATAGTGTCATTAAATAAAATTATATATGGAAATATATGTTATGATCTTTGAACTTGTGTACTCAAAAGTTTTTTTTTCTTTTTTTTTTTAAAGGTAGTATTTGGATAAAATTTTTGAAAATAGTAAAAATGTTGAGTTTTTTAAAGAGTTAAAATCTAAAGCATCTTTTAAAATTTTCCAAATATATTAATGACTTAAGAATTCAATCTGGATTGGCCTACACCATTTTATAATCAAATACTCTCAATTCTTAGGTCTAAAATCCTCAAGCTTTTGAATTGGGCTTCCCTAAAAATCTGTTTCCCTAACTAAATTTAGAAATTTTCAATCCTTTTCTTTTTGTCACATATATTCTCTAATATCAACAAAATTTGGATTAATCCAATTTTTTTATAACAATTATTTTGTTCAACTTTGATGAAATATTATAGATTAAACAAATTCATTTTCAATTTAAAGCATATAAATTTTAAAATAATTATCTTATAATAAGTTTGATGTTAAATATTCATTTAAAAAATATAATGATATTAAACATTAATATAAAAATAATTAAAATATAATGATATTAAACATTAATATAAAAATAATTGAAATAATATGTCTTACTTTGATCATTATAGCTAAATTACAATAATTTAGTATTAATTTACCAAACAACATAATATGCTTTTTGAAGTTTAAAATTGAAAATTTCTAAATACCATTTTTACTTCATGCTACATTCGAAATTTTTAAAAGCACAACTTAAAATAATTATTTTAAAAGCTACGACAATCCTAAACTTAGACTAGTTCATATAGTAGGGATGATATATATTAAAAGAAAAACCTGAGTATTGACCAACATAATAATTCTGTTTGAGGTTCAAATAATATTTCTCCATAAATGGATTGAAATAGGACCCAATATTACAAAAATGTAAATACTTCTAATATTTACAAATCTAGCTAATACGAATTAATTTGAAATAATGACGTTCCAATATTGTAATCTTTATTATTTTTAAAAAATTAATACTAAAAACACTTAAAAGAAGAAAAAAAATCATAAAATAACTTCCATCTATGCAATTAATGTTGTTGAAATTTTATACGTGGTTAATGGTTTAAAAACAAAATGATATGAAAAGGAAATAATGCGAAAACAATAAATAAGAAAAAACAATTATACCAAACTTTTCTAAAAGAGAAAAACAAAAGGGGTCCAAGGTAGGCCGAAGGTTTTCTTTTACTGTATTTATTTATTGAACAAAAAAAAAAAACAAAAATTAATGGGTTTATAGTTTTCCCGTCAAAAAATAAAATTCCAAAAGGAAATGATATGTTTGAAATAATTTTCCAATTGAAAATTGAAAAAGAAACCTGTCAAATTCAAAATAAATTGTATAATAAAAACATTCAAAAATTCCAAATTAATAATAAAAAATAATAATAACTAATTACGGTAGGGGTATTTTTGTAAGATTATTATTATTTTTTTATTTTTTAAAAAAGAATGGTGATGATCTATGAATAAAAAATACAATGATTTGAGATATTTTTAAAATTATACCCTAAAATTGGACATCTACCACAATTTTTGTGGGAAAGTACTTCAAAGCCCAATGTGCACCATGTGGTTTGGTTGGGGCTTACAGTGTAAAAACACATATTTCTTGGACTATTTAGAACAAGCCCAATCCAACCCAAACATCAAATCTTGATATTTTGTCCAATTTCCCTAATTAATATTTACTCAATTTTAATTTGATGCGAGACAATTGTAAATATAACAATTAGGCTTATAGTATTTGTACATATAGCAAAATTAGATTTTGTTTTCACGATCTTCTAGTGATAAACCATACCGTTAGTTGGGAACTATTAGTGATAAACCATATTATTAGTTGAAACCTATTTGTGATAGAATCTATCATTGATAGATTTTACTATATTTGCAATTCTTAGAAAATGTTACTATACACTTAATTGTTATCAATAGAAGTGCTACCCAATCGAATTATCATTTTAAAAAAATATAACCTTAGTATTCAAAGATTGGGATCTCCTTAGATTCTCCACACATTTTTATCTATATTATAGGAATAACGGATTATGGAGTATGTCGCTTTGAATCTTATTCTATTTTGGTCCTTATACTTTAAAAAATGTTCATATTATAGTATGAACTTTTAAAATGTAATTATTTTGGTCTCTTTAAACATGATTACATCTACTATGAGTTGAGCAAGACGAATGTGAAGTAAAATGTTAACAATTAATGTGCCAATATAGTGAGTGGCCAAAATCTTGAACGCAAAATGACTTGATTTCCAATAGAATATCGCTTTACCACCTAATTTAAAATTGAAACCTTAGATGTTTTTGTGTTGGCTACTTATTTGGCAATCTAGTCATCCAAAATTACAAGTCATATTATCATTATGTTTAAGAGTTAATAAAATCTTAATAGCAGAGACCAAAGTAATTATTTTTTAAAAATTCAGATACTAAAATTGATGTTTATAAAAATTTAGAGACCAAAATAGAACAAAACTTAAAATTCAGATCAAATTAGGATTTAAATCTATATTTTTATTTGATTCAACAAAATAGGAGATTTTCAAATGTGAGTAGCCTGCCAACTCTTTTTTGGAATGAAAAATGCTGGAATTCTGCGTTGGGTCGAAGATAAGAATTGACATTTTTTCACCACAAATTCTTTTTTTTTTTTTTTTTTTTTTTTTTTTTTTTTTTTTTTCCTTTTTCTCTTTTGATTATACTTTCACCACGAAATTTTATTCTGATCTTATATGAATTAAGGACTATAGAGTATACCTGTTATTAAAAAAAGACATCATCTGTTGATACCGAAAATTATATCATTGGTGAATTTGTGTTTTTTGAAGGAGAATAGCCCAATATCCTACAAAATGAACAAAGCTAAATACTAATGTGGTGTTGAGCCAAATCCACTCTGATACTCAAGTTAGAATTAGGTTTGAAAAAGACACAATTGGTAGAAAAATAAGTCTCTGTTTTTAAGCATACCTTTCTTTGATTGCAGCTTGAAGATTATGTAGATCGATCCCTTAGTAACTAAAGTTGATACGACCTTTCAATTTCTAGGCCACCATCAGAATTTACTGTTGGATATATATAGTGAAAGAATAGTGAAAGTTTGGTAAAGATTTGAAACATAAAATGAATTTAATTGTGTAGATTAAATTCATTGTTTAGAAACTTTCAAATTGAATTGAAACTTCAAATTAAAATGATGTTTCACATATAAATTTAACATGTATGAAAGTTAAAGTTGTAGTTTTTTCAATTTGAATGAGTTATGTTTGATTTTTGTCAAGTAACAACGCAATTAAGTTAAATTTGACAAATGTTTCAATTTTTATATTTATTTGATTTTATTTTGTAGTTTGGAGAGTTAACAAGTTGCTAGCTTATAAATAGCAACTTTGTTCTTCATTTGTAGCATCCCATTCCAAATTGAAGAGTTCTCTCATTTCTTTCTTTCTTTCTTTTGTTCTTGGGTTGAGTTGAGAGCAAGTATCCAAGAGTTCTGCCAGATCTGAGTAGTTCAAGATTGCAATTCTACCAGAGATAATCATTGTATCCTGCTGAGCGATCACTGTAGTCTGGTTGCAGCCCGTGCAAAGTGAATAATTGTCTTCAGGACAACGCTTACCAGAAGCGTGCCTCGACTACGTTTTGAGTCTCCAAAGGTTTTGAAGTTCTTTCAAGTCTTTGGTTGTTTTCATATCTAAGCCTTGTTACATACTTTGGCTTTTGTTTGAGTTTGATTATTATGCATTTAATGTTTTGTTTCTAGCAACTGAGGTGTAATCAATTCTCTAATGTATCCAAATCTTTATATACCATTTCCCCCCAACTATCTGAAGACAATTAGTATATTTGAACTGATGGCTGCAAACTCTTCCACCAATGTCGCTACTTCTAGCATCATTGGATCGCCCATTGTTAAATCTCATGCTAAAAAGCCAGAGAAATTCAAGGAAGTCAATTTCAAGAGATAGAAATCGAAGATGATCTTCAATCTCACCACACTGAATCTTGCTCATATTTTGAAGGAAGATTGCCCAATTACCCTGTCAGAAGTTGTAACTCTTGAAACAAAAACTGCAAAGCAAGCATGGATGCATTTCGAACTTCTTATGTCATAATAATATACTCAGTGGTCTTAAAGATACTTTGTATAATGTCTATTGCAATGCCTACAATACATCAAAACTATTATGGGAGGCATTAGACAAGAAGTACAAGCTAGAAGATTTTGGTACCAAGAAAGTCCTTGTGGAAAAATTCTTAGATTATAAGATGATCGATACTAAGTTGGTAGTTAATTAGATGGAAGAATTGCAATTATCATCAGTGATTTGCAAAGTGAAGGATCAGACTTCAGTGAGCCATTCTAAGTTGCTGCTATGATTGAGAAGTTGCCTCATTCTTAGAAGGATTTCAAATGTTATCTCAAACACAAGCGAAATGCCATGGAGAACCTCGCGGTAAAACTCCGTATAGAAAAGGATAACATAAAAAGAGATAAAACTCTGCTAAAAGTTGAAGCAAAGGCTCACATTGTTGAAGCTTCAAAACATAAACCCAAGAAGTAGAATTTCAAGAAGAAAAATATAAATTGGGTCAAGGAATGATGCTAGCAAGTGAATTCGAGTCAATTGTTGGATTTGTGGTAAGAATGACCAAACTACTACAATGTGCAAGCACAAGAAGGGACAAAGTTCCAAAAATCAAGTCAATGTCGTGGAAAATGACGTTTTCGTTGCCCTCATTTCTAAGGTAAATATGGTTTTAGACACCAAATATTGGTGGATTGATACTGGTGCTACTAGCACATTCGTAAATATAAATCATTGTTCACTGCATATGAAAAGCTAGATGGTAGTGATAAGTTGTACATGGAAAATGCTTCAACTGCCTCAGTGGAAGGAAAGGGAAAGGTCATTTTGAAATGGACTTTTGGAAAGATACTTACCCTTAATGACGTATAGCATGTTCTAGAGATTTGAAAGAATTTAGTGCTAGCAACACTACTTAACAAAAATAGATTCAAGCTTTTATTTGAGTAAGATAAATTTATTTTGACAAATGGGGGTAATATGTGTAAAAAGACTATTTGAGTGATGACATGTTCAAATTAAATGTACTGACACAAATGCCAAAGAATAATAATAATATAAACTCTTCTGCTTATATTGTTGAGTTGTGTGATGTATGACATTCTGGATTGGGACATGTCAATGATCATTCTTTAAATAGAATGGTAAAGTTAGGACTACTTCCTAATCGTAAGATTGGTAATAGACACAAATGTGAAGTTTTTGTCGAATCAAAGTTTACTTAAAAGACATTTTCATCTATGGAAAGAAGTAATGAGTCTTGGGTTTTATGTCCTAAAACTCGTGGTTTGTAAACAATAAAACCTATTCTAAAAATTCAATAAGTTGTTATTGAATATATGAATTGCTTATTTCGTTTTAGAAATAAATCCAATAAACTAAAAGATCCATGACTATTACATGAACACTTGATCTTTATGTGGAGATATAAAAGTTGATCAGGTTCGAGTAAATAGTCAAAATGGCTTATAGTATATGAATAAGGTTGGGTGCCTTATTTTGGTAACACTATCGGATACGACCCACTCTGTAATTGTTAGAAGGAGTTGTAAAGTGCTACAAACGATGTGATCCTAATTCGTACATGTTATTACATGAGGAGTGTGAGCGTCCTGTGCAATGGATTTGTACAAGATCGGACCACGAAATCAGTCACTCTTACTTTATAACATTGTTTACTATTTAAAACTGACTATTTCAAAGCGATGACCTAGGTAACTTGACCTTAATCCTGAGCTAATTATGAACTACTATTTATTTGATATTATCCTTAGATTTGCATAGGTGAGGGTTGGCTCAACAACGCTGATTCAATAGACCTCAATTTCAGGGGTAAGACCGGGTAGATAGTTGGAGACATAGGGTGCAAGACGAAATTCACTCCTACCCACTTTAAGAGATAGTAGCGAGGTTGTTCCCTTAACTGCTGACTCCGAGTCTTGAACAAGAGGCCCTACCCTCTCATTGGCCCAAGAGGGACTCAGTTTGTTGATTGGATCACAAACCAATTGTTCATTAGAGAAGATGGGACTTAAGAAACAAGAGACAATCTCAGGGGTAAAACAGCCATTTGACCCAGCCGTTATTATAAACAACCAATAAATGGTAAACTTACTAATCATGGTTATATCGACCGAACATAATATATCTACAGTGAGGAGAGTGCAACTCTAGGCTTTAGTGGAATGACTTAGTAGTTAACGAATGAGGGTTAATCCGGTATAAAGAGTTAAGCAATTAATCTCAGATCGTTAGAGCCCATGATCTGTAGGTCCACGAAGTCCCCCTACTAGCTCATAAATAGATTAGCCTTAGAGTGCATGATAAGTTAATTTGAAACGTTCAAATGAGAATTAAGAGAATTAGTAATTATATATGATATAATTATGCGTTTAATTTTGGAATTAAACGAAATTGGAAAATCAATTAATTTTTAAATATGATTTAAATATTAAATTTATGAATAGGGATTCATGATGGAAGAATTTGTGTTAAATTAATTTAGTAATTGATATTAAATTAATTAGAATTAATTAAATTGTTTAAGTAATTATTTATTATTAATTTGATTAGAAAATTAATTATTGAATTAATTTTGTAAAATTAATAAAGATTTCAATTTTGAAAACAAAAATTGAAAAAGATTGAAAATAGAAAATCCCAAAAGTGGGATATCTCCACTTTCTATCCTAATAGCTCACACATTTTTCACTCATTTCTTGATTCAATCTTCCAAGCATGAGGTGCATTTCATGCAGAAATCCTCTATGCATGATGGTCTTGCAATAAATAGAGAAGATAAAGCTGATAATCGAGCATACATTTGTTGAGTTTTTGCTGAAAAACTTGAGGTTGAAGAAATTCTTCTTCCATGATGCAACAGTGATATCCAAATTCCCTTTATTCAAGCTTATTTTGAGTCTCACAACTCAATCTAAGACACCAAGAGAATAATAGGGAAGACCTTGAGGTGGTTCACAAGTTGATTTGGAGAAGATTTGCAGGTGGAATCGAGATTCAAGGTGTTCTACAAAGGTATGTCATGAAACCTTCTTATTAGTTTATGAGCATGCTTAATTTAAAGCCAAAATTAATGAATTAGAATGCTTATTGATTTGTTTATCTTCCGCTGTGCGTTCTGTGAGTCCAACATTTGGTATCAGAGCATCATTTAAGTTCAAGTTGTTTTAATTTTGGCTTGGTGGGTGTTTTTTTCATGAGATATATGAAAATAGTGCACTGATATAATTTTTTGAGATTTGGAATTTAAATTCTCTTTGATTCCTTTGTTAAATTTATAATTGGCTCTTGTTTGATGAGCTTATATGTGTGCTCAAGAGTCTGTAATTTATTTGGAGTCATTAGAGTTCAAATAGAGTTGTAATTGAAGAAAGAAGTGAAGAAGACCGAGTTGCAAAAAACTGTTTGTGAACTACGCTGCTCATATTCAAGCGAGGAGCGAGTTTTCAACCAACCAGCAGCGAGCATCGAGTTTGAACCAGTTTTGACCAAGGGATCGAGTTTGAACTGTTGACCAACCGAGGACTAGAGTTTTAACCAGTTTGACCGAGCGAGGTCAAGCGAGTTTTGGTTGGTCTGACCAGTTTTCTTCTTGTTCGGTCTGAATCGACCTCAAATGATTTTTAGGTGGTCCGGTTCAAGCTATTCGGGTCCAGTTTGGGGCAGCTCAAGTGGTCCAGAAGCGTTTTGGAGCCGTTTCTTGCTGTTTTTGTAATAATTAGGTCTTCGTTTGCTTGAAAATGTCAAAAATAAAACCAAATCAGTATGTGTTTAATTATTTATACATGTGTTGTATGTTATAATTAAATAAATCTTGTATGTGCATAAAGTATGTCATGTAGATTTAAAATCCCACCATAGGAAGCATGTTACATGCATTGAAAGTATGACATAAAGTGTTATAATATATAATATGCATGTTTAGGGTTTCTTTTATTTAATAAAAATGTTATGTTAAATTTTGAATGTCTTTGATGTATGTTGTGGATGTTTAGCATGTCTAAAATTTTGTAAGTTGTTATAAAATTGGGTTAGATATTTAAAATCCATAACAAATAACAGTTGCATGCTCATGTAGGTTAATCACATGTTTTAATAGTTAAAATAGGTCGTTAAACTTGTAAAACTAGGGTTACAAACTCAATCGGTATATAATCCTGTCTAAGGCTAGCGGTATTTAAGTTGACGGTCTACGAAACACCTCCTACCTGGGGATTATGGCCAAATAATTGAGTGTTGTTAATCGATTTTATGAGCAACACGTAAACGATGTAAGGTTTTAAAATTGGTTTATCACCTAGACATCATAGGTTAAATCTAAATATAAACGTTATACTTGGATAAACACCTAGATATAAGTTGTTAAGTCAAAAAAAAATCTTGGGTATATTATTACTTTGCTAAAACTTGATTGGGTTTAAAAAATCAATTCACTAATAAAATTTGTTTATATTTTTCAGTATGACAAGTTCATTAGTTCAATTGTTGGTATCTGATAAACTTATTGGGGATAATTATGCCACTTGAAAAACAAACCTGAATACTATATTGGTGATAGATGATCTACGGTTCGTTTTAACATAGGAATGTTCTCCCATTCTTGACTCAAGTGAAAATCAAACTGTTCGGGATGCATACGATAGATGGATCAGGGTTAATGACAAAGCCCTTTCCTATATCCTTCCCAATATATCTGATGTCTTAGCGAAGAAACACGAGAATATAGGTACTGCGAAAGAGATTATGGAATCTCTCCATGAGATGTTTGGACAATCGTCCTTCTCTTTAAGGCATGATGCTATTAAATACGTTTACAACTATCATATGAAAGAAGGGGCCTCTATTACAGAATATGTCCTGGACATGATAGTCCATTTCAATGTGGCAAAAGTAAATGGGGTTGTCATTGACGAGAGGATTCAAGTTGGTTTTATTCTAGAATATCTTCCGAAGAGTTTTTTGTGAAGGAAATTAGACATAAGGATTTCCATGAGAAGCAGAAGGATCGTTCCAAATTCCATTCGAAATTGAATATTAACAATTACAATTAAGAACGGAAACTAATAGGTTATGCAACAACTAAAAATTACAGCATGTTAACCAGATAATCAAGGGATAGAATATACATACCTTTGAAGACTCATTTTTCAAACTCCCTCGATCGAACTCCAAGCATCCAAGACAGCAATACACAAACACTTGAACACAACGACTGTAACACAACACGATCAACAACGAACACGAACCCAACGAACGACCTCCAGAACCTCGATATAAATCGAGTTGAATGAGCACATGACTACAATGGTTACTCTTGTATTCTCGGTGTGAGAATCTAGAAATTGTGAGCTCTGTATGATCTTGGTTAGAGGAAGAGACTGAAGGAACAACAATCGTGTAGACGATTGAGCAAATGGGAGATGACATAGTCTATCGTATTGACGAATGCTCAATAGGCAAGCTATCGTATAGACAATGCCACACGAGCGTTTAGCTATGACCAGCTGAAAGAACTATCGCATAGTTTTAGTCCACGATCGTTTAGTGTCTCTATAAGCTATCGTTTAGTGAAACAATTTCACTTAATAGCTTCTCAGTGAGTTATTTCCGAATCAAGTAAGTCTAATTTTAGGAAATTATTTTTTCTTTTATCTCAAAGTTACCATAAAACCACCAATAACCTCCCACTCAATTGTTTATTAAAGAAAACGAGATCATTATCAAATAATTAATATTATTATAAATAAATATGATAATCAACTTACCATATTATATTTATAACCTATAATTTTAATATTTCATCTCATGAAACATATAAATCATAGTTCTTTTTTCTATTTTATGGTACTTGATGTAAATCATATTTACATTAATCCTCCACTTGATGTATCTCATACATCACACCAATTATATCATATATAATTTATTTTTCTCTTGTCAATTTAAACACTTCAAATTAACACCAAGAACTGATTCTCAACTTCCATCCATTGAGTTACCAAGGGACCTTATGGACTTGTAGCTTGAAGCTCCAACGGTACATGAATAACTTAATAAACTCTTTAGTCATGGGATCCACCATCCGTTAACTGTCGGACACTCCACTAAAGACCGATAAATGCACTCTCCCGTAAGTACAGCTGGGCCAATTTACCGTTATTCCTTTGTAGTTATATCTAACTCCTTAAGTACTACTAATCCCTCTAATGAACATAAGTCATAGTCCTACTATGGCTGAGTCATCTCTTCCAAAGTGAAGCTGTGGCCACTAAGTTCAAGACCCGGAATCAACCCTTAAGGGAGAAATCTATCTACTTACCCTTGCTTCGGGGAAGGAATGAATTCCATCTTGTGTAACTGAGTTCCCAGCTCCCAAATCAGACAAATCCCTAAAACAGTAGGTTTGTTGAGTTGGCAATCTGGCCACTCTCACCCATATAATCAATGGACCGCCCTCAAAGGTAAGAGTTCCCAAAACACTCAGGGTTAAGGTCATATAACCTATAGTCGTTTAGGTGAGATGCAAGTCTCAAGTATCAACGACGTTATATAAAGAGACTATTCATCTCGTGGTTTGGTCTTATACAAACTCTTTGTATAGGACACCCCCGCTCGCATCTCTCCACATGAATGGTCAGGATCAACCATCTGTAGTAGTTTATAATACTTGTAAACCTCTATAAAGCGGGTCGTATCCGTAATGTCACCAAGATCAGGTATCCCTCCTTAATCCTTATACTACATACCTTTTTAGGTTATCACTTAAGGCATGATCCACTTGTATATCTCACATACATGCTTAAGTTTTCATACAATAACAATGGATCTTTGTTTATTGGATATGAGTAGATGCAAAATAAAATAACTCTTATTTTATTCATAACAATGTGTACAATGTTTGCAAACTACGAGACTCCGAGAGAATTAGGACACCAATCCCAAGATTCTGCAGTTCTGTACGAACGCACTCATGAATAAAATAGAATATAACTTAACTACTCTATTCAATGAGCTACAAGCTTACCAGACTATGATGAGAGTTAAAGGTTTGGAACTAGAAATAAATGTTACTACCGCTAAGAAAAGAGGAACGTCCTTCAAAAAGCCCGATATTGCTTCATCTTTGCAGAATAAGAGTATTCCTGTTAAGAAGAACAAAGGGAAAGGGAAGAAGAAATACACTGGTAGAATAGGCAAGGCTAACGCTACAGATAAAGGAAAGTGTATCCACTGCAAAAAAGAAGGGCACTAGAAGAGAAACTGCCCTCAGTACCTTGCTGAGAAGAGAGCAGAGAAACCAAAATGGGCAAACTAGTTTCTGAAGATTGCTTGTTGTTCTCAAGTTGACCAGTGGGAGATGTTGCTATTGCTATCTGAAGATGATCTTATCTACTTTTGTTACTGTAATAAAAGTTAGTTTGTCTTGTTATAAAGAACAAATTGTATATATTTTTGTAAATGAAATGTTCATTAGCCAAAGTTATGTTTGTTCTATTGCAAAGTAACTTCTGTTAGAACCAACCTAGTTAAAAGCCATTTACAAATATTTAGATATTTAAAACGACTAGAAATCAATAAAGGGAAGTAGTTATTTAACCTAAGTGATAAGTTGAGATCACTTTAAAATTTCAAAGTGTACAAAACTTATTAGGTAAAATAAAACCTAAATACTTCAATTGGATCAAAGTATAGAAAGTTTGAGGTTTTTAGGACTATTTGATAGAACATGAAATCCAGTGAAAACTTTCTACACCTAATTGTCTTAATTATTTTTCAACATCATTCTGATTTTAAGGTATTTCTGAATTCCATATGAGTTATGGAGGACTCATAAAAGTTGTTTATGATATATGAAAGTTGTTTACATTGTTTAGAAATTTGAAAAGTTCGATATAAATATCAATATCGAACCCTTAAGTGTTAGAATGTTGTTTGAGATCACCTTGTATTATTTGTTTCCATAAAAGCTTGCATATATCAATAAAGAGTTATTGATTAAATCTGACACTGTGAACAAAGGTTGTTTAGACAGGTCAGATGCATCTTACTCAAAGAATTGAGAGTATCTCGATGTAGTGAGAGGAAGGTATGACTTTCCTAGCCATTATCGAGAAACAAGAGTTGTGAAAATAAGATGCATTCCTCATATAGTTTAATAAGAAGTCTATTGTACACTAACATGTTTACAACGATTCTCTCGGCTGAAGTGCTTGAGAAACTCCTAGGAAGACTAGGACTACCAAGTATATAACCTAAGGCAAGTGGGAGAAAAGTCGGGTATGCAATAACGAAAGGTAAACCATAGGTATGTGATGCTCTAGTTTATTGTATTTCTCTGTAAAACTCAAAACATCAGTATTATATATTTAGATATATATTTTACCAATGGAATTTTAGTCCAAGTGAGAGTTTGTTGGGTTTTATGTCCTAAAAATCGTGGTTTGTAAACAATAAAACTTATTCTGAAAATTCAATAAGTTGTTATTGAATATATGAATTGCTTATTTTGTTTTAGAAATGAATCCAATAAACTAAAAGATTCATGACTATTACATGAATAGAGACATAAAAGTGGATCAGGTTCGAGTAAATAGTCAAAATGGTCTATAGTATATGAATAAGGTTGGGTGCCTTATTCTGGTAACACTATTAGATGCAACATACTCTATAGTTGTTACAAGGAGTTGTAAAGTACTACAAACGGTGTGATTCTAATTCGTACATGTTATGACATGAGGATTGGGGGCATCCTGTTCAATGAGTTTGTACAAGATCGGACCATGAAATCAGTCACTCGTACTTTATAACGATGTTTACTATTTAAGACTGACTATTTCAAAGCGATGACCTAGGTAACTTGTCAAGGATCTCTTCAATAAAAGAACCATTGAGCGGAAGATAGATTGTTCCAAATCCATTGTGAAAGAACAAAATATTTACAAACATACAACCAAAGTTATGCATCATCGAGCAAATTGCAGCATGCTTTTCAATTAGAAACAAAAGGAATCGAGTGACATACCTTTGAAGAACTCTTCTACAAGTATTCCCTCGATCTACACTAGTCAAGCGTCCCAACAACTTCGATCACGAGCACGAATGCAATGAACAACTAGTGCAATTCCACAAACTATCTGATCCTCGAACCTAATCAAGTAAGACTTGATCCTCGACCTTCGAACAGAAACACTCGACACTACCACTCGGCTGCCTTGCTTTCTCGATGTGAGAATTCAGGAGGTGTGAGCTCTATGTGGATATGGTAGAGGGAAGGAGGAAGTATTTGATCGAGTAAGTGGGAGAATGAGAAAACTCTATCGTATAGAGTTGGGTACTCGATCATCTAGTAAACAAGAGGCAGTCGTCTAGTAAACTCGCTTGTCGTTCACTTTCTTAGAGGGTTATCATATACCTTTTCTTTTCTCTCGATCGAATGTGATGCGCTTATGAAAGATGAAAACCTTTTTCACTTTTATTTTTTAGTTATTCAAACTGATAATGACTTCCCATTTAAACACGGTTGAAGGAGAATAGAAAACCAACCAAACAATTACCTTATAATTTTTTTTATTATAAATAAATATATTAACTAATTTATCATATTATATTTATAACCTATAGTTTTAATAAAACATCATATGTAATATTTAAACCATAGTTCTATTCTCCTTTATTTAATATAAATCATATTTATATTAATTCCTCAAATTGATGTATCTAATATATTAAATCAATTATATCATATATAATTGAATCAATTTAATTATATCATATATAATCAAATTCCCTCTTGTTAATTTGAACATTTCAAACTAACCTAAAAACTGATTCTCAACTTGAATCCATTGAGCTACCAAGGGGACCTTATGAACCTATAGCTTGAAGCTCCAATGGTATGTGAATAATTGACTAAACTCTTTAATCACGATATCCACCATCCGTTAACTGTAGGACACTACACTAAAGACTGATAACTACAATCTTCGCACTACAGATATATGTTTGTATCCATTGGATATAACCAACCAACAGTACCATAACCCTTCACAAATCGCTCGTAAGTACAACTGAGCCAATTTTACCCTTTTGTCCCTATAGTTACATCTAACTCCTTAAGTACCACTAAATCCTCTAATGAACAATACATCATAGTCTTACTATGAGTGCCCACTTCTCAGGCCATGATAAGGTGTGGCACCACATTGTTCAAGCCCCAGAATCAGCCTTTAAAGGAGCAATCTATCTACTTACGTCTGCTTCGGGGAAGGAGTAAATTTTGTCTTGTGTAGTTGAGTTCCCAGCTTCCCCAATCAAACAAATCCCCAAAGTGGTAGGTTTGAGTCGGCAATTCGGCCACTCGCACCAATGCAAATCAAAGAACTACCCTCATAGGCAGGAGTTCTCAACTCACTCAGGATTAAGGTTATTTACCTATGGTCATCCTAATGAAATTAAAGTATTTATCATGAACAGCGTTATATAACGAGACTAAAAATTTTGTGATTCGATCTTATACAAACTTCTTTTTATAGAGCATCTCGTTCGCATGTCTAATACAAGAATGGTCAGAATCAGACCATTTGTAGCACATTACAATACTTGTAACATCTACAAAGTGGGCTACACTCGTAGCGTCACCAGGATAAGGTTTCCCTTCTTTATCTATATACTAAAGACCATTTAGGTTATCACTGAAAGCACAATCTACTTGTATGTCTCCCCATACATGCTTAATTTACAACGATAACCAGGGATCTTAGTTTATTGGTTTGTGGTTTATGCAACTAAAATAACTCATATTTCATAGATAGAAGTGAATAAAATATCTCATATTATTACATCACAAAGAGTTTGTTCATATATGTGTTTATAAACTACATGACCCTACGAGATTTAGGGCATCAACCCCAACACTACCTAGGGTTCATTAACTTAGAAAATCACGCTACTGATTTTAATTAAGTGGTTTGTTTAATTTGCTAAAAAACACCACTTGCTTTTGATGATTAAACAAGTTTGATTCAAGTCTTATTAAACAACCTTTCATCAAATTTGCATGCATGTAACAAATCTATCTAATTTACCTTTCCAGGTATGTTCCCAGGTAGGGGTACGACGTTTCCATCGACTTAAGTACCCTAGCCTTAGCCAAAAGGTCCCTTATAGATACATTTATTACATATTTAATCTTTTATTAGTCAATTTAATCCTATTAAACCGAATTAAAAGATTAAACTTAGATTTCTGATCTCATTAGAAATGTGATCTTAGGTCTGTATTATTGATTTTAAAAATGAAACAACTAAAATCATTCAACATTGTTAGCTAGACATACACAAGCTATTTATAACATTTATAAATAAACCTAAGTGTCATGCTTTATGCAATATTTATTCATTACTAGTATATATAACTTTTAGATAATTAGGTAATGAACTAAGCATACATTTCATGCTAACATACAACCTTATATTATAACATTTATAATATGAATGATTCATGGAAATGTGATAATGCATGCATATATTATAACTCTTATATTATATGATACATGAACATGCTTAATGTAATTTAATCATGCATACTAATATATTATATCATTTGTAATATAAAATGATGCATGAAGAAATGCATAACCTATGGTGGGTTCTAAAACTATATGACATACATGATGACATATAATATAAACATACATCAGATGCACATTTAATAAAAGTTGATGGATTGGGATTGTATATCTCAAAACCAGAAAGAGATGCTAATCTATTACAAAAGTTTGAGTCAACCGGTTCGAACAGGTGAACTGGGACCTTAACCGCCTGCCTTGAAGCCTTGTCACTTAATCGTGTAGCAAACCTTCTGATCGTCGAGCAACGAGCGTCGAGTGTAAATGAACTAGGACTATGCGATGAGCATGAAAGTCCACTCGATCGTGCAGTGTGCTTCAAGTAATGCATGCCATGCGATTGTGTAGCTAACGACTATGCGATGAGCATGATAGTCTACACGATCGAGTAGCAAGCGTCGAGTATCATATACTCTGCAATCATGTAGCTAATGACTATGCGATGAGCATGATAGCTACACGATCTTTTAGCATGCATTCCTTGCGTCGAGTATCAAATACCATGCGATCGTTTACCCTCGAGCGCCTATGCGATCATGTAACAACGCAGCACGATCGAGTAAACACCTTACACGATCACGTAGAATTAGCTATGCGATCGTTTAGTAAATACTACCCAATTGAGTAGAACATTTCTACACAAACGCATAGCCAAATCTAAACGATCGTCTAGCTTAAGCTACACGATGCGACTATCGATTCATCTTCTCCATTGAAGCAAATTGCAACTCTTGCCACTGAAGCTTCTTCACGAACGACTAAAAAACTTAAATGAATATAGACTCGATTGCAAGAAATTATGCTAAAAAACGTAAGGGCCCTTACAATTAACTTTTGTAAAAGTAAACAAAAAGCAATAAACATGGACAACTATCCCAAAACATCCATCAACAACAACCACAAACATTTCATGGTTAAACGCATTTCAGAAACTTAAAACCCATAAAACTGTAAATGAAATTCAATATAACAAATGAAATTTGGAAATCAGAACACAACCTGGCTCTGATACCAATTGAAGGAACTCTTTTAATAGAGAATCTTTGAGCAGAAGCAGATCGTCCAAATCCTATTTCGATTGAACACATACATTAACAGTCATATAAGGACAGATTATGCATAAAACTTAAATTACAACATGCTTTTAAAATAAAAACAAAGTTTAGATATTATACCTTTGAAGAACCGTTCTTCAAGTTAATCCCTCAATTTTACTAGTTCACAAACGCGTCGAATAAGTCACGAACTCAGTCGAACAACAGTAAGCAACAACGCGATCCGTGTACCGAAAAGGGACCAGTTAGTGACCTTGGTATTCTCAGTGTGAGAATCCAGGAGTGGTGGGCTCTGGCTAATTTTGGTTAAAGGGAAGTTTTGAGTTAGAGGAGGAAGACGATCGAGTAAGGAACATGGTTTTCGTTTAGACGATCAAGTCTATCACATAGACTATCTTACTCGATCGTTTAGTCTCTCAAGGAATCGTGTAGAAGACTTTCTTTTTACTCGATCGTGAAAGCTTGTCTGTTGGAATAATCAAATCACATTTTCATTTATCCCACATTTGCCATAAAAAACTAATTAACTTCACACTAAGGGTTGTTATGGAGAAAAAAGATTTAATTATCAAATAATTAACAATCATAAATAAAAACTAACTTATTATATTATATTTATAACCTATAGTTTTAATATTGCATCATATACAATATATAAACCATAGTTCTTTTTCTCTATTTTATGGCATTTAATATAAATCATATTTATATTAAATCTAATAACTATGAATCTTATTCATAGAAAATATATTTAAATCATATTCAAATATTCATTCCTCCAATTAAATAATAATGTATCAAATACATTATATCAATTATATCATATATAATTGAATTAATTAAATTATATCATATATAATTAAATTCCCTCTTGTTAATTTAAACATTTCAAATTAACCAAAAAACTTATTCTCAACTTAAATCCATTAAGCTACCAAAGGGGCCTTATGGACCTATAGCTTGAAGCTCCAACGGTGCATGAATAACTAATTAAACTCTTTAATCATACTATCCACCATCCGTAACTATCGGACACTCCACTAAAGACCGATAGTTGCACTCTTCGCACTACAGATGTATTTCTATGTCCATTGGATGTAACCAAGCAACAGTACAATAACCCTTCACTAATTGCTCGTAAGTACAGTTGGGCCAAATTGTCGTTTTCTCCTATAGTTACATCTAACTTCTTAAGTACCACTGATCTCTCTAATGAACAGATCATAGTCCCACTATGACTAAATCCCCCTTGGGCCAAGAGAGGGTGTGGCGCCATATTGTTCAAGACTTGGAATCAGCCCTTAAGGGACCAATTTATCTACTTACTGTTACTTCGAGGAAGGAGTGAATTCTATCTTATGTAGCTGAGTTCCCAGCTCCTCAATCAGACGAATCCCCAAAATGGTAGGTTTGTTTAGTTGGCAATCTGGCACTTTCACCCATACAATCAAAGGACCGCCCTCATATGCAGAAGCTCAGTATTAACTCAGGATTAAGGTCATGTTACCTATGGTCATCCTAGTGAAATGAAAGTCTCAGTTATGAACGACGTTATATAACGAGACTAAACATTTCGTGGTCCGGTCTTATTCAAACTCCTTTATATAGAATATCCCTGCTCGCATGTCTAATACATGAATGATTAGGATCAAATCATTTGTTGCACTTTACAACATTTGTAACATCTACAAAGCGAGACATACTTATAGTGTCACTAGGATAAGGTACTCAGCCTTATCCATATACTACAAACCATTTAGGTTATCACTTAAACCCGATCCACCTGTATATCTCCACATACATGTTTAAGTTACAACGACAACCATGGATGTTGAAGAATCTCTTAAACAAGAGAAGCCATGAGTGGAAGCGAATCTTTCTGATTTCATTGTGACAGAATTACCAAACATATATTCTAACAAACAGATATGCATTGTAACACTAATTATTGGCATGCTTTAATAATTAAAATAAAAAAGACCGAGTAAATGTACTAGTTGAAGACAATCTTCAATCAAACTTAGTCTAGTGGAAGCGAACTCCTCTACAGTTCTTATCGTCCAGCAAACAATCTTCTAACAGCACCACGGTCGTCTACATGATCGGCAGCACACGAACCAACAGCAACTTGGGACGACACCACCACTCGAAGCCCTCAGTAATCTCGGAGTGAGAATCCAAAGGGTGGACTTTGATGGAATTGGTAGAGGGAAGGAGGATAAGATGATTGTGTAGTACGAACAAGCAAGGAGATAGTAGAAGACTATAGTATAGTCGGGTGCTTGTCATTTAGAAATAGGTACACGATCGTGTAGCTTTAGCTAAGTGATCATTTAGATCTGCTCAGTGCGCTAAGCGATCGTATAGAAAAAGTAAGTGATCATTTAGAAATCGCGAGCAACCGTTTAGTACACGGGTGTGCGATCATTTAGGAAGATGGACACTATCGTATAGGCTCACAACGCTATATGATCGTATACTTTCACACCGTGAGCAATTTTTCTGCGTGTCTTTTTCGTGTATTGCAAAAATGAAAACGATTTTCATTTTATTCTTCAGTTACAAGAACTGAATTCAAACTTTCCACTTATCTCATAACCGCCTAATTAATTAAATAATGAATATAACCATATAATATTTTTAACCTATAGTTTGATATCATATATATACTATAGTGTTTTCTCCTCTACTTGATATAAATCACATTTATATCCAATTTCCTCCAAAATAATGTATCTAGTCAATTATATCATATATAATTAACCAGTTCAATTATATCATATATAATTAACCAGTTCAATTATATCATATATAATTAACCAGTTCAATTATATCATATATAATCGAACTTCCTCTTGTCAATTTGAACATTTCAAGCTAACCCAAAAGTTGATTCTCAACTTTATCTAAGCTACCAAGGGGACCTTATAAACCTATGCCTCGAAGCTCCAATGGTATGTGATAGTTGATTAAACTCTTTAACCATGAGATCCACCATCCGTTAACTGCCAAACATTCCACTAAAGACCAACAGCTGAACTTTTCTTACAACAAATATATTTATGTGTCCATCGAATATCACCAATCATGAGTATGATGACCCTTCACAGATGTTCATAAGTACAGCTGGGTCAATTTTTCCGTTTTGCTCCTGTAGTTACATCTCACTCCCTAAGTACCACTGATCCCTCTAATGAACAATACAACATACTCAAAATATGTGTGAACACCTCTCGTGCCATGAGAAGGTGTATGGCACCACATCGTTCAAGCCCTGAAAACAGCCCTTCAGGGAGCTATCTATCTACTTACCCCTGCTTCGGGGAAGGAGTGAATTCCATCTTGTGTAGCTAAGTTACCAAGTCCCAATTCAGACGAATCCCCAAAGTGGTAGGTTTGAGTCGGCGACCTGACCACTCACACCCGTGCAAATTAAGGACCTCCCTCAATGGCAGGAGTTTCCAACTCACTCAGGATTGAGGTCATGTTATCTATGGTCATCTTAGTGAAGTGAAGTCTCTATCGTGAACGGTGTTACATAACGAGACGTTAACACTTTGTGGTCAGGTCTTATAAAAACTCCTTGTATAGGATGCCCCCGCTTGCATGTCTGCTACACGAATGATCAGGATCAGACCATCTGTGATAAGTCATAACACTTATGACCATTCCACAAAGTAGGCCGCATCCGTAGTGTTGCAAGGATAAAGTTTCCCTCCTATATCCATATACTACAGACCATTTTGGTTATCACTCAAGATATGATCCACTTGTATGTCACCACATACATGCTTGAGTCACATACAGATAACTAAGGATTTTATGTTTATTGCTTTATGGTAAAGCAAATAAAACATTCAACTGAACAAAATCAAGAAGTAAAGTAAAATATTATATATTAAACATCACAAGCATTCGTACAAACTGTTTACAAACTACAGGACACGAGACTTTAGAGCATCAACCCCAACAGATGTTACTTTATTAGTTTGTGGTTAATGCAACTAAAATATCATGTACTTTATAGACAGAAGTGAATAAAATATCATATATTATTAATCACTGAAATGTTTGCTCATACAAGGTTTATAAACTACAAAACCCTAAGATATTTAGGACATCAACCCCGACATACGTCTGACATGTCATCTACAGACCAGGAAAATACATCTGTGATACTTCTCAGAAAAGCTATAATAGCTTCATTCTCATTAACTCCCAACTTTTCCCCGATGTTAACTCTCTGAGTGTAGATGGCAATGAAATAGATTTTAATGGCTCGGTGGCTCGCCCCAAGGCCTGAGCTTAACTTCCTATTCAGGATCAGTAGCGTCATCCAAGTCTGTCTCATTAACTATGTATCACATGTTGGGGTTGATGCTCTAAAATCTCATCGGGTCCTGTAGTTTATAAACATTGTACTGAACAAATGCTTGTGATGTAATAATATATGATATTTTCTTCACTGTTGTCTATGAAACATTGGATATTTTAATTGCTTTACCGTAAACCAATAAACTAAGATCCTTGGTTGTCATTGTAATTCAAGCATGTATGTGGAGACATGCGAGCAAGGGCGCCCTATTCAAAGGCGTCCTATTACAAGTGTTGGGGCTGCTTTGTATAGGACACCCCTGCTCGCATGTCCCCACATGAATGATTAAGATCAAACTATCTGTAGCAAGTCACAACACTTGTAACTATTCCACAAAGCGGGTCGCATCCGTAGCATTACCAGGATAAGGTTTTCCTCCTATATCCATATGCTACAGACCATTTTGGTTATCATTTAAGACATGATCCCCTTGTGTGTCACCACATACATCCTTAAGTTACATAATGACAACTAGAGATTTTAGTTTATTGATTTGTGGTAAAGCAAATAAAATATCCAATGTTTAAAGACAAGTAATGAAGAAAATATAATATATTATACATCACAAGCGTTCGTACAAAACTGTGTTTACAAACTACAGAACACGAGATTTTAGGGCATCATCCCCAACAGTTAGATGCATAACTTGTTGTTTGATTGTGAATTCGGTATTTCTATCACAATAAATTGGAACGATCTTGCTTCCGCTCATAGGTACTCTTTGATAAGAGTTCCTTCATCACACACCATGGGTACCGAAGTATGAGCCTTGACTTTAGGATCCCCTGTTGCTTGCAGAACTTTCTCATCTCCTTTTCTAACAATATCATCAATGACATGCACTACCTCTACTTTGCCCTTTGGATTTCTCATAGCAGTCTGATAACATTCTCGTGACATCAGTTGCTCCCCTCTCACAATCCTAACTCTACTTGGAGTGGGGAACTTCAAGAGTTAATGATAGGCAAAAAAAATAGATCTCATTTGATGCAGAGATGGTCTTCCTAAGATAGCATTGTAGATTGATTTATCATCCACCACCAAGAACATCACCATGGTTGTCACACAAGCCATGCCCTCGCCAAAGGTGACTGGGAGCTCTATGCTATCTTTTGGATAAACCGGCTACCCGTCGAACCCTAACAATGGAGTTACATTTCTTTTAAAACCTTCACGCCTCAATTTTTGGCATCGAAGGCGCGAAGGGATAAGATGTCAGTTGAGCTACCTTCATCCACTAGAATTCGATGCACTTTGATATTCACTATGGTTAAAGACACAACTAAAGAGTCATTGTGAGGTTGATGCAAATTTACTGCATCTTCCTCAAAGAAACTGATAACTTGGTTTGCTACAGTAGTAGAACATACCTCATGGACCCTTGGAGAGAGTTTGGCCTCACGTGCTTTATTTTTTCGCTTTCTTCTAGAATCGCCTCTAGTCGGACCACCCAAAGATTTCTTAATTTCTCTAGGCAATGTTGGCGTGCAATCTCTCCTACTTTGAGTTGTTTGACTTTGGTTACCAATTTGGTGACCACCTTTTCCCACATATTCCTTCAGCTAACCTCATTGAATTAGAGTTTCTATAGCCTTTTTTAGATCAAAACATTCCATGGTGGTACTCCCATGGTCTCTATGGAAGAGATAATATATGTGCCTATTTCTTCGGTGTCAAATGACCTTCAGCTTGGCTGGCCACTTCAACATTTCTTTGTCCTAGATTTCCATCAAGATTTGCTCCACAAGGACCATCATGGAAATGTAATGTTCAAATTTGCTAGGTAGTAAACCTTTGTGTGTCTGCTTCTCTAATGCCACCGACCCTTTTTCTATCATTCTCTTCTTGTTACATTCTGATCCTCATCTTCTCGACCTCTTAACCTCTGATGGTCTAGATTGATGGTTTTCTCTTCCTGACCACCTCTCAAGCGAAGGAGCTCCCTGGAGCTCATGTACCTCTGTGCCCTAAAAAGGAGTTTGACATAGGTCATTGAAAGATCTCATATCGAGAGTTCCATGAGCGTGTTCGGATCGCTCCGATCTCACCATGACCAAATATAACAATATACATTCATCACATACAGTTATACAAATAAATCTAATTATCGGCTTGTTAAGAACAAACAAAATCATAAGGGATAGAGTTCCATACCAATTGAAGACTATCTTCAAACTTTAGAACCCTAAGCAACGGAACCCTCCAACAGATCTACCAATGCCCTGTCTCTTATACACATCTAGATGTGTATAAGAGACAGAGAAAACTCCACCGATCTACCAACGCCCAGCGGGAACGTCGACTGCAACAACACGATCAACGCGAACACGAATGCCACAACGGGGATGACACCACCATTAATGAGCCCCAGGTATTCTCGGAGTGAAAACTCAAAAGGTGGCCTTTGGTGAATTTGGTAGAGGATGGAGGAAAAATGAGTCGTGTAGGCGATAAGCAAGTGGGAGAGAAAACAACGCTATCGTATAGCAGAAGTGCTTATCGCATAGAAAAGCTACACGATCGTGTAGGAAATGTTGAACGATCGTTTAGGAAAATCGTATATGATCGTTTAGTTAAATCGCGAGGTGGATGATCGTTTAGGCAGAGAAGCAACTATCGTATAAGCTCTCGGGCGATCATTTCATGAAATCTTTTGGGCGAAAGAATGAATATCGTTTGCACGATGCAAAATGAAAACTTTTTTTCATTTTTAACTCATTGGTTACCATAACCGATGTTGTCCACTAACCCACGTCCGAACGTGGAAAAAGGATTAATTATCATATAATTAATTAATATAATCATATTATATTTATATCCTATAGTTTGATATCACATATCTACTATAGTATTTTCTTCTCTACTTGATATAAATCATATTTATATCTAATTTCCTCCATAATAATGTATCTCATACATTTAACCAATTATAACATATATAATTAACCAGTCCAATTATATCATATATAATAGAACTTCCTCTTGTCAATTTGAACATTTCAAATTAACCCAAATATAAGTTCTCGACTTTATCCAAGCTACCCAGAGGACCTAATGGACCTGTGGCTCGAAGCTCCAACGGTACATGAATAGCTGACTAAACTCTTTAGCCACGAGATCCACCATCCGTTAACTGTCAGGCATTCCACTAAAGACTAACAGTTGAACTCTTCTTACGACAGATTTATTTCTGTGTCCATCGGATATAACCAATCATGAGTACGATGACTCTTCACAAATGCTCGTAAGTACAGGTGGGCCAAATTACTATTTTGCCCCTGTAGTTACATCTCACTTTTTAAGTACCACTGATTCCTCTAATGAACAATACAACATAGTCTAACTATATGTGAACACCTCTCAGGCCAAGAGAAGGTGTGTGGTGCCAACTCCCAAATCAGCCTTTAAGGAAGCTATCTATCTACTTACCCCTACCTCGGGGAAGGAGTGAATTCCATCTTGTGTAGCTGAGTTCTCAGCTCCCAAATCAGATGAATCCCCAAAATGGTAGGTTTGAATCGGCGACCTGGCCACTTGCACCCATACAAATCAAAGGATCGCCCTCAATGGTAAGAGTTTCCAACTCACTCAGGATTGAGGTCATGTTACCTATGGTCATCCTAGTGAAATGAAGTCTCTGTCATGAACGGTGTTAAATAACGAGACGTTAACACTTCGTGGTCAGGTCTTATACAAACTATTTGTATAGGACTCCCCCGCTCGCATGTCCCCAACATGAATGATTAGGATCAGACCATCTGTGACAAGTCACAACACTTGTGACCATTCCATAAAGTAGGTCGTGTCCTTTGCGTTACCAGGATAAGGTTTCCCTCCTTTATCCATTTACTACAGACCATTTTGGTTATCACTCAATACATGATCCACTTGTATGTCACCACATATATGCTTGAGTCATATATAGATAACCAGGGATTTTATGTTTATTGGTTTGTGGTAAAGCAAATAAAACAAGTAAAAGAGCAAAAAAATCAAGATGTGAAGTAAATATCATATAATAACAACACAAGCGTTCATACAAAACGTTTACAAACTACAGGACATGAGACTTTAGGCATCAACCGCAACAATCATAGCTGCTTTCTTCCCTAAGGACTAGAGAAACTTCTCGTCTCTGAGCCTGGCTATGATAGCTCTTAGAGCAACATCGTCAGTATTACTAGGTATCTGATGTCCTAGTTTATTGTATTTATTCTTTCGTTACTCAACATTGTATATATATTGTATATACGTAATAGCCACTAGACTTTTAGTCCAAGTGGGAGTTTGTTGGGTTGTATGTCCTAAAACTCGTAGTTTGTAATATTAAACATACTGTAGTATCAATAAAGATGTTATTGATGTTTATTCAATAAAACTGCTGTTGAATATATAAATTGCACTTGTAAAAACTAAATCCAATAAATAAAGATCCATGGCTATTATATGAATATTTAATCTTTATGTGGAGATATAAGAAGTGGATCAAATTTAGTAAATAGCCAAAACGGTCTATAGTATACAAATAAGACTGGGTACCTTATTCTTGTAACACTATCGAATGCGACTCACTCTGTGGTTGTTACAATTGAAAGAACTTTTATACAAGAGAACCTCTGAGCGGAAGCGAATCTTTCCAAAAGCAATGTGACAAAATTACCACAATTACATTCACACAAACAGATATGCATCAAATTACTAAATTACCGGCATGCTTAAAGATAAATAAATAAGAGAACGAGGAAACTTACCAGTTGAAGACTCTCTTCAGCAAAGCTCGTTCTCTCCAAGAATGGAAGGTTATCGTTCAGCAACACCCGATCGTCTACCACGAACGGACTTCATACAAACAAACGAAGAATGGGGACGACACCACCACTTGGAACTCTTAGTATTCTCGGAGTCAGAATCCAAAGAGTGAGCTTTGTTCAGATTTGGTAGAGATGAGAAGGAAAAGAGATCGTATACAACGATCAAGAAAGTGAGAGAAAGCTAAGTCTATCGCATAGACAAAGTGCTTGATCATTTAGATGAAGTACAAAATCGTGTAGGAAAATGAATGCGATCGTCTATACGATTGTTTAGTAAAAGCTCGACACTAAGCGATCGTTTAGGAAAAGGTAAGCAATCGATTAGTAGAAGGTGTGCACGTGTAAGCGAATGGGTAGTAAAATGTGAGCTATCGTATAGTCTATCAATACACTAAGTGATAGGATGCAAACACTTCGTGAGCTATTAACCGTGTTCTTTGCAAAATGAAAACAAATTTCATTTTATTCTTCAGTGATGAAAATCGAATTGAACTTCCCACTAATGTATGGTTACGGAGAAAACGGCGACCAATTATCCCATAACCGTCCAATTAATAAAATAATAAATATAAGCATATTATATTCATAACCTATAGTTTAATATCATATATCAACCATAGTGTTTTCTCCTCCACTAGGTATGAATCATATTTATATCCAATTTCTTCCAATTAACGTATCTCATATATACAGTCAATCATATCATATATAATTAACCAGTTCAATTATATCATATATAATCGAACTCTCTTCTGTCAATTTGAACATTTCAAACTGACCCAAAAACTTATTCTCAACTTAAAACCAAGCTACCAAGGGGACCTTATGGACCTATGGCTCGAAGCTTCAACGGTACGTGAATAGCTTACTAAACTCTTTAGCCATGAGATCCACCATCCATTAACTGCCAGGAATTCCACTAAAGACTGTTGAACTCTTCTTACCACATATATATTTCTATGTCCATCAGATATAACAAATCATCAGTACGATAACCCTTCAAAGATGCTAGTACGTACAACTGGGCCAATTTACCATTTTTCCCCTGTAGTTACATCTAACTTCTTAAGCACCATTGATCCCTCTAATGAATAATACAACATAGTCCTACTATGTGTGAACACCTCTCGAGCCATGAGAAGGTGTGTGGTGCCACATCATTCAAGCCCCGAAATTAACTCTTAAAGGAGAAATCTATCTACTAACCCCTGCTTCGGGGAATGAGTGAATTCCATCTGTATAGCTGAGTTTCCAACTCACAAAATCAGATGAATCCCCAAAGTGGTAGGTTTGATTCAACGACCTGGCCACTTGCACCCATGCAAATCAAATGACCGCCCTCAAAAGCAGGAGTTCCCAACTCACTAAGGATTGAGGTCACGTTACCTATGGTCATCCTAGTGAAGTGAAGTCTCTATCATAAACGATTTTATATTACAAGACATTAACAATTCGTGGTCAGGGCGTCTTGTGTATTGAGTTTGCATAAGATCGGACCAAGAAATAAGTCACTCTTACTTTATAACGTTGTTTACTATTTAAGACTGACTATTTTCAAAGCAATGATCTAGGTAACTTAACCTTAATCATGAGCTAACAATGAACTTCTGTCTATTCAGAATAATCCTTAGATTTTCATGGGTGAGGGTTGGTTCAACAACGCAGACTCAATAAGCCTCCTATTTCAAGATAAGACCAGGTAGATAGCTGAGGGCATAGACTGCAAGATGGAATTCTTTCCTACCCGCTTTTAGGGATATTAGAGAGGTTGTTCTCTTATATGTTGACTCTGGATCTTGAACAAGGGGCCGCACCATCTCATTCGCCTGAGAGTGACTCGGTTTAGTGATTGGATCGCAAACCAATTGTTCATTAGAGGATCAGTAGGACTTAAGGACTAAGATGTAATCTTGGGGGTAAAACAGTTATTGACCCAGCCATTATTATGAACAACCTGTGAACGGTTAACTTACTAATCATGATTATATCAAGTGGACATAATATATCTACAGTCAGGGGCATGTAACTACTGGGCTTTAGTGAAGTGACCCAATAGCTAAAGAATGGTGGTTAATTAGGTTAAAGAATTTAGCCGATTAATCTCGAATCATTGGTGTAATAACCCGACCCCATAGGACTTAAGTTAGGCCGTTACTAAAATACATGCATGCATGGTACTTAAAACGATATTTCTTTATGTTGAAATAAATGCTAAATAGATAAGAAAGTTCAGAAGTCCTTTATTAAATGCAAACATTAAAAACAAGATTAGGGTCCCCATAAATCATAAAGGCTAATAAATAAATATATATATAAAAAAAATAATTCTTACTAACAAGTTTCGAACATCAAAACTGACATTAAGAAAAATATGAAAAGAACTTTAAATCTCATTATGCGGAAGCGTAAAAACTAGTCCCAGTGGCTCGATCACAAATTCTACTTGTCCATCGCTGGTGCATCTCTACCATTACCTGAAACAACAACATGAGAAAGAATGAGTATAAAATACTCCGTAAGTAACCCCATTACTGGGGTCAGGCTAGGCATCTATATCCTCTAGATACCCACCTCTAGTGAAACATATAAACTGCTCTAGTCCTCATGGGACACATATACACATGAAACAAGAAGAAGACTGAGTCCTATTCTAATGTAGTTAAGTAAGCCCACTAGCTCTAGTGAATCTCGAAAGAGACACAAACTAGTGAATCCCGAAGGGACACAAACTGGTGAATCCCGAACGAGACACAAACTGGTGAATCCTGAAGGAAACCTAAACTGGTGAATCCCGAAGGAGATACAAACGGGTGAATCCCGAAGGAAATACAAACTGGTGAATCCCGAAGGAAACACAAACTGGTAGATCCCGAAGGAAATACAAAATCTAATGGGCACCTAACTAATCAGTAAGGACATTTGCACAGTCTCAACATCATAATCATCACAGTACGAATCTATGACATACATATAAACCTCAACATCATGGATCTACAACATACACATATACCCCAACATCATGGTTCTACAACATCTCATACTAACATTCAAGTCTATGTGCATAAATAAATAATTCGGATCTCGTAACAGAACATACTTTGATCATGTTATATTATCAATCTATCATGCTATCATTCTGCCATACATTCATTTATCAAGCTAGCATATATTTAATGCCATGCCCGTGGGCAGTTCCAGTAGTAAGATTACTTACCTTGATATTAGGTCGAACCAAAAAGCAATTGAATCTTTGTGAAATTCTTGAATCCTTAATCAAGCCTAAACATAAACCAAGCTTTAAAATTTATAGTTAAGGCCAAATTCCAAACACCCAAATATTACAAAATAATTCCAGATAACCTTACCTAAGGTGTGGTCCAATTCGAATTCACCTTCCAAACCTCCAATATTAAACCCATATAATTAGCAAATCAAACTTTTCTTAGTCTTGAATGAAATTCTTGAATCAACCCCCTAATAGTAATTTGAAATTAGGCTTACATGATTAAAGCTTGAATCAAATACATACTTCACTACCAATGTCTCAAATAAATTATCCATATGTAGCTTCATCAAAAAAATTACTTCCAAATGACTTTACCAAAATTTCTCAACATCCACAAAAGGGTCATCAAAGCATAAAACTTACTAAAACATCCTAAAACAAACTCCAACTTCACTGAACAACACCTCAATTTCCCAGCGGCAAGGATCTCTATAGGCTTCTTCTCATAGCTCAAGTTGTTATTCAATTGTAAGGGCTCGTAGTCAATTACATGGGACGGGTCTATCACATACTTCCTTAGCATCGAAACATGGAAGACATTATGAACTGAAGACAGTGTAGGGGGCAAAGCCAAACGGTAAGCTACAAGGCCAACTCGTTCCAGGACCTCGAATGGTCCAATGAATCTCGGACTCAACTTTCACTTCCTGCCAAACCTCAGAATACCTTCATGGGTGCCACTTTTAAGAACACTTTCACACTAGTCTCAAATTTCAGGTATTTACATCTTACGTCGACATAGCTCTTTTGTCTGCTCTGAGCTGTTTGCATACGAACCCTGATCTTTTGTATTGCCTCATTCGTGGTCTACACTAATTCAGGTCCTAACAATTTCCTCTCTCCTACCTCATCCCAACACACAGGGGACCTGCAACTCTTCCTATATAGGGCCTCAAAGGGTGACATCCCAATAGTGGACTGGTAGCTGTTATTATAAGCAAACTCCATTAAGTGCAAGCGAGCATCTAAGCTTCCTGAAAACTCTATGGCACAAGCACACAACATATCTTCCAGTATCTGATTCAATCTCTCTGTTTGCCCATCAGTCTGAGGGTGGAAAGCTGTACTAAAGTCTAACCGTGTCCCCAAAGCTGCTTGGAGACTTTTCCAGAAGTTAGACGTGAATTGGCTTCATGGGATAAATGTGCTAACTTCGTAAGTCTGTCTACAACGGCCAATACACAGTGAAACTTTTGACTGTCTGAGGCAACCCCACGATGAAGTCCATAGACACATGCTCCCAACTTCCATTCTGATACACTCAATGGCTGTAACAGCCCTGCTAGCTTCCTGCCTCGGGTCTTTCACTTGTTGCACACCAACACTTACTGACAAACTCTGTAACCTCTCTTTTCATATCATTCCACCAGTAGTAAGTTTTAAGTCGATACATCTTGGTGTGCGGGTGAATCGAAAATAAGGAACTATGAGCCTCTGACAATAACTCATCTTTAATATCCCTAACTGCTGGCACGCACAGACGCCTTAATCAAGGAGGCCACCTTCCGCTGAAACTGAGAATTCGCCATCCTAGCCTGACTCTACCCTATGAACTCTCTCTTCCAGATAAGAGGGTCATCTCGCTGTGCATCGATAACTTCTACCTTAGACTGGTCGCACCGACAACTGTGTTAACTGTGCGGTGACCTTTCCCATAATCACTACAATCTCTGCCCTCTCCAGTTCCCTTCACAAGTTTTTCTAGTAATGAGATATTGAATGGGTCACTTTCTACTTAAGCATCTGCCACTACGTTTGCTTTCCCGGGTGTTACAAAATTCACAGTCATAATCCTTCACTAGTTCCAACAACCTTCTTTCCTTATGTTTTAACTCTTCTAAGTGAAAAGTACTCCAAACTCTTGTGGTCGGTGAAGATCTGTATCTTTTCTCCATATAAGTAATGTCTCCAAATCTTGAGAGCAAAAACCATTGCTGCTAACTCCAAGTCATGCATGGAAATACTGTTCAAGCTTCTTCAGCTAACGTGAATCTTAAGCAACTACTCTAACCCTGCTGAATAAATACGCATCCTAAACCTTCTTGGACGCATCACTCTAAATGACAAAACCACCTGATCCATCTGGTACTGTAAGAACTAGGCCGAAACCAGCCTCTGCTTGAGGTTCTGGAAGCTGTTTTTCACAAGCCTCATTCCAACAAATGCTGCCTCCTTCCGGGTCAACTGGGTTAATGGGACGGCTATGCGAGAGAAGTCCTTACAAATCGTCTATAGTAGCCTGCTAACCCCAGGAAACTACGCACTCACTGACTGTGGTTGGACGAGCCTAACTCGTAACTACCTCAACCTTTGCAGGATCCACAGAGACACCTTCCTTCAATACTAACTTGCCCTAGGAAGGACACATGTTTCAACCAAAATTCACATTTAGAAAACTTAGCATATAACTTATTTGTCCTCAACGTCTCCAACACTTTCCACAAATGCTCCTCAGTTTGGCCTCTGTCTTGGAATAAATCAAGATTTCATCAATAAAAACAATCACGAAGTGTCGAGGAATTCCTTAACACCCATTATCAGATCCATGAACACTGCTGGTGCATTCGTTAAACCGAACAACAATCACTATGAACTCATAATGTCCATCCTCGAACGAAAAGCTGTCTTGGGTATGTCATTTGTCCTTTTTCCTCAGCTGGTGGTATCCTGACGCGGAAAAACAATCTTAGGGAATACCATAATCCCTGTAACTAGTCAAAAAATCATCGATCCTAGAAGGGGATACTTGTTCTTGACAGTTACCTTGTTCAGCTCTTTGTATCAATGCACATCATAGACAAAATCCATCCTTCTTTTCACAACAAAAAAAGTGCACCCCATGGTGACACTAGGGCGTATGAAACCTTGTCCAAAACTCCCTGTAATTGGACTTCAGTTCCTTCAACTCTGTCGGGCCATCCTGTATACAGCCCTCAAAATAGGGGTTGTGCCTGGCTCTAATTCAATGACAAATCTATCTCCTGCTGTGGGGCAGTCTGGGAAGATCTTCTAGAAAAACGTCAAAAAAATCCTCACTATTGGCTTCAAAGTCAAGGTGACTTCCTTCTCTCTGGTGTCCACGAAACTGGCCATAAATCCTAGGCTTCCTTGGTCGAATAGTCTACTGGCCTTCGAATGCGGAATCGACTTTGGCAGTATGACAAACAAAAAAAGTGCACCCCATGGTGACACGCTAGGGCGTATGAAACCCTTGTCCAAAAACTCCTGTAATTGGACCTTCAGTTCCTTCAACTCTACGGCCCCAACCCTTTTAAATTTTAAACTCGCTCAAGTAGGAGGGTTAAAGATGACCTCCTTACAGCAATCTGTGCTGGCATGATTAGCAGCTAACCAATCCATGCCCAATATAACATCAAAATCGCGCATATCTAAAATTATCAGGGTTACATCTAATGCGCGATTGGCTATCTCTACCTTACGTGCTTTTATCTTTTCTGTAGCTAACATGATCTCTTCTGATGGACTGAAAATGGACAATGCAAATGGCAAAGGTTCTGAGTCTAACATGGCATGCCTCACAAATACAGCAGATATAAACGAGTGCGAAGAGCCAAAGTCAAATAAAACAAGAGCATGGTGTCCTAAAATGGGAAGTGTACCTGTCACCACGGTGCCTGACTTCTCGGCCTCACACCGAGTGGTAGAAAATACCCTCCCTTACTATTGCTGACGGCTCGGGCCTCCTTGGACTGAGCTTATGGGCTGGCTCCTGTGCTCAGGTGCATTTATCTGAAAAATGCCACTTCTGGCCATATTGAAAACAGATCCCACTAGACAACGTCCCTAGTGTTGCCAACCACAAGTGGTACATATCGGCCTGTCCTCCCTGCCAGTTACAGCCTGAGAACCCTGTTGTCCCCACTGACGTGAACCATTCACCGTGTTCTGGCTCTTCTACTGATGTTCAGAAGCCCTGTGCTCGACCTTCCTTTTCTGCCCTGCGGAGGTCCCAACCCCGAGCGACCTCCTGTATTCCTCTCCCACCTGGGAATCGGCATCAATCCTTACGGCAGCCCGTAGTGCCACAGCATATGTCTTGAGATCCTCGCTGCCTCGGTGGCTACTAGTTCAGAAGCAAAGCGAGATAGCTTATCGAATTCTTGCTCGTATTCCTCCACCGACATAACCCCCTGCTTTAAGTTCAAGAATTCTACCTATTTATTGTATCGGGTGTTGGTCGAGAAGTACTTCTCATAAAAGCGTTCCTTGAATTGCTCCCAAGTTGCAAGTTCACCACCAGTATCAATCATCTTTTCTGCTGAACGCCACCAGATTTTTGCTCTACCAGTCAACATAAAGACTGCGCATTGAAGCTTGTGCTCTTCCGGTCACCTCATAAAACGAAATATTGTCTCAGTAGATGATAACCACATCTCTACATTGATGGGGTCCCCCAACGATCCATCAAAGAGGCGAGGGTCATACTTCCGAAAATCCCTCAGATGTTTGACCTCAAGAGACAAGCCCTGCATGTCTCTGTCTTGCGGTTGAGTCTATCGTAACGGCTCGGGTGGCACCAGTTCCTTTTGAGCCTGGGTATAGGCAGGCTGTCCTGCCATCGTGCTACGGATCAGTTCTTACAGCTTTCCCATTAGAGCGGTTGCAACAACTACACTAATTCTGGCTTCCATTGCCTTTTTATCAACTTGGGTCACAGGCGGAATTGGAGCTATTGGAGCAGTCTGGCTACTCTCAGCTCTCTCTGCTTGCTTTTCTTCTTTAACTGTCTTTCTTGTTCTAGGTTTAGGTGTTATGTCCTGTCATAAATTCGTATGTTAACTAACTATTTCTGGATCTTTCTCAGACGTCCTGCATTTAAAACACTACATTACTGTTCTCATATATACATTGAAACTTTCATTAGTAGAACATACCAGGCGATGATGACAAATCCGTTACTAGGCCACAGGGACTACCTAGACTTACGTAGTAAGTCAGTCAACAGAACCCAAAACATGGGCTCTGATACCAACTGTAACGACCTGACCTCCTACAACTTAAGTTAGGCCGTTACTAAAATACATGCATGCATGGCACTTAAAACGACACTTCTTTATGTTGAAATAAATGCTAAATAGATAAGGAAGTTCAAAAGTCCTTTATTAAATGCAAACGTTGAAAACAAAATTAGGGTACCCATAAGTCATAAAGGTTAATAAATAAATATAAAAAAAATAATTCTTACTAACAAATTTCGAACATCAAAACTAACATTAAGAGAAATATGAAAATAAATTTAAATCTCATTATGCAGAAGCGTAAAAACTAGTCCCAGTGGCTCAATCACAAATTTCGCTTGCCCATCGCCGGTGCATCTCTACCCTTACCTGAAACAACAACATGAGAAAGAATGAATATAAAATACTCAGTAAGTAACCCCACTATTGGGTTCAGGCTAGGCATCTATGTCCTCTAGATACCCACATCTGGTGAAACATATAAACTGCTCTAGTCCTTATGGGACACATATACACATGAAACAAGAAGGAGACTGAGTCCTATCCTACTGTAGTTAAGTATGCCCATTACATCTAGTGAATCCCGAAAGAGACATAAACTGGTGAATCCCAAAGGAACACAAACTGGTTAATCCCGAAGTAAACACAAACAGGTGAATCCCGAAGGAGACATAAACTGGTGAATCCCGAAGGAAACACAAATTGGTGAATCCCGAAGGAAACACAAACTTGTGAATCCCGAAGGAAACACAAACTTGTGAATCCCGAAAGAAACACAAATTGGTGAATCCCGAAGGAAACACAAAATCTAATGGACACCTAACTAATCAGTAAGGACATTTGCACAGTCTCAACATCATAATCATCACTGTACGAATCTATGACATACATATAAACCTCAACATCATGGCTCTACAACATACACATATACCTCAACATCATGGTTCTACAACATACATGTATTCCTCAACATCATCAGATCAAATACAACCATGGAAGCACGTATCATATCATACTAGCATTCAAGTGTCTATGTGCATAAATAAATAATTCGGATCTCATAACAAAACATACTTTGATCATGTTATATTATCATTCTATCATGTTGTCATTCTGCCATACATTCATTTATCATGCTAGCATACATCTAATGTCTGGCCCGTGGGCAGTTCCAGTAGTAAGATTACTTACCTTGATATTAGGTCGAACTGAAAAGCAATTGAATCTTTGTGAAATTCTTGAATCCTTAATCAAGCCTAAACATAAACCAAACTTTAAAATTTATAGTTAAGGCTAAATTCCAAACACCAAAATATTAATAAATATTTCCGGATAACCTTACCTAAGGTGTGGTCCAATTCGAATTCACCTTCCAAACCTCCAATCTTAAGCCCAAATAATTAGCAAACCAAATTCTTCTTCATCTTGAATGAAATTCTTGAATAAACCCCCTAATCATAATTTGAAATTAGGCTTACATGATTAAAGCTTGAATCAAATATATACTTCACTACCAATGTCTCAAATAAATTATCCATATGTAGCTTTGTCAAAAAAAACCACTTCCAAATGACTTTACCAAAATTTCTCAACAACCAAAATTAATCCATAAGAGAGTCATCAAAGCATAAAACTTACCAAAACTTGCTAAAACAAACTCACACTTCACTGAACAACACTTCAATACCTTCACAAATTTGAATCCAAAGTTGAAACGCAATGGTATCAACCAATTGATGCCAAAAGTAAATGAGTATTCAAGAATCAACCGAAAACATACCCAAACGGCAGAAATCTTACTCAAATTGATAGATCCAGTGACGGTAAAAGCGAACGACGCTTAAGCAGTGGTAGACAGAGATCATGAAGAAGAAACTGATGCGGCATCGGACGGGCTCACGAACGTGAGGAAGATAAGGGGGTGGGGTTTGACTTTTTATAAAAAAAAAAAAAAAACAATAATAATAAAGAAAATAAATATAATTACATTTAATCCCTTTCCGTTTATACTATTAAATTCCTTTCCGTTTCAAAAGAAAATTAATTTCTGCCATTAATTTTCAATTTGAATAATTCTTACGTTAATCCATTAATTTCCAAATTAAATAATTTTCAACGTCAGTCCATTAATTTCCAAATTGAATAATTTTCATGCCAACAATTAAATTCCCGCACTTACACTTGAAGTCCAAAATTCCAAAAATGTCCTCCAACTAATAACAATTACTGAAATTTCAAATAATAAATTTACTAAAATTACATTATTACTAAAAAATGTTCGGGGTGTTACAGTTGGAGCCTATTATCTGTAGGTCCATAAGGTTCTTATACTAGCTCGTAAATCTTGGATTAGTATGTTGAGTGAATTTAAAGCGTTTAAATTCGTTTTGGGAATTCAATTTGAAGTGTTCAAATTAGGATTTGAATATTGAATTGTTCAATTTCAAATTAGAGTTTGGATAATTATATTTGATATAATTAACATTTAATTTATCGAAATAAAATGTAAATGGAGATGTTAAAATATTTAAATGTTGATTTAAATACTAAATACATGAATAGGATTCATGTATAATATAGGTGTTTAATTAATTTAATATTTGATAATAAATTATTGTTTAATTAATTAAAATCAAAATAATATTTGAGGTAGTGGAAAAATCCACATTTTGAGTAACCTAGTGGATTTCTCCATATTTGGACACCTATACCACTTAGTTAGTAGACTTTGATGTGTCAATTTTTCTAGCATTATAGATTGGTGCTTAGATACATAAATACTTCAATTTTTGGAAATTAGAGAAAAAGTTACAGGTTGAGCTTCAAACAAATTATGCAGAAATTGGTTTCTGTTTAACCCTTTCTGAATCCACGTCAATTCCCCTCAATTCTGAGTTCCACCACTCTAATCCAAGTTGGAGAATAGTAGAGAAGACTCTCTTGGTGGTCCACAGTTAATTTGCAACTTAAATTCTTGGAGAGTAGCTTAGATTTCGTAGAAACTCTTCTTTTTGAAATGTTATTTCATGCATGCTTTTAAAACTCAAATAAAGTGTAATTAGAGTGCTTATTGATTCTGTTTGCTTCTGCATTATGCATATTTATTCCGTCGAGTATAACCTTCAATCTGCAGAGCTTCACTGTGAATCTTGCAACAAACTCTTTAAGTGTTTCATTCCCTCCCTGCTTTATAGTGAACTGATGAGTGGGAGGTTTTCTTGATCTCGACCTCCTAGGAACTAGGTAATGAACACTTTTTTCAACTCTCAGAATAAGGCTATTGATCTCCTCTTTAATTTACTATACCATTTTTAGGTGAGACATGCAACAGTATACGAAAATGGCTGACATTTGATAGCATCTCGGACTCTATGGAGTTCCATCCATAACGAAAACGTATCTAGATGCTTTATTGGGTCTTTTGATCCATCATAGGGTTTCATAGTAGGTAACTTGAATTTAGGGGGTACTGGTTCCTGCATAATCTCATCCGTGAAGGATGGGTTTACCTGATCTAACAAATTATCAAGGTCCAACCCCATAACTCAACTGCCCATAGTCAACTCTCCACTTCTTTTTCATCCTCGACTTGCTTCCTTCTCCTTTCGTTGATGAGATCCCGTAAGTCTGTTTTCAGGTTAGATTTTCTCGCTCATTCCATTTTTTATGTTTCTATCTGCTCATCCCTTCGAACTGCCGATCGCCCCTGGTATGTGTAACATCTTCTGAGCTGACACTTGGCTGGGGCATAATTCTGAACAGTAAGAGTTCGAGAATGGTGATCGACAATAGATGCTTCCTCAAGTTTAGATTGTTCGCTTACCTATTGTTCCCTGCCAATATTAGCTTTTCTGATGCCTTTGGTCTAGGAACCTCGGACTCACCCACCCCTTCAATCCCAGGACCTTTATCCTTGGTCGGGTCTCTGACAATTGGAGTGGTGCTTTGACCCAATAGATTGTACTTTGGCTTTCCATAACGCTTGTAATCCTTAGATGGATCCACCATATTTTAGCTTATGGTCACAATGATTGGATTGAGGTGTCTAAGCATCTCCATGATCTAGTTCAAGTTTTTATCTAAGCCATCAACTTTAGCAACTAGAGCCGCATACACATTAGCGGGCTCATTCATAAGCTGATGGGTCTCACCCACTTGAGTTTCTGAAACACGTATGAGTTGCCACCTTGGGTGACATTCATGGTCCCAACTGGGAGATTATCTCTATTCACGTTGTTACTTATGGTTCAAATACACGATGTAGTGGTAGATCTAAAATATTTTGCTATTTCTTTCCCCCCAGACGGCGCCAACTATTGATACTGAAAATTGCATCAACGATAAATTTTTATTTCTTGAGGGAGAGTAGCCAACTATTCTGTAAAATGAACAAAGTTGAACACCAGTATGGTGTTGAGTCAAATCCACTTCAACGCTCAAGTTAGAATCAAATTTGAAAATTACTCAATTAGTGGAAAAATAACTCTCAATTTTTAACCATACCTTTCTTTGATTGCAGTTCAAAGATTATATAGGTCGACCCCTTAGTAACTGAAGCTGGCACGACCTTCCAATTTCTAGACCACCATCATAATTTACTTCAACTGTTACCCATCCGAGCAATCATTGCTAGAGTTGTTATACATTTTAGCTTTTAGTATGTTTGGTTCTTGGGTAAACCTCCAATGTCTTGTTAACTAGCCACCATCTAAAATATAATTATATTTCTTTAATACAATCACTACATGATTAATAAAGTGGTTATATAAAATGGAAATTGGAATCTTACTAATTATCTCTAAAATGTAATTTACAAAGCCCATGCATGCAAAACTTGCCTCAAAATAATATAATACTCTTGGTTGCGTGGTCATACAAGTGTTTGTCATATCACATGCATGGCTTATCTTGGCCATGCAACATCATAGATCAAATGGGTGATTAAGCCGGATCTACATCATCAATAAACCCAAACCTAAACAAATAAATTTATAAATTATCGAATCACTAATTATACTATTAGGTAGCACAATGACAAGGTAAAACCACAGAGAGACCAAGAATTAAATCTCTCCTAAGCTAAATTTGACCGTGGAAGCAGTAAAAACAAGGGTTTTGTTGTTTGATTAACAGGAAAACTAAATGTGGAGATTCAAATGCAAAAAAGTAAGAGAGCTTGAGAAAGAGAGATATCGAACAAAATATTACCTTCATTGGTTAGAGATCGTAAGGTTTTCTATGAATCTAATCATCGATTAATTATGAAAATAATCATGAACTAACCATTTCTTAAGCCTAACCGAATGCAGAGACATCCCATACAAACTCCCTAATAAGAATCAACATGTCGTTAATCCCTAAATTAACTAAGCTTGTTACAAAAGTAATTTACTTAGTTAATTACATTACGTTCTTCTATTGATTAAGACATTAAGCAAGAATAGCCAATACTATCCTAATGCATTCCCAATCTTTAGGTTTCGTTATAAATTAGGTGATCCTAGATAGCCTAGAATTCATGCCATAATTCAGACTAAAACCTGTTGTCACTGAATTAAACATGCTTTCAATGCAATTACAAACATAAAAAATACACAAGAAATTTGAGTCGTCAATTCATCAATCCTATATGTTTGTGCTAGAAATTAAATCAAATAATGAAAATAATAAAGAAACAGAAAGGAAATCCATAACAAATCTCATAGAATTCAAGAAAATCTCTACAAACCTCAAAAACCAAAGTCGTGTCCTTCAATCGTTCATCAAATCTGACTCATGATGCCAAGATTTACAATTACAGCTTAAAATTAAAGGAAATCTCATGAGTTTTGGCTTGGAATGGCCAAAACCGAGCAACATGCTCTCTAAGACAACCTAACTCTCCTCCCCTTTACCTAATTCAGAAATAAATAATTTATATTACATTCGCAGCATTTCAACGCTAGCAGGAGCGTTGCAATGCCTTGTCGATTCAACCCTCGAGCTTTGGGGTAGGATTGAGGCAGTGTTGTAACTCTAGTGCAAATTTGAGGCAGTGTTGTAACTCTAGTGCAAATTTGAGGCACGTGCAGATGTCAACACTTTTTCGTAAAATTTTGTAGCGTTGCAACGCTGATCCTGCATCCACACATTTTCCTTACAATGTTATGTTATAGCGTTGAGTGAGGGTTGCAGTGCTCCGATTAAGGGTATTTTTTTGGTCATTTCTCCTACTTTGAAGCTCAGATGCCCAAATTACCTCCAAATTGCTTCAAATTAACCGCGTTTGACTCCAAATTATCTCAAATATTGGTGGGTCGGCACCTTGGTTTTAATTGCTAACTCATCACGAGTCAGCCTCATTTTAACTTATGCTGACCTCATGTGAGGTCAGCTTCTTGGGCATGGGTTGGAAAATGTTGATCCCTCTATCTGGGCTTCATGCCGACCTCATATGGTGTCGATTTTTCTTCTTTTAAAAGGTCCACGTTGTCGACTCTCCCTTTTACTACCTTTTTTTAATCTATTTTCTAATATATATATATATATATAACCCTTTTTTCTTAGCTTAGTCTCTCAGCTCGACATCCTTTCTTAGTTGGGCCTCTTAGCTCAACCTGCATTCTTAGCCCGATCTCTCAGCTCAACATAGTTTCTTAGCTTGACCCCTCTCTTAGCTTTAAATGGGTCGAGCTTGGGCCTAAATGAAATACACATGCCCAAAATGGGCTCTCGATTATCTCTACCCTAATCTTGGCTTTAATTTAATTCACCATATACATCATCGATATGTAGATAACTGATTAAAATATTTGTTCGTTCGTTTAAGAAAATTTTAATTAAACAATTAACTAATAGAAATTAAACTTTAAAATAAATTGGTTACAATTTTATACTTATAGCTTTGAAGATGTAAAATAGTAGGTTCCAAAACTCTCATAGTTTATTAAAGAATTTTGTTGTTATCATATATACATATCTTACTTTGTAAAGTAGCATATTATACTCTTTAATTTAGGTTAATTTAAAATCTCCCATATATTTACTTTGTGTATACTTATCTATTTCATACTTTGTAATATACAAGGAATAAAATACTAGAAATTTCACATGATATCAGAGCTTGAGTTTTAACCTAGTTGGCACTATCTCACTTAGTCCACGTCGCTTCCACCAGCATCCTGCCTAGAAAATCCCCTTTGTTTAAGTTTTTTCTCTCACCTTTCAGGGAAGCTCAGAACTCCTCAGAACTGCGCTGCCCCAAAACCACCAGCGTGCATAGACGCCCAAATATGGCCATCCGCGAATAAATCCATCTGGCCTACATCCAGTTCCGTGAGTCGTCAACCCGAAATCAATGCACCCAAGTCGAGCAAGTTGAAATTCAAAGGAGAAGGAAACCTTAGATAATTTTGGATATTTCTGATTTTTTATTTCTTAGTATATTAAAGCTTCGTACATTACAGAGGGAGCCTCATCCCCGTTATATACACTTACAAAGCAGTATAAAGAATAACAAACCCTACATGTGTTACAATATAATTTGACAAAGAGTAGCAGAAAAGTAAAGAAGGAAAAATGGTCAAATTCTATTTCCACATCATCATACACGTCAAAGGTCAGTGAGAAGGAGTCACCAATTGACTACCTAGTCAGTTATCTCAATAGAGCATTGTCCAAATCTACTACAGATTCAGTCACCAACCATTCTACATCTTTGATCTGTTGAACTACTACGAATCCACATGAGAACTCCACAGATCTGCTCGTGAGTCTTTCTTCTAGCTTAGATTTGCTCAAATCTCTTGCACCTCGCACCTTCTACCCATAATAGTCTCACCTCGTTGCCATTTAGATCTAAGACTCGCGTTTCGCTTAGCTATAGTTTTCTCCTCAGTTCAGATTCGACGGCTAGATCTGCACCACCTTGCATCTCTCTACCCAGATTGGAGTCACATCTCTCAGCGAGGCCAAAATCTGAAATTTCAGATTGGGTATTATTCATGAAGTTCAAATCCGGTTCAATTACACCTATTTCATTTAGTTGATTTCAGCTCATTTGGTCCAATTATTGGTTTAGTCAAGTTTCCAATTAATTTGGTCCAATTCTTAGTTCAGTCAGCTCATTGGGTTCATTTTCAATACAATTTAGTTTAGTTAATTTGGTTCAACTATTTAGGTGGTTTAGTGGTTCTCATTTGTGGGTTTCAACCTTTATTTCCGTCTGTTTTGTAGGATCTATATCGCAACTTTAGATGGAGTGAATAGGGTTTATTAAATCTAATTAAACATTTTTTTTCCTAATGTAGGTCTAATTAAATAAATTAATGAAACTTTTTGCTAACAAGTAATTTAAATAATAAATTTATGCAAATAAATTCAACCCATAATATCAAGAAGTTAATAATAATACTTTAAAGCCCTCAAATTGATTCTAATAACAAGATTGATAATGTAAAAATTTAGAACTACCAATCAAAATATATAAATATGAACCATTAACTTCAAGAACAAATATTGCAATTAATTTCACATAATAAACTATAATAACATATTAATGGCAAAATTAAAGTAGTATAAGGATAGAGAAAATTATCCACGGAAATTTTTATAGTGGTTCAGTCAAACTCGACATACACCCACTTTCTCCACGGGTTAGAGACCAACAACTACACCGATCTTTTTGCGAGTTCAAGAGCAAATTCAATCCTTTCTATGGATTAGGATCAAACCATTATAACTATCCTTTTTACGGATCAAGAGCAACCCAAAAATGTTTGAAAAAATTAAAGAACGCACTTGAGCAACTTTCTAAAGAGCGGATTTACAAATTTTGAGCTCGCAACAAATCAATCATCACCATACATAAATCTCTCTCAAGAATAAGATGAAAAAGAAGAAAATTGAAGCTTGAAGAAAACAACAATGGAGGCTTAATGAATTATGGAGGATTGTAAAAATATGTGAACTTGTTTTAATTTTGGAGAAGATGAAGAGTTTAAAAGAGATGTGATAGGTGACAACCAAATTCAATTTGAGCCATTGGATGTTGGTATAAGAAAATTGAATGATTAAGATTTAAACTAAACTAGCCGCTAAACACAAACAAAAAATAATATAATAATATATATCTTTGAAAATCCAACAAAAAGCAAATGGCCATCATATGTCAAAACTAGTCGTTAGACACAAACATAAAATAATATTAAATTTATTTTCTTTTTAAAATCAATCCAAAAATCAAAAGCTCACCATGTGTCACTTCTCCATTGCTGCAAGTGTCACCTTTCAATTGGTCTACTTTGATTAGCATCATCAGCTCGGGATTTTTCCATTAAGCTTGTTTCGGTCATATCTTCTTCGTTTAAACTTCGATTTGAGTGATTCAAATTATGTTGGAATTGTTGTTCTGGGCTCTACATAGTAGACACATCAAGACACTCAAATTGTTAATGAATAAAAGCTGGATCATTATCATCAAAACATATAAATGAATTAATTAAAATTAATTAATTTGAAATTAAGGGTCAAAAGGCCAACATGTTTAACTATGATGAAATATTATGAGCAACTTTCCTGCAAAATTGTGCATTACATGATCATAAATTTATTAACTACCCTACAACTGAATGCAAGTATGGTCACAAACGTGGTCATATTTTGGACAATTGTGCTACTTGACCACCTTGCCCCATAAATAGATCCACCAAACCAAGGAACTTATCTAATGCTAGTTCATCATCTATGACTATTGTTGCCTCCTCCTCTAATGATCATTCTCCTCTTTGATTTCCAATTAATAACGTCCTAAAATTATTAGAAAATGTAATTTTCTCAAATTCCTCTGCTTTTGCGGCCAAATCAGGTAATTCCTGGCTTCTTGATTTTGCTTGTTGTAATCATATGGCCTCTGATATTTCACTGACGTCTTCCCCCAATCTTGCTCCATCTTTGCCCTCCATTTATGCTGCTAATGGAAATTCCATATCTATTTCCCATATTGATACTGTTATCAACCCAACCTTTAATCTTCCAAATATTTATCGTGTTCTCAATCTGATTTTTAGCCTCTATTGGTCAATTATGTGATCTTGGTTAACTATTTATTTTTCTCCCAATAGTTATCAGGTTTAGGATTAACAGACAAGACAAATAGTTGGTACGGAGCGCAAGGTTGAATGATTGTTTGAGCTAACTTCTCTTCAACTTCCTGTTTCTCAGTCTCTCTACGCCAGTCACTAACTCTACTATATATCAATGGCACCTTCATCTTGGTCATACTTCCTCTAAAAAACTTTGCAAGTTAGTTTCCATTGGCAATTTAAACAGTGTTTCAAATTTTGCTCCCTTTGACTGTTTAAATTGTAAACTTATGAAATAGTTTGCTTTATCTTTGCCCCATTCATCCTCTACTTGTGATATACCTTATCGCTTAATTCATTCTAATATTTGAGGTCCTGCTCCCACTCCCACTATCAATGGCTATCGATACTTCGTCTTATTCATTGATGATTGTCATCAATTTACTTGGATATATTTTCTAAATGTCGTTATGCCTTATCCCAAGTTTACATTGATTTTGCCAATATGGTTCAAACACAATTCTCTCAAACCATCAAAGTTCTTCATATAGATAATGCAGTGGAGTACAATGATTCAATTCTCCTCTTTTTTCCCAACCAACAAGACACTCTTGTTCAATGTTCATGCCCTTACACCTCTCAAAAAAATTGTCAAGGAAAACACAAACATCGTCATGTTTTGGATTTTTTCCGTGCCCAACTTCTCTCTGCTTCTTGTCCTAAGAAGTTTTGGGGTGAAGCTGCTCTCACTTCTGCTTACGTCATCAATCGCCTTCCTTCCTCTATCCTTCAAAACATCTCCCCTTTTAAACGTCTCTACAATACTTTTCCTTCTTACTCTCACCTTAAAGTTTTTTGTTGTGCCTATTTTGTTCTTTTACACCCTCATAGCATACCAAACTTGAACCTTGTGCCCATTTATGTTATTTCCTTGTCTATGGAACTAAACAGAAAGGTTTTCCTTTTTAGGATCCCATCTTTAAATAGTTGCGTATGTCTTGTTATATTACTTTTTTGGGAGAATTGCATGTTTTAGTCTCTTCTCCTTCCATTCTGTTGGATTTTTTTCCCTTAATTAATTAAATAATATTTTGATGATAAAAAAAACTTGCTTTTATTGACAATTTAAGAATTTTTGAAGTATCTATTGCATAGAGCTCTGAACAACGATTCCAACGCAACTTGACTCGCCCAAGTCAGAGTTCAAACGAAGAAGATATAGGCGAAATAAGCTTAACGAAAAAATCCTGAGCTAATGACATGACATAAGTTTTCTCATCATAGTGGACGAATTGAAGGGTGCACTTGGAGCAATAGATGAGTGACACGTGGTGGACTTTTGATCTTGGATTATTTTAAAAAAAATGAATTTAAAAGGAAAATAAATTTAATATCATTTTATATTTGTGTATAACTGCTAGTTTTGGATACATGGTGGCCATGTGCTTTTTGTTGGGTTTCAAAAGAAATAATTTTAAAAGATATATATTATTATATTATTTTTTATTTATGTCTTACGGCTAGTTGGGTTCAAAATCTTCACCATTAATTTTTCTTTTCCAAGATCCAATGGTCCTAAGTAAATGTAGTTTTCAACAATTTTTCTTCTCTATTTAAACACATCTTCATCTCTACATTAACATAACAATTTTTATCATTTTCAATTCTCTATAACTCATTAAGCCACCATTGTTGCTCTCTCGAAAGCTTCAATTTTCTTCCTTTCATCTTCTTCTTGAAAAAGATATTTTATGTTGTGAGGATTGATTCATTAAGTGCTACAACTTGTAAATCCACTCTATTGAGAGAGTTATAATTGAGCTCTTTATTTTCACAAACATTTTGTAAGGGTTGCTCTTGATCCCAGAAAAAGAGTTGTTGCAACGGTTTGATCCTTGATAACTCTCGAAAAGAGCTATTATTCCTAGCTTAATTTGGGCTCGTTATCAAATTTTATGTGTTTATTTCGCTATTATGTAGGTATTGAGCAACCAAAAGGTAGAATTGACAATTTGAAGCTGATCAGGGTTAGCATCCGAACTTCAAAAGAGTCAAAAAGACCAAAATGCCCCTGCTTCAGCATCGCAACGCTCACCTTATACAAAGCCCCAACGCTCGCCTGAAGGCAATAGCCTGATGTGCAGGGGAGCTTTGCAACGCTCCGAATTGGCAGCAACGCCAGCGTTGCAACGTTTCCCTAATGCTCGTGGCTTTTCTATCAAGCGTTGCAACGCGGCGAAGATTTCTATATATCTTCCTTCGTCTTTAGGTCAAAATAGCTGAATTTTGGGGGTTGAACTGAGGGAGGCCGAAGTTAAACTTCAATCTTATTCCTTTTCCTTCAAAATTTAGTATCTTTAGGTTAGTTTTTCTTTTTGTTTTGAGTTGTAATCGATGGATCGGACGTGTATCTCAGATTTTTATATGAATTAAGAGGTAATTTCTATCGAATTTCCTTTTAGAGAGCCCTTTGTTTAATTTTGAAGGATTTTTAATTAATTTAACTGAATTTGAACTCTTTAGGATGATTTGATTTAATCTTAACAGAATATTTATAAATTGATCTAACAATTAATTTATTGAAATTCTTGTTTGCAAAATCATCATTGCCTATGCATATATTGATTTATTTAGTTACACATATTAGGATCACATATGTAAAGTTAGACTTTTTTTGACCAAATACATTTATGCCCTAATATAATCTTTTCCAAATAAATCATGCTATAATATATGGCTTATCCGGCTTGTAGCATGTCTCAACAATTGAACCATTTCGTAATGCAATTCAATTTTAACTTGTATGTCACTAAGAAGAAAAAGTTGTAAATTGAATTAGGGATAATTTCGTTTAATATCGAATTGGGTTAATTGAGCTATTAGATTTTCTAATAGGTTGAGGGGTTGACAGATTCAGTGTAATTAATTGATGCTTAATGAAAGAAATTGCATAGGAAACTCTCTCTTGCTCTAGAAATTAGATAGACTCCTATTCTAGATTACATTTACCTTTTTATTTTAATTTCACACATATATCTCTTCCACACAACCTCTCCCATTTCGTGCTCTAGTTAGAAAATTAACTTAACAAAACAAATCACGCTTCCATGTGGATCGACTCAAACTTACCACTGTTGCTACATTTCAGTAGTAATAGGAGTAGTTCAATATATACAAATTTTCTTTTGATCAAGTTTGAAGCTTATTAACGACGTAAGTTTCGGGTCTGTCAATCCTCAATGGTGAAAAGGATCGGGTTCATTCTTGCTCCCAAAAAAAGAACGTTGTAGCGATTTGACTTTAAGCCGTGAAAAGAGTCAAGTTCATAGTGACATACCCAAAAGGAGCTTGGGAAGTGGATGTAAGCCAGTTGTGTCGAACCTATGTAAAATTCTTGGTGCCAATTTCTCTATCTCCCTCCTCTTTAATTTTGCAATTAATTTTTTATTATATTTTATTGCTTGAAATTAATTGAAATTTTTGTTTCCGAAATTAATTGTTCATATTAAATTATTTTGATTGGTTTTTCTTGAATTTCTACATCCATTATCAATCTTGTTATGAGAACCGATTCGGGTACTTTATACTTGTATTATTAACTTCTTGATTATTTTGAGTTGAATTTATTGTTTAAATTACTTTTAACAAAAAGCTTGTTAATTTGTTTAATTAGACTCAAATTAGTAAAAAGTCTTAATTAATTTAATTAAACCCTATTCAACTCCACCCGTCTAGGGTTGCCATACTGACCCTACAATTGGTATTAGAACCGGTTGCTCTCTTATTTATTATACAAATTTTCATAAATCATTTTAGATTGATACCCATTGTTTGAGTTTCTCACTCCTACAATTGGTATCAGAGAAGATAGCTCTTGTACATAAATTATTTTTCAAATATTGTTTTGATACTTGAAGTTTCTTGTTGATATTTGGAAAAATTATTTAAAAGCTTAATTGTTAGAGTCTTATGGCAACTTTAGAAAATCATTTTGTTGATAGAACCCCATTCTTTGATAGAAATAGAAATTATGATGTATGGAAACATTTAAATAGAATGAAAACATTTATGTTTGCTATGGATTTAAATTTGTGTATGTTTATGAGCATGAGTTAACTAAATTGGAATTGAACAATGAATTAGTTACATGTAATGATAAAGCCATAAATATTATATATTGTGTATTAGAAAGACAAATATGTGATAAAATCTTATATTTTGAATATGCATATGATAATTGAAATTTTCTTGACAATATATATAATTTAGACACATGGTGGCCATGTGTTTTTTGTTGAGTTTTAAAAGAAATTATTTTAAAAGATATAAATTATTATATTATTTTTTTGTTTGTGTCTAACGGCTAGTTTGGTTCAAAATCTTCACCATTGATTTTTCTTTTCCAAGATCCAATGACCCTAATTAAATATGGTTTTCAACAATTTTTCTTCTCTATTTAAACGCATCTTCTTCTCTAAATTAACATAACAATTTTTATCATTTTCAATCCTTCATGACTCATTAAGCCACCATTGTTGCTCTCTCTCCAAACTTCAATTTTCTTTTTTTCATCTTTTTCTTGAGATAGATATTTTATGTTGTGAGGATTAATTCATTTAGTGCTACAACTTGTAAATCCACTCTATTGAGAGAGTTATAATTGTGCCCTTTATTTTTACAAACATTTTGTAAGGGTTGCTCTTGATCCAAGAAAAAAAAAGTTGTTGCAACGGTTTGATCCTCAACCGTGTAAAGGATCGGGTTCGTTCTTGCTCCTGGAAAAAGAACGTTGTAGCAATTCAACTATGAGTCATGAAAAGAGTCAAGTTCACAGTGACATATCCAAAAGGAGCTTGAGATGTAGATGTAGGCCGGTTGTGTCAAACCATTATAAAATTCTTGGTATCAATTTCTCTGAACCACTATAAAATTCTTGGTGTCAATTTCTCTATCCCTTTCCTCTTTAATTTTGCAATTAATTTGTTATTATATTTTATTGCATGAAATTAATTTCAATTTTTGTTTTTGAAATTAATTGTTCATATTGAATTATTTCGATTGGTTGTTCTTGAATTTCTACATCCATTATCAATCTTGTTATGAGAACCAATTCGAGTAAGTTGTATTATTAACTTCTTGATTATTTTGAGTTGAATTTATTGTTTAAATTACTCGTTAGAAAAAAGCTTGTTAATTTGTTTAATTGGACTCATATTAGTAAAAAATCTTAATAAATTTAATTAAACCCAATTCACCTCCCTTTCCTCTTGGGTTGCCATATCGATCCTCCACATTCCTCTCTATCTAATCCATAACTTTCTTTACTGATCCCTCCAATTTTCTTTTTCCTAGACTTGACCCACTCACCCCATCTCTCCTCTCCCAGACCCTCTGTCTGACCCAACATTGGATTTCAATGATACTTCCTTATCTAACCTCGCACCCACCTCTCGGCCTGCTCAATCTACTCTTCTCCCTGCTCTCCCAACTAGAGATGTCCACGGGACGAGGCGGGGCTGGGATACCATTCCCCATCCCTGTCCCCGTTCCACTTTTCATTCCCCATCCCCGTGAAATTTTCCACGGGGATCGGGGCGGGGATTCCCCACGGAGAATTCACGGGGATCGGGTTTCCTGCGAGGAATTTTTCCCCGTTACTTTTTTTTTCGTAAAATGGAAATTAATTTAAATCACTAATGTCAGCAAATTTTAATTAAATAATTAACTTTATCACTAAATTGTTTATTATGGTTAGTTTTATATGACAATTTGAATTTAAAGATAAATTACTCAAATTTTGGCCTAAAAAAGCTAATTAATTTTTTAATAGAAATAAATAAATATAAATCAAATTATTCACATATATAATTTAAATTTAAACATATCCATTATCTTTTCCAATAAATAATCAAAATTAAATTTAAATGTAATATTTATATTATAATAATAATAAACATAACATTAGATAAACTATACTACATAAATATGTAAAAGCTAATCGGGGTGGGGACGGGGAACAGGGAAGGGGTGGGGAAGGGGAATGCATTCCCCGTCCCCGTCCCTATTTAGCTCATGGGGAATTTTTTCCCCCACTCCCTCCCTCATTCCCCGCCCAATCGGGGAATCCCCGCCCCGATGGAGAAATTGGACATCTCTACTCCCAACATCAACATTTGTCTTCGCTGCTGAATCTAAACCTGTATCTATCATTTCTGTTCGTTACTCTGCCCAAGTAAGTCAACTTCTCCATCATCTTCAAGTCTTTCATTGTTTTCTGCTATTCAATTTTTAGTCAAACTGTCATGTTATCATGAGGCCAACACTAACCCTTTCTTGCAGCAAGCAAAGAGACATTTACTCCAGTAGCTCGAATGACACCATTCACAGTCTTTTAATTATTGTAGCTGCCAAACAGTGGCCCCTTCTATAGATAGATGTTAAACAATGGCACTTTATCTAAAATGTGTATATGAAACCTCCTCTTAGCACGACTCCTCCCCCTTAGAAAGTATGTCTTCTCCGAAGGGCCTTATATGGTATGAAACAAACTCCACGAGTATGGATTGCCACATTAAACTCTACTATCGCTCAACTTGAGTTTACTTCCAGTCCTCATGATACAACTCTTTTTACACGTCAGATCCCTCAAGGCATTTCCCTGGTTCTTCTCTATGTTGATGATATGATAATTATAGGTGATGATCCTCGGGTTATATCTAACTTGCAAAACTATTTGGGGAAATACTTTGAGATGAAAGATTTGGGACCACTCGATTACTTCCTTGATTTTGGGATCTCATACTGTTTTGATGGTTACTTGTCTCAAGCTAAATATGCTTCTAATCTCCTAGTTCGATCTGCCATTACTGACTCAGCCACATCACCAACACTATTAATCCGAATGTTTGTTTGACTCTATTTAATGGTCCCCACGATGCCACTCTTTATCAGCAACTAGTTGACAGGCTTATTTACCTTACTGTGACCCGTTCAAATATTGCACATGTTGTTCACATTGTTAGTCAATTCATGGCCACTCCTGGATCTATACATTTTACTATTGTTCTTCGCATTTTCCGATATGTCAAAGCCACTATTGGTCATGAACTTCAGTTTTATTCCTAATCATCTTTAGTGTTATTTGGTTACTCTGATGTTGATTAGACTAGTGATCCCACTGACCGACTCTCCACCACAATTTATGCTTTTACTTACTAAATTCTCTCATCTCTTAACGAAGTAATAAACAAACTGTAGTTTCTCATTTTAACACAAAATCCGAATATTGTGTTCTTCTTGATGCTACTTCTGAGTTACTATAGCTTCGTTGGCTTCTTCTTGATATAGGTGTCATTGTGATAATTATAATGTTGTCCAGATTTCTCATAATGATGTAATCCATGAATACACCAAATACATCAAAAATGGTTATCACTCCATTCATCATCCCTTGAGCAACACTCTCCTCCTACGATCCTACTCCACTATAGAATACCCGCATTGTCACCTAGACGTTTTACTCTGTTGCTTCACAAACTCAAGTTGATCTCTATTCTACCCCTTGAATTTGAGAGAAGATGTTACCATATAAATATATCTTATTTGTAAATTAAGAGATCATACTCCTTAATTTAGGCTAATTTAGAATCATCCATATCTTTACTTTGTATATATTTACTCATTTCTTACTTTGTAATATATATGGAATAAAATACCAATAATTTCACGTTTGTTATGAAATCTATTTTTAATAGTTTTGTTCCATATTAGAAAGTAAGTAAAAATAGATTTCATTCCATATAAAAAAAAAAAAAAAGTAAGTCTCGCCAAAATGAGCATAATTTAATTAGCATAGAATTCAATATCATATATTCGATTCCTTCCATGATCTATCCCATTCTAATCGAGAATCAAAATTAAATTAAAATACCATTATGCCAAACTTTAGATTATGTTTGTTCTAGTTCTATATATTAAAAATAATTCCAATTTTAGCTTAAAATATAATTAGTTCCTTCTTTTTTTTTTAATACTTTCATAAAAGAAAATTGATGTTAAAACTATTTCTAATTTACCATACGTTTATCAAATCTAGAACTAATTATATTTTTTAAAAAAAAAAAAAAAGAAAAGAAAATTGACCCTACCAGATGCATAACTACTCTGCGAAAAGAANAAAAAAAAAAAAAAAGAAAAGAAAATTGACCCTACCAGATGCATAACTACTCTGCGAAAAGAACGCATAATCGACTTGATTTTATATACAAATTTCTAACAAAACATACAATTACCAAAATCGCCTTAAACAACTTCTACTGCGGTACAATGCAGGCTACCCAAATTATCTAGAAGGTCAAATGTCAACATCGACGCCTTCGATTTCGCCGGCCGGTCGGAGAAATTCACCGGCAACGGTCCCGTCGACGCCGCCGCCGCCCTCTCCCTCCGCCCCAGCCACTTCGATTGCATATATTTCTGTTTCCTCCATGGAGCCAGATGCATCTTCTTCTCTTTCGTACACCTCTTCGCCGCCGCGCATAAGATCTTAATCAAAGCCCATAATCTCTCCGATTTCCCCACAAAAACCTCCGGTAATCGCCTGATTAATTTGTTGTATTCTTCATTCGCTCTCGCCATCTCGAACTCTGCCCTAAAATTGAGCTCGATCACCACCCGAATTTCCCCTCTTCTCGAACTTGAATTGTCCACCACTTCTAAATACGAATGTTCCCCTGAAAAATTAGGGTTTCTTCTAATCAGATTCAATTCTTTTACAGATTCTGTTGATCAATTAGGTCAATCATCAATTTGTTGTTTATGTTTTTTTACCTGATGGAATGTCTGATGAGCTTCTCCATTTCGATTTGCACACAGCGCAATTCAAACCAGCGATTCGTAGCCTATTGCAGATCTCTCTCTGCCAGCAGTTCCGGCAGCCTCCTGACAGCGACGTCCCGCAATCACATATCGTTGACTCTATGTTCATTTCTCTTAGAATCTCCACCGTCGCACGGCGTATTCTCGTCTCAATTGAACTCGTTCTCCGTAAAGTCGCCTGAAAAATCAAATTCAACGATTAATTTACAGAAATTACTCACCGCCTCATCTCCTCCGTTTATGACCTAATTAAAATCGGATCGAGTCAAATCACGAGATTCAAATCGGTGAGTACCTGGAGAATTTCATCCTGAGAGTTCCAAAACGCCTTACTCTCTTTCATGTCGAAGGAGTTTCCATCTTCTTCGTCGTCGGAGTAACCATTTCCGTCACTGGAGTTAGAGAAGTTTCCCGAAGAAGTCTCTCCGTCCTCTAGATACCTGAAGAAAACATCGGAAAAGCTTGCTGTTCCACATAACAAGTCAACATCCTCACCGGAAGTCCGTACATTTACCGGAATCTTCCCCATCGGTATGGGCAGAGATAGAAGAAGAAACAGAAGCTAGATTCACGTGTTTTTGAAATCCGAATGAAATTTCCGAAAGGAAACTTTGAGGTATTTATAGGAGGAAATTCGGGTGGGGACCGCCAATCCTAGCTGGGCGAACGAGCCGCCGCGTGAAAGAAACATGCCGGGTCCACTGCATTGTGGATTAGACAGCTAATTCCACGTCAGCTGAACTAATTGTTCTTCTGCAATATAATTCAAAATAGATCGGATAATTCTCGAATATCCTTTTTTATTTACTATAAAGAGAGGAAACTAATCGATTCTAAATTTCTAATGACACACACACGAAAATGCTGAGTACACCCACACACCTAGGTGTATTTATGGGTAGGGTTCAACCACTTTTAGATTCAATCTCATTTGTTTGGATTGAAAATTTTTTCAATTCAAATAAAAAATAAACCAATCCAATTCCATCGGTTGAATTGATTAATTTGATTATTTATTTAAATTTTTATTTTGAAAAAATAAAATATTAATATGTAAAAATTTGATGTAATTATTTTTATATATTGAATTAAAATTTACAACTCAATTTCAATTTATATAGTGTAAAGTACTTTTTAT